>NW_012102843.1:221250-255705 GCF_000951045.1 Mandrillus leucophaeus
GAAGGAAGGAAGGAAGGAAGGAAGGAAGGAAGGAAGGAAGGAAAAAAGGGAGAGAAGGAAGGAGGGAGGGAGGAAAGAAGGAAAGGAGGAAGGGAAGGAGGGAAGAAAGGCAGGGAGGGAGGGAAAGAAAAAAAGAGTAAGAAAAAGAGGAAGACAGAGAAAGAGAGGAAAGAGAGGAAAAGAGAAAGAGAGGAAAGAGAGGAAAAAAGGAAGGAAGGAAGGAAGGAAGGAAGGAAGGAAGGAAGGAAGGCAGGCAGGCAGGCAGGCAGGCAGGCTAACAAAATGGCAGGAGTAAGTCCTTACTTACCAGTAACAACATTGAATGTAAGTGAACTAAACTCTTCAGTCAAAAAGCAGAGTGGTTAAATGGATGAAAAACAAACAAGATCCAATGACTTGTTGCCTACAAGAAATACATTTAATTTATAATGACACAAACTGAAAATAAAGGGATAGAAAAAGATATTCCATGCCAATAGAAACCACAAAAGAGCAGCAATAACTATACTTTTATCAGACAAAATAGATTTCAAGACAAAATCTATGAGAAGAGACAAAGATGGTCACTATATAATGACAAAGAAGTCAATTTAGCAAAATAATATAACAATTGTAAATTCATATGCACCCAAGACTGGAGCACCCAGACATATAAAGCAAACATTATTAGAGCTAAAGAGAGAGATAAACACCAATACGATAATAGCTAGAGACTTCAATACCCCATTTTCAGAACTGGACAGATCTCCTAGACAGGAAATCAACAAAGAAACATCATACTTAATTTGCTCTATTGATCAAATGAATCTCATAAATATTTACAGAACTTTCATCCTCACGTTCTTCTCCTTACCACATGGATAATTCTTAAGGATAGACCATATGTTAGGTTACAAAACAAGTCTTAAAACATTCAAAGAATTGAAATAATATCAAGCATTTTCTCTGACCACAATGGGATAAAACTGAAATCAATAACAAGAGGAATTTTGAAAACTATATGAATACATGGAAATTAAACAATATTCTCTTGAATGACCAGTGGGTCAATGACAAAATTAAGAAGAAAATTGAAAAAATTCTTGAAACAAATGATAATGGAAATACAACATATCAAAACCTATGGGATACAGAAAAAGCAATACTAAAGAGTAAATTTATACCTGTAAGTGTCTACATCAAAAAAGAAGAAAAACTTCAAATAAACAACTTCATGAGGCATCTTAAAGGACTAGAAAAGAGCAAACCAAACTCAAAATTATTGGAAGAAAGGAAATAATAAAGATCTCAGCAGAAATAAATGAAATTGAAATGATGAAAAATACAAAAGATCAATGAAACCAAAAGGGTTTTTTTTTTGAAAAATTAAACAAAATTGACCAACATTTAGTGAGACTAAGAAAAAAGAGAAGATCCAAGGAAATAAAACCAGAGATGAAAGAGGACACATTACAACTGATACCACAGAAATTCAAAGGCTGATTAGTAGTTACTATGAGCAACCATTTGCCAACAAATTGGAAAATCTAGAAGAAATAGACAAATTCCTAGACACAAACAACCTATCAAGATTGACCTAGGAAGAAATCCAAAACCTGAACAAAACAATAACAGGTAATGTGATTAAAGCCATAATAAAAAGTATCTTAGTGAAGAAAAATCTGGGACCTTATGGCCTCACTGATTAATTCCAGCAAGCCTTTAAGAACTAACACCAATCCTACTCAGACTATTTCAAGAAATAAAAGAGGAGGAAATTCTTCCAAACTTATCCTATGAAGTATTACCCTGATACCAAAAACAAAGACACCAAAAAAAAGAACACTTCAGTATCTCTGACAAATATTGATGCAAAATCCTTAATAAAATACTAGCAAAATGAATTTAATAATACATTAAAAAAAATTATTCATGATGGCCAAGCAGGATTTATGCCAGGAATGCAAGAATGGTTCAACATACATAAAGCAATCAATGTGATACATCATATCAACAGAATGAAGGACAAAAACCATATGATTCTTTCAATCAATGCTGAAAAAGCATTTGATAAAATTCAACCTGTCTTCATGATAGAAATTCTCAAAAACCTGAATATAGAAATATGTCTCAATATAATAAAAACTATATATGACAAATCCACAGCAAGTATCATATTGAATGGGAAAAAACTGAAAGTCTTTATTCTAAGATCTGGAACATGACAATGATGTTCACTTTCACCACTGTTATTCAACATAGTATTGGAAGTCCTAGCTAGAGCAATCAGACAAGAGAAATAAATAAAGGGCATCAAACTGGAAATGAAGAATTCAAATATCCTTGTTTGCAAATGATATGATCTTATATTTGGAAAAACCTGAAGACTCCTCCGAAAAACTATTAGAACTGATAAACAAATTCAGTAAAGCTACAGGATAAAAAATCAACATACAAAAATCAGTAGTATTTCTATATGCCAAAGTGAATAACATGAAAAACAAATTCTGAAAAAGTAATCCCACGTACAATAGCCACAAAATTAAATAGCTAGGAATGAACAAAGAAAGTAGAAGATCTCTATAATGAATACTATACAACACTGAAAAAATAAATTGAAGGGAACACAAAAAATAAAAAGATATTGCGTGTTTATGAATATAATCAATATTGTTAAAACGTTCATACTACCCAAAGCAATCTACAGATTCAGTGCAATCCCTATCAGAATACCAATGACATTCATCATATAAATACAAAAAAAAAAAAATCCTAAAATTTATATGGAACCACAAAAGATCCAAAAACTAGAAGAATCACATTACCTAACTTCAAATTATACTACCAAGCTATAGTAACCAAAACAGCATGGTACTGGTGGAAAAAAAAAAAAAGACACACAGACCAGTGGAACAGAACACAGAAACCAGAAACAAACCCACATGCCTGGGAAAAGATAGTTTCTTCAATAAATGGTACTGGGAAAATTGGATATCTATATGCAGAAGAATGAAATTAGACCTCTCTCTCTCTCCATATACAAAAATCAAATTAAAATGGATTACAGACAAATCTAAGACCTCAAACTATGGAACTACTAAAAGAAAATGTTGGAGAAACTCTCTAACAGATTTGTCTGAGCAAAAATTTCTTGAACAATACCCCACAAACACAGGCAACCAAAGTAAAAATGGACAAATGGGATCTAATCAAGTTAAAAAGCTCCTGTACAGCAAAGAAAACTATCAATAAAGTAAAGAGATAATCCATAGAATGGTAGAAAATATTGGCAAACTACCCATCTGACAAGGGATTAATAACCAGACTATATAGGGAGCTCAAACAATTCTGTAGGCAATAATCTAATAATCTAATTTTAAAATGAGCAAAAGATTTGAATAGACATTTCTCTGAAGAAGACATACAAATGGCAAACAGACATATGAAAAGGTGCTAAACATCATTTATCATCAGAGAAATGCAATTTAAAACTACAATGAGATATCATCTCACCACAATTAAAATGGCTTATATCCAAAAGACAGGCAGTAACAAATGCTAATGAGAACGTGGAGAAAAGGGAACTCACATACACTGGTGGTGAGAATGTACATTAGTACAGCTACTGCATTAGTCAGGATTCTCTAGAGGGACAGAGCTAATAGGATACACTATATATACATCTCCTATCATATGTATATATATATCCTATTTTTTATGTGTGTGTGTGTGTGTGTGTAATATGTATAAAGGGGAGTTTATTTTATATATATATATAAAGGGGAGTTTACTAAGTTTTAACTTACACAATCACGAGGTCCCACAATAGGCTATCGGAAAGCTGAGGAGCAGGAAGAGCCAGTCTGAGTCCAAAAACTGAAGAACTTGGAGTCTGATGTTCAAGGGCAGGAAGCATCCAGCACAGGAGAAAGAAAGTTTCTCCTTTTCATGTTTTTCTGCCTACTTTGTATTTGCTGGCAGCTGATTAGGTTGTGCCCACCAGATTAAGGGTGGATCTGCCTTTCCTAGCCTACTAACTCAAATGTTAGTCTCCTTTGGCTACACCTTCGAAGACACACCAGGATCAATATTTTGTATGCTTCAATCCAGTCAAGTTGACACTCAGTATTAACCATCACAGCTATTATGGAGAACAGTATGGAAGTTCCGCAAAAAACGAACAATAGAGTTACCATATGATTCAGCAACCCCACTGCAAGTATATACGGAAAAGAAAGGAAATCAGTATATTGAAAAGATATCTGCACTGCCATGTTTTGTTGCAGCACTACTAACAATAGCCAAGATTCGGAAGCAACCTAAGTTTTCATAAGCAGATGAATGGATAAAGAAACTGCGGTACATATACACAATAGAGTACTATTCAGCCATAAAAAAGTGAGATCCTGTCATCTGCAACAACATGGTTGGAACTGGAGGTCGTTATATTAAGTGAAATAAGCCGGGCACAGAAAGAGAAACATTGCATGATCTCACTTATTTGTGGGATCTAAAAATCAAAACAATTGAGCTTATGGAAATAGAGTAGAAGGATGGTTACCAGAGGATGGGAAGGGTAGTGTGGGGTTGGGGGAGTGGGGATGGTTAATGGGTATTTAAAAATAGTTAGAAAGAATAAATAAGGCCTAGTATTTGCTACCACAATAGGGTGACTATAGTCGACAATAATTTAATTTCAAATTTTAAAATAGCTAAAGGAATATAATTGGATTGTTTGTAAATAACACAAAGGATAAATGCTTGCGGAGATGAATGCCCCATTTTACCTGATGTGATTATTATGCGTTGTATGCCTGTATCAAAACTTCTCAGGTACCCCATAAATATATACACCTAATATGTACCCACCAAAATTAAAACTAAAAATAAAAAAAGTATAGCCACATTGGTGTGTACTTGTGGAATATCATCCCTGCTTTGATACTTCCTAACCTTGGGACACTGAATAAGAACTTTAGCTTCCTGAAAGCATCTCAGGTGCAAAATGGAAATCCTGAGAACTCTCTCCAAGGTTGTCTTGAGGATTCAATGAGATCATGTATATGTGAGAAAGAGGCTATTCCTGCTAAGACACAATAGGTGTTTGATAAATGGCAGCTGAATGAAAGAGTGAAAAGAATAGTATTTGTTCTCGCTCACAAAATTTTTAGGAAGAATAATTGAAATATTAGATGTGAAAAATTGTTTCATGTTCACCCTACAAGTCTGTGGGTCATGGTTATTATGTATTTATGTTTATTTTTTATATCCCCTGGTAACACTTTTCCAGTACCTGTTCATGATTATTCATTGAGACCCTCACCCATAAACCCTGGACCCCAAACTTTAGAAAATCTGACAATGCCCTCCATGCCAGGTTTCTAAGCTTCCAAGTTCCTTTGATTCAATCATATCTCTTAGTGGTCAGTGTTTGAGAGCCATTTGTTGGAGTATTTGAACACTGTTTCTTCACCCAACCTCTGTACCCCATAACAGGATTGAGGGTCCTCTCAAGAGGCAGCAACTAGTGTTTAACTGTCAACGGGAAAACTGAGTGAACGATCATTAAAATTAGTGTGTGTGCCAACAGAGCAAGATAAGCCAGCTATCTAAAGAGCAAGCTCACCGTAAACTTGAATGTCTCTTACCCTATCTGCCAGGGAAATTACTGTCATTTAACATCTAATTGTTACATGTGAAGGACTGTTAAAGATTAACAGCTATTTAGGATTTGCCACATGGAAATAAGAAGTGTTTACCACCATCAAGAAGGACCTGTAACCATTCACAGATGGATAAGCTGAGACCCAGAGAGACATCATTTGCCTGAGCCCATATGGCTATTAAGTGGTGGATGACTTTGACCTCAGAGTACCCATACTCTTTCCAGAATGCTGAAACTGTCTCCCACTAGACATCTTAGCAAATAAATGCAGTGAACAGGTAATTAAACACAAAAGAGACTATCTGCTGCTAGGAGCAGTAATCCATAAAAGTAAAGCCCTATATTTTCAAGTAAAAGGTAATTGCTAGAAAGTAAGATTCTAGAGACTCCTAGGACTGAGCCTTCAGTAAAGATGGAAAACTTGGTGGCTTAGAGACAAAAACAGTCCACCGTGTTGCAAAGGACTCTCCAGAAGAGAAGTCAGTCCTTCCTGCAATGGTCCTGATACATGTGTAAGCCAAATGATGAAAATGCTTAGGCTCCAGGACCCATTTGTTTATCTCTGCCCCAGGATAGTCAGCCCTGTACCTTACTCTTGGAATCCAAAGAGGGCTCAGCTGGCAAATAGTAACAATAACAGAGCAGCTGGACCCAGATTCAATCCTGGGAGCATCTTTCCTCCAAAACATTTAATATAGCAATTCCCTGGAGAAAGCAAAAATGCATGCAAAATCCTTTTCAGGTCCTTGTATCTGTTCTCTTTGCCTGGAATTCTATTCCCCTAAGTATTTCATGTTTTCATATAGTCTGTTTGTGCAGCTATAACAAAATATCTCAGACCTGCAATTTTGTATACAGCATAAAGTTATTGCTCACAGTCTGGAGTCTGGGAAATCCAAGATCAAGGTACTGGGAGGTTTAATGTCTGGTGAGGGCCTGGTCTCTGCTTCCAAGATGGCACCTTGAACACTGCTTCCTCTAGAGGGGACAGACACTGTATCCTCACATGACAAAAGAAACAGAAGGGCAAAAAGACCTAGCCAGTTCCCTGAGGCTGTTTTTATAAGGCATTAATCCCATCCATGAAGGCAGAGCCCTCACAGCCTAATGACTTCCTCAAGGCCCCACCTCTTAACATTGAAGATTAAGTTTTCAACATGAATGTTGAAGGGACACAAACACTCAAACCACAGCACCCCCTCTTACTCAATTCTCTACTCAGATGTCTCCTCTTCAAAAGGGCCATTTGAATCATCCTACTAGAAAAAACTCTCCTGTCACATTCTACATTTTTACTCTAGTTTGTTTTTCTTTTTAACTCTCACCAATAAGTATTTTTTAAAAAGTAAAAGCAAAGCTGGCCTTGCCTGCATCCATGACTATACATGTGTTAACGTAAAGATGTAATAAAAACAAATGCCTAAAACAGAAAAAAAAAAAAAAAAAACCGTGTTTATAAGGGGGGTTTTTTTTTTTTTTTTTTTTTGCGCTATGTTCAGCATCATTGTATACAAATATTTTGGGAGCCAACCACCACCTCACCCTTGTACCCCAGCCCTCAATGGGCAGTGTCAACAAAATATTACAAGAAGAGCATGCATGATGAGAGATCCTACAGTGACCACTTTGGAAAATACAATCTGCTACCACAGTGCCTTCTAATAGAAGTTCCTAAGCGTTAAAGAGCTGAACAAATACCTGTTTCAAAACAAGTAAGCAGCTACTGTGAAGTGGTGGAAAGAGCACTACACTGAGATTACAAATTCCTGTGTAATCTGACCTCTGCTGCAAATTCATGTCTCTTCAAGCCTGCCCAGCACTCAGGCTTCATCTCATGCTGTTTCCCTGCTCTGAATGTCTCTGCTTCCGCTTCTCTACCGGATGCAGTTAGAAAAGCTGCCCTGATATCGCCATGCCCACATGTAAATATGAAAAGATGCTTTCAAAGGCTTGCTGTGACACTGAGCTCACCGATTTTCCCTTTCTTCCTTCCTTCCTCCTTTCCTCTCTTCCTTCCTTGTCCAGACTTTTTTACAATCCCAGGGACTACCTTAGGAGCCACAAAAAGGGGTGGATTTATCATAAAGCTAACGAAAATGAAGCTTGAGAGCCCTTTGCTTGCATGTGTCCCTTCTAAGACCCTGAAAGGCTCTAACACTGTGTTCATATGGTCAAATGTTTTACTACTTTGCTAGGACTCCCATAACAAAATACCACAGACAGGGTGCCCTAAGAACAATAGATATTTATTTTCTCACAGTTCCAGTGGCTAGAATTTCAAGACTGTGCTGTTGGCAGATTTGTTTCTCCTGAGGTCTCTCTCTCCGTAGCTTGAAGGTGACCACCTTCTCACTACGTTCTCAGGTGGCCTTTTCTCTGTGCATGAATATCCCTCATATCTCTCCCTCTTTAGGGTCCCACCCTACCAGCCTCAGTTTAACTTAATCACATCTTCGAAGGATGTATCTCCAAAAACAGTTCCCTAATTAGGGATTAGGTCTTCAACACATGAATTTTGGGGTGACATAATTCAGTCCGTAACATATTTCTACTGTATTGCATAATTGAGGTGCTTTAACATCAATCAGTTAAGATCACTATCTCTTTCCAGTCTAACCTCCACTCAAGTGTTGGAGTCAAAGTAAATCATTCCAGGGATTTAGCCAAAGGGAAGTTGAACTGTGATACATTTAGTTTATGTTTAGTGGGATTTGGTTAACTGGGAAAAATAATTAAAATTCTATTCCCTATAGATAAATTATAAAATTATTGTTACATAAAAAGACAATTAAAGAGTACATAGCCAAAAATTATGTGGAACCTACATGGATGGATGGATGGATGGATGGATGGATGGATGGATGGATGGATGGATGGATGCTAAAGGGCTTAAGTCAGTTAATCTCTACATACTTCAGTTTCCAAGCCCTTAACCATCCATCCATCCATCTATACATCCATCCAACCATCCATCATGTGACCATGTTACCAAAGCATCCTATGGAATAATAAATTTTGACACTAGCTGTGTCTTTCATTGCCTTTCACATTTGCTGTTTTATGTCACTGTTCAATTTTTAGCTCTGTGTTTTATTTGTCCAACAAGACTTCATATTTTTTAGACTGGGACTCTATATTGTACATCTTTTTACCCGATATCTAGCAGAGCTTCACATAGGGTAGATGTATTTTCTGAAAATAGCGATTGTGGAAATGCTGACAAACAGTGCTATAGGTAGTCATTGTTCTTCCTCACATCAAGCTAACAATCTAAAAAAAATAATGGGAGGCAATACCACGCAGAGACTAAGATCATGAGCTCTGGAGCCACACTGCCTGCATTTGCATCCCTTTTCTGACAACTGTTAGTTTTTGTAAGCTTCTCAAGTTTTTATCCTCTCTACACTTTCATCACCTCATCTGTTATGCAGAGATAAATAATAACACCTACCTCAGGGAGTTTTTTCAGGGCTTAATATATGTAAAAGTACTTAGAGAATGCCTGACACGTGGCAATTACTCAAAGTATGCCAGCTGTTATCATTACCATGGGCATTAGACATATTTGCAAGTGTGCCTCTCCCACTTTGCTGCCAAAGGTCTGCATACTCAAGAGGCTGGAGCAAGAGGATTATTTGAGGCCAGGAGTTCAAGACCAGCCTAAGCAACATAGCAAAACTCTAACAAACATTTTTAAAAAAATTAGCCATGCATGGTAGTGTGTACTGATAGTCCCAGCTACTTGGGAAGCTGGGGTAGAAAGTTCCCTTGAGCCCAGGGATTTGAGGCTGCAGTGAGCCGTGATTACATCACTGCACTCAAGCCTGGGTGACAGAGCAAGACACTGTCTCAAAAGAAAAAAAAAAAAAAGTCGTCTGCACATCTCCAGTGGAATAGGGGTTGATGTTGTGAATCACAAAGTCTTTTTCAATTCCCAAATTCTTTAAAGAGACTGTGAGTATACAGTGATGGGGCAGAACTTCCGAGGTAACTCCCGGTGTCCGCCTGACTGCCTCCTTCCCATGGGCAGCTCACTTGACAACTTATTTGCTTTTGCCATGTTGGTTTGTGTGACCTGTTAAAAGTTCAGTTTCTCCTGCCTTCTGCTAATTCTTCTATAATTTGACAAATAGATCACTATGCACCCATCAGGTTCTAGACACTGAAGACGCATAAGTGAAAAAGACACAGTCCACAATCTTAAATAGCTCACAGACTAGGTTGGGAGACAGATACATACATAACTCCCTAGAGGAATGTGGTAAGAGATTCTATAAGGGGATGAGGAAAGCACTTTGGGAACAGGGAAGAGGGAGTCAAAAAGCCACCATCACGATCTGCCTTAATTCCTAAAGATCACAATTTTATGGTCATCTTTAGGGGTCTTAAGAGGACAATGAAATACTCGAAACCGAAATATACTAAAAATTCTAAATCCTAACTAAAATAAATCAGAGGAATAATTTTGCATGGGGATCATCCACAGATCCTCAACCAAGGGCTGTGCTGGGCAAAGTCCCACAAAGCCTAGCAGGATGGTGGTTACAGACTTAAACATGGAGCAAATGTGCTAGAGGTGACGTAATTCTGGGGGATATTGGAGTTCTGGCCCAGTCAGAACAGACAGACTTGTCAACACCCCAGACATTCACTAAGACTCCAGAAAAGTAGAGGAGTCAATACCATGCCTTACGGTAAAGGTTAATCCAGACAATACTAGCCAGTAAAGTAGCAGTAAACACATATGGTATTTTCAATTCAAATTTAACTTCAATTTAAAATTCATTTCCTCAGTCTCATTAGCCACATTTCAAATGTTTAGTATCTAAATGTGACTGATGGTAACCATATTGGAAAGCAGAGACAAAGAACACGTTTATCATTGTAAGAAAGGTTTATTGAATAGCCCTCCTCTAAGAAAGCTGAAAGCCATGCCTGAGAGAAGATCGAGAAGAGCCAGCCAAAAATGATCCATCTCAGCACCTTTTCAAGAAAGACAACATAGGTTGTCTTTCTAAGGTATCATTTTAAGAGCCTGGATTATGTTGTTTTTAGCACACAATAAAAAAATTCTAGACATAGAAAGAAACAGGAAAATGGACCCTACTCAAGGGGGGAAAAAACTACTAATGAATACAGACCCTTAGAAAACCTAAGTGTTGGAATTTTCAGACAATGAATTTAAAACAGCTATTATAAATACATTCAAGGGCACTAAAAATAGAGTCATAATGAGTAAATAGATTGAGATTCTTAAAAAAATGCAAACTGTTAAAATGAATAAAACATATTCTAAATTATAACATCAGAAGTGAAATATTCTGAATTATATTCTAAAATATAGATATTCTGAATTATAAATCATATCTGAAATAAAATATTCTAAATTATATTCTAAATTTTAAATATTCTGAATTGTAATATCTAAAATGCAATATTCACTCAATGAGCTAAACAACAGATTGTAAACGACAGGAGAAAAGATCAGTCAGCTGGGCGCGGTGGCTCATGTCTGTAATCCCAGCACTTTGGGAGACCAAGGCGGGCAGATCACGAGGTCAGGAGTTTGAGACCAGCCTGGCCAACATGGTGAATTCCATCTCTATTAAAAAAACACAAAAAAAGAAATTAGCTGGTCATGGTGGTGGGCACCTGTAATCCCAGCTACTCGGGAGGCTGAGGCAGGAGAATTGCTCGAATCCAGGAGGCGGGGGTTGCAGTAAGCCAAGATCATGCCACTGCACTCCAGCCTGGGAGACAGAGCAAGACTCCAACTCAAAAATAAAATAAAATAAAATGTCAATCAACTTGTAGACATAGCCCTAGAAATTAACTCAGTCTGAAGAACGGAGTAGGGGGAAAAATCCTAATCATAACAAATGTAAGTATTCATGCTTGATTCTTTTCCTAAAATTCATATTTAATTGTTCTTTATTAAACTTGTCCAAGTTTTAACATGTAAACCATGCAAGATCTGCCATGTATATTTTCATTTATCCAAATGCACCATCACATTACTGTCAACTCTTAATGACTAAAAAACTGATTTGCTGAACAAAATGAAATCTTCAGCCAATTTAATCACTTTTTGTTTTGCATTGTCTATCTAAACAAAAGCCACACTCAAAAATGATGATAGATTTTCGTCAAATTTGTAAACCTTCTAAAGAATATCAAAATCCTGTTGATTTGATTCATGGGTCATTTGGCATTTTACAACAAGATACCTACTGCTAAGATTTCAATAAACTGTATCTGCTGGGCTTCCTAATGTGTTTCAATGAAGCATGTTAGTGGGTAAAAGTTCCAGAAATATGTTCTTTAATTCAACAAGTATTCACTGAATACACAGTATGTGCTAGAAATTATGCTGGGGATGCAGAAATGAAATAGACATGATCCTTTATTATTATACTGAGTGAAGATCCTGATAGAACCATTAGAAATAAAGTAATAATTTTAGGCCCTTTGCAGGTCTCCCAAGATTGAGGAAGGAGATAAGTTGCACAAAGTACCACCAATGAAAAGAGTAGTACAAACTTCATTAGGAAGAAAGGTCTAGATTGAAAAGGGGCCTCCTAGTTAATTATAGATCAAACAGAGACTTGACCTACACCACCAGCAAATCCAACTTCTAAAGTGCTTTGAGGTTACTTTTTGCACCTGACTAGAGATGGGCTAAAGGAGTAGCAATAGATTGCAATATGAAGACTAAGAGATCCTAGGGTGATTAACTCAGGTCCCAAGGGAGCCAAATAATCCAGTGTTCCTTCACTTAACAATCATTCTTACATATATTAATTTCTCATTTTGTCTGAAGAAATTAGACATAAAAGGGGAACTTTATTGTTAGCAGTAAGCCAGTTATATATTAATGTAAAATTTCTGTAATAAATTTATAATACAAATGATATAACAGTATCAATGGGACATGCACATAGTGTTTAATTACTTTATTAAAGGCTTTTACAGTACACTGAATCTCAGTGATGGAAATATTTTACTTTATTTTACCTCACTCCTGCACTGGGAATCCTAGATACATAATATATTAATGTATATTAATATATTAATATATAATCCTAATACATAATATATTATTGCCACTATTTGTGAAGTCAAAGATTGTCACATTTACATAAATACTCACCCCATGTTTATCTACTTGGTAAGCCCTTGGGATCTTTAGTTAAAATAGACATGCATACAAGCTCTAACCCACCACTTCTGATTCCAGTCACCACCATCAAAACTAGCTACTCTATGGATTAGTCAAAGCACCACTAACTTTATTGCCTGGGCTCTCTGACATTTTGGCTAGCACTCTCTCTTCTTGCATCACGGCCCGCCCCTAATCAAGGGAAGAGCCAGAAAGGTAGGTGTCCAGTGTGATCAGTCTGTAAGAGACACATCAGGGTATATATGTGCAGGAATTGTGGTATCAGTTTCCACACACAACTACATCATGGGCAAAATGAATATTGGTTCACCTCACATAGAGGTGAGCAATACACTCAGGTGAAAATTTTAAAAGGTATCCCTCACTGGTGCTGACCTCTCTGTGTTCACCATTTCTATCATTTCTAGTAGAGATGAGAAATAATTTGCCTATACACATTGGCAGGAAAAAAAATTTTTCAAAACTTTCAAAATATTTTGAATAAGACTTAGCAAGTATTTCTATGTAAATTACTTCTATCTTTAGTGAGTCTGAGTGACTAAAGCTATCCAATCATGAGTGATATAAAAACTGAGAAATGAAAGATAAAATAAATAAGTTAAAATGTTAGGTTACATTTGGTGTAACACATATGACAAGCTGTGCATATGCCCCACATTTTAAGCATGAAAAGAGTTAATAGGACACCTATAATTATCACAGCACAAATAATTTCAGACATAAAGGAAGAGGCATAGAAATTTTATTAGCAAAAAATATAAAAACATATATATTTGTTCTATTCCCTTATTTAAATGTTAAACTAGTATTTTTAACACATTGATTTAAAGGATCACCAAATTATGAGCCCACCTGTGGCACCCACATGTATCAGTTCACCCAGGTCCTGATTTATTCTCTTCCTCTCTTAAGGTTAAAACAAATTGAGAAAAAACACAGAAGTCAGGAAAATGAAGGTAAAAAAAATATTGACTTTTTTTTCCTTTTAACTGATAATGCTGTTTGGAGAACATAACTGAATTCTGGGCCAAGTGGCCTTTCTAATATCTCAGTCCTGAATGAATCCTATGTACCCCGACACTGGCAAAGTTGCATAGTATAAGCCTCACCCCAAAGCAAAATGCTCTTAATACTAAATCAACTTCATAGCCAGAAAAAAGCAAACGCTTCTTTCAGAAGAAGGATCCAAAGACAGAAAAGAAGAGGCAAATGTATGACTAGTTACTTTTCCCAAGCTCCTCAGTCATAATTTTGTTCTACTACTGTTGGAGTCATTAAGTGAGAGGAGAAAATAGCCAGGATTGTTAATCTACAAAGTCATCCCATCTGGAAACAAAAGAACAGGGGGCATATTCCTCCTCCAATCACTGGTACTGCTATTAGTAGCTATGTACTATCTGCCTCAATTTCTCCACATAAGGTGTAAATATCTCTCATTATTATAAAATAATGTAAATTACTTTTATCCAAATTCAAGTACTAAATAGATCCATACAACAAAATATGTCAGTGGAACTTCCTAGGATTATGGTGTAATTAAAAAGGATACACATATTCTCTACAAGTATATGTACATGCGTATATCTGCTTTCTAGATCTTAGCAGAGTGCTTGGCATTTAGCAAGTGTTCTGTAGTGTGGTCACTGATTACCCCTATTTTTCCATCTGTAAAATGATAACAATAATATCTTACATTTCTGGCACATACCAGGTACGCAGTGAGTGGTTATTATTATTGTCTTAATCTTGCTCAAGATAAACGTAGTTTTTTCCACGCTCCCTCTGAGAAGGATTGCCATATTTGGGGCAAAAGAAATGGTTGTCTCACTGGGAAACGGGAAGATGAGGAAATAATTCCTTACAATTTAATACTCATTAGTTATTTTTTAATAAGTCTAGATGTGACCTGGGTATGGGCATTTTTAAAAGCTCCCCAGAAGATTCCAGTCAGCAGCCATAGTTGAGAACGACTGCATTCATCCCATGTCCGAACAAATGAGTGGCAGGAGATCAGAAATTGGTCCCATCTTCACAAATTCAATCTCCCAATGCCACTTCTTGCTTGCTTGCGGATTCTTCTGGGGCCACTCTAGCTCTTTGTCCTCTAAAAGCTCTGCAATGGGTTGATGCAGCTCATCAATTCAATTACAGCTGAAAAATTCAGTCTCCATTCCATTTCTTATCACTAATTTGCCCAGCCATGAAATTTTAATACAGTTCATCAGAGGTTCTGTAATGCTATTAAATAACAACATACAAATACTGTATACCATTAATAGGATATCAACAGTAAGTGCCCCCGAAGTTAAATATAAATTATCTGAAATTATGAATTTTCCAAGAAAAAAAATTAATGTTAAAGAATGAATCTTTTTGCAAGTTTAAATTCAAAATCAGATTATCTTGCCTTTTAAAATCCAAAATCCAAAGAATTTAAAATCCATAATTAATCTCCCTAGATTTTAATTCTGCTCAGTCTCAGGTAGGAACGTTATACAATGCCTGGGTAGTTTTGGGGTTTTTCAGTAGCTGCTGCCTGGGTTCTTGTCCACTGTGTGAATTTAGTCTTTTCAGACCCTCCCAAGTTAGGTTAAATGACAGGTTTTGCATATGTCCCACTTCAAAGGAATCAAAAGAGTTAACAAGACACGTAAATTATCACAGCACAAGTCTCACACTTTTAAAATATAGACCCTACAGCCGCTAATTCCTTCATTCCTACATCGCCAGATCTGAGTAGTCAGTGTTACTCAGACCACAGCAAAGACTCAGGGCTACAAGGGGAAGACAAGAAAGAGACAAAGATCTCTCTATTCAGCCTCATCAGGACACCAGACAGTCTCTGCCAAGGTTAGCAGGACCCCATCTGTGCCGCTCAAGCCCCTCAACTCAATGGAGAGAAAGCTTCCATTGCCAGGTTAATTTTGACACTATTTACTGTACCTAATGGGAAATCTACCCTTGTATACGTTCTCTCCAAGAGTGACATTTGAGATATTCATGCAAGGAATAATTCTGCTACCGCAAGGTTTAGAGATCTGCAGTGATGACAGCATCAGCCCACAGATCTTATTTGAGGTGCTTTGCTTCTTTGCTTCTCTGCATAATTAAAAACCTCTCAATCTTCCTTTTTCTTTAGAGTCCTATGCTTGAGGATTTGTAGGCAGGTTAAGGTAACCAATAAGAGTAGCACCTCAGAAGCTATTACAAGCTGTACACTGAAGCTATATGAGGAGGGAAATATAGACATAGGAGAAAAAAATGCAGTCACTGCCAAACTGCAGCTTGGCAGGGAGGGAGCCAAGAAATGAATACCTCAGCCTCCCCTCCTCCCACTCTAGGATCCCTGCTGGGCCATATGCAACCATATCTGGAGAGCAAAGCAGCCTGCATGAGAGAGCAGCCTGCACCTCCAGAGGTACAGGCCAGCGCCTGGAGAGATGGACGGAAGATCTGGAGAAATTTGGGAAGAATACCTAGGACTGCCTTTCTGCTCCATTCCCATCTGTTGTTCCCCTATTCCTTTCAAGAAGGCTCCACTGAGTTTCCAATGGTTAAACCTGCTTCTTAAAGGCATTCCTTTCTATTCTAACACAGGTAGTGCTAAATTATTCCTAGATTCTGCCTATCTTCTTTCATTTTACTTTCCCTTCAATTTCTGGCTCAGACAAGATTTCAGAAAATTCTTCAGATTTTCTCTTGCATGTTCTTAATCAAAACACTCTGGGTCTACCATGGTCATCCACTGTACATACCAACCTTCCCCCACTTTTAAAATTTCATGGAGTTGGATAATCCCATTCAGGATAGGGTCTCCATCAAGTCAACACAGGCCTGGATTTTATCTATTATTATCTATTTTAGCTATTATTGTTATTATCTATTTAATATTCCTACTTTCCCTGGGCCTTCTCTTTATGTATGAATTCCACACATTTCTTGGGTATGTTCCCTCAATGTGCACATGATATCTGTGCCACATTGGAGCTTTCCAAATCATGCCTCTTCGTAGTATTCTGTCAAATGTTCCATAATCCCCTGGTATAGCTGACCCAATCTGCAAGCTCGAAGAGACTGTTTTTCAGTCACGCTTGGCTTCCAGCATCTTTCGAGAAGTAATTCCAGCCTTTTTCCTTAAGACATTGCTTGTCTTACTTTTGTTGGACCCCAGTCACTATTTCTGATTTAGTAACATCTAAAATAGTTTCCTCTTAACTCTCGTACACTGTTGGTGGGAATGTAAAGTAGTACAGCCACAAGAAAAATAGTATGGAGGTTCCTCGAAAACTAAAACTAGAACTACCACATGATCCAGCAATCCACTGCTGAGTATATATCCAAAAGAAAGGAAATCAGTAAATGTATATCAAAGAGATATTATCTACACGCCCATGTTTACTGCAGCACTGCTCACAATAGCCAAGATATTGAATCAACCTAAATGTCCATCAGTGGATGTCTAGATAAACAAAATGTGGTATATATACACAATGGAATACTACTCAGCTATAAAAGATGAAATCATATCACTTGCAGCAATATGGACACACATTATGTAGAACATTATGTTAACTGAAAGAAGCCAAGCACAGAAAGACAAGTATCACATGTTCTTACTTACATGGGGGAGCTAAAAAATTTGATCTGACAAAGAGTAGAACGAGGTTTACCAGAGGTTGGGAAGGGTAGGAGAGAGAGAGAGAGGTTGGTTAATGGGCACAAAAATACAGTTAGACATAAGCAATAAGATCTAATGCCCAGTAGCACAAAAGAATGACTATAGTTAACAATAATTTGTTGTACATTTCAAAATAGCTAGAAAAGAAGATTTGGAATGTTCTCAACACAAAGAAACAATAAAGTTTGAGGTGACAGATATATCCCAATTACCCGAATTTGATGATTACATGTTATATGCTTATATCAAAATATTGCATGTACCCCATAAATATGCACAACTATTAGGTATCCATTTAAAAAGTAAATAAAAACTGTTTATAAAAATAAGTTTTCAAAAACTAAAATAAATAAAATCTTTTTCACTTTTATAAAACCCTGTTAAGAATAATTACACCTAGGCATATCTCATTTTCCCTTTCATATCTGCCTCTATGAGCTTTTAAACGTCAAGTTTTCTATTTCATATCTTCTAGTTTAGTTTCTAGATTGCAACTCATCTCCCAAGAAAATCTTTCCTTTATTACAATTTAATCATATTTTCTTCCATTATTTTATTTTGTTTTCTCCCTTCTATTCTGATAGTAGTTTGAAATATATTTCTCAAGCTACTTTTGCTCCTCTTTGATATCCTGAGTTAATTTGATTTCTAGAAGCTGAGAATTCCAGGCCAAAGCCTTTATAGCCTTTGGATTTGAAATCATTTCATTAAGATAATTTTCTACTTTAGTTCTTTTTGATGGCATATTCTCTGCATAAAAAGGACTCATAGCATTTGTTTATTCCTAAAACCTGATCCTATTTTGTGGGCCTCAGAAATCCAAAGTCATGGTCGGAGTTTGTATACCTAACAAATTTTAGCAGAAGCTCTGGGGTCCTCATGCCACATCCCCGCTGCAGCCCATTTGATTTCAACATAACTGAGGGGGACAGTTCTGGCACATTGCCAGTATCTCCCCTCAAACACTTCCCAAGGCTTCTCTGCTTCAGGCCCCCCTCCAAAACCTGAGAAGGCCACTCAGTCCTTGTGCCAACAAGCAAGGGACCTGCTCTCAATCCATGTGGAACAGGGCACAGCAGATAAATAGCCCAGCTTCCCACGCTCCACAGACAATCTTAGTGTAGTCTACTCAATTCCCAGAGGGCTCTTGTTGCCCATGGTGAAAACCAACTCCATAATATACCCTTTCTTGCTTTCCCTCCTTCCTTTTCTCACTTACCCCATCCTCTCACTTACCCCCATCCTCTCACTTACCCCATCCTCTCACTTTAGCTTCCTGGGGTCATTTCAAAAGCAAAACAAAAAGGAAACAAACACACCCTCTCTGCACCCAGTCTCAACTCAGCTCTTGGAGGAAAGCAAACGAAGACACAGAGCAAGCCTATGGACCTCCTAGTGGGGCAGCATTACAGGAGTCACTTTTTTTTTTGAGACAGTCTTGCTCTGTTGCCCAGGCTGGAGTGCAGAGGCTCACTGCGACCTCCACCTCCCGGGTTCAAGCAATTCCCCTGCCTCAGCCTCCCGAGTAGCTGGGATTATGGCACACACCACCACACCTGGCTAATTTTTTTGTACTTTTAGTAGAGACAGGGTTTCACTCTGTCACCCAGACCAGTCTTCAACTCCTGACCTCAGGCAATCTGCCTGCCTTGGCCTCCCAAAGTGCTAGGATTACAGGCATGAGCCACCGTGCCTGGTCAGGAGTCATTCTTAAGACAGAACACGTGTCTAAGGCCATACTACCCTGGACACACCTGATCTCAGATGTTAAGCAGGGTTGGGCCTGTCTAGTATTTGGATGGAAGACTGCCTGGGAATATCAGGTGCTACGGCCTTTAAAATAAATTATAAGAGACAAAGAACACTAGAAATTGCTCTGTCCCCACTCCCTTTTGTCCTTGAGTGCAGTTAATGGAATTTGAGGCAGCCAGTTCAATAGCAGACGAGTTAGGCCTGGCATTAACAATTCACAGCTGGAAGCCTCATGTACACACTAGTGAGGTCCACACGGAATTTAGGTACTTTTGTAGAAGCACAGCAAGAGGAGCAAAAAAATTGTTCCTGGGCCTCTACCTGTTTCAAGGTAAGCCTTCACTGAGATTCTAAGACTCTCTTTTGATGATTAAATCCCTCTCTCAGCCTTCCCCGCAATACCAAGACTTGGTTCAAGACTTGAACAATAACTACAGCCTTGTTCAAGGTCAGCTATGTCTGACCTCTCAGCTGGGCATCTGTTAAGGCCCAAGCAGCAGCCCCCTTATACGCAGCCCTGTCTGTACAGAAAACCACACTTTCCTGTATAAAAATACCCTTTTGCCTGTAGGCAAAGCCACCATAATCTGCAGTGAGCCACCAACATCATTTTCCCATGTGGTTCCCTTAATTAAGCCCAGGGCCTAAGCCTCTTACAAGGCGAGGCCAACTAGAAGCCGCTACACAGCGGCAAAAACTAGCCACACAGCCAAATACAGGTCACTGCAGACTGACAGGGTGAAAAGCCACCAGCCTAGGCTGGATCCGCTATTTTGATCCCCAAACTGGACACATTATCTCCTTTCCGAGGTCCCCAGTTCATGTACCAGTGTTAAGAGTTCGGGGAATCAATAAATTATTACATTTTTTTAGTCAAGTTCAGAACCAACTAAAGAGAGATAGACATAGCGATCAGGCAGATAGAGATTAAAATATTATCTTGATTACTGGTGAAGCTGTTTGCAGAATGTGGCTTAGGTTACCACCAAGGGGATTCTCTAATATGTAATCCTGGAATTAAACTGAAGTAATTGCAGGGGCAGAGGCTTTAAGCTTGCCTGTCACTGCATGGCAGAGGGAAGATTAAATTCCACCCAAACTGCCACTTCTTCTCTTAAGAGGAGTGGATGAGGCGGCAGAAAGAGGCCAGGAATGCTACTCTAGATAATCTGTCCAAAAGGAAACAGGAAGAATGCTCCCTCCTAGCAGCTTCCTCTGCCTACACTTCTTACGTTTGGCCAAATGGCGGCTATCAGTCTCAGCTCCACATCACTGCCTTGTACCTGCACCCATCAGATGGAGAATGCCCCTAACCAAGTTCATCTCATTCATCTCTGGACAGAACTTCACTGCAGAACATGTCACAAGCCACTTGTCAGACTTTGGATTCTCACCCGGGGCTCGGGTGTCCACCCCAAGCCAATGAACTATGGCAAACAAGGAAGCGCAGCAAAGGGCTGAAGTCTGTGGCATCTAGGACCACTTCTGTGGGCAGGGACTATGGGAGAGGCACCAGTCAGAGCTGTCCAGAGCAGATTTCAGTATGGACTTACTTCTGCAGGGTGCATGATGCTGCAGCCCCTTGCTTCTGACTCTCCTCTTATAGTGACTGAACAGCGTCCCTGTACCATATCAAGTTGGCCTTCTCCCTGGCACCTCCCCTCAGGGCTTATGGTCAGTGGAGCAGTCCTAGGTAAGGCCTTCTCCTGTTATTCCTAGTACTTCAGGATTCACTTCTCCCACCACCTCTCAATTGCTACCACAGAGTTAGGTTGGGTCCTTTCAACAAAGACCATGACAACCAACACAATCATCTTACCTCTGCTCCCGAAAACTCCTACCATACACAGACCACATTCGATGCCTTCCTATTGAGAATGTGTTGGCGAACCCAAGAATCTTTCCAATTTCCAGCACAGAATCAGTGTCCACTTAAATTTACAGAAAAATAATTGGTTGGAATTATTTTGACTCCCAACCACATGGCAGCAACATTTTTCAAGGGCAATTACATTTTAAGGACTGACTCTTCTAAACTGGCAAACCCATGTCCTGGCTCCTAGGAGGCCATGCCAAACAGGAAGCTCAGAACAGCCTGGTTGCATAAGGATAATATGGTGAAAACCACTTTTACACAGCAATTAACTGCATCACAGAGGGCTGCCCTCCCATAAGGTTACACCAGTCAAACTCTTCCAGTCAGTCAGGTAAGAAACCAAGAAGAATAAATTACAAGGAAAAAAAACTAGTCAAAACGATTCAACTCTGTTGAAAAACAGTCAAGCCAGTCAACATTGAACTTGATTATCAAGAGTCACCTAGTGGTCACAACACCACGGATTCCACCTTTTCTCCACTCCTGGCATGTTTTGGAAGTATCATGTAGACATTGCCCTCATGTCCCTAGATGCAGAGGAGAGTACCTCTCTCACTACAGAAAGCCAGGGAGCGGGAAAAGGGAGGGGGGAAGTAAAGGATTTCTAATATTAGCCCTCCCTTCGGCCATGGGAATGCCCAGCAAGCTAAGACCTCAGAAGCAATAATGGTAGCACTGTTGGCACAGTGAGCCTCATGAAGGACAGGGAACGTCTGGGCTGTGTCAAGTCACAAGAGAGCTCTATAGGGACATAAAGTGGGGCAAATAGTTGTTTTGTTCCTCGTCGTTGACAACTTTGGGTCACCCTGAGACCACAGCAACATCAGAGTGGGTCCCCTAAACCACAAAGCATATGCATGGGTCAGTCTGCAGCCAAGCTTGCAGCCCCCACAGCACTCTCATGACCCTACAGAGGTGACCATCACCTGGAGTTCTCAGACCCCACCCCAAGCTCTTTGAATCAGAATCCACATTTTAACAAGATCCCTGGGCGAGTAGCTTTCCCAGTAAAGTTTGAGAAGCATGGCTCTGCTTCTTGGACTGAGATTGAGAGATGTGGGTGAATGGGGGAGGAGGGTAAAGAAAAGAACAGAAAGTAAAGTAGAGATAGAAGTATCTGTAAGAGAGAGAATCACTCTGCTTTTCAGTAAGTTGAAACCAAGACTGCAGGGGCTCGGGAGAACATAAAACTTGCTTTTGATCAAATCCTGGATCTGAGAAATCTCCACCTTTGATTCAAAGGGTTCCTCAGTCCTTATGTGAATTTGATAAGCTAGGACTTCTAGGCAGGGATCAAACTATTTCACTGCATTCTAGGAAGCCAAATAAAAGCAAGTAAAGAAATGGCAGCTCTGAGAAAATCGATGAACGGAACAAACTAGAAATCCTATTTTCATCCTAAGGAGACTGCTCAGGCCACCCTCATTTTGCCACTGCAGGATGCTCTCCCACCTCCTCCACTAGCCCTTTGACCCTGAGTGGGTCCCAGTCCTGACTCCTTCATGTCTGAGCTGAAGACACACAGAGCACTACTCCCAGTAGAAGGATCAATTAATTGTAAGCAAGAACTTAACACTCTAATTGGCTCCTCACAATCTCACCTAATGATAAAGATGTCACTTGCCTTAGCGAGAAAACCTACTGAAGAAGTTCACGATCATTAACTCTTTTAAGTTTTAAGGGCAGCAGACAATTTTAAGGAAGCTGACCCAGTGTATTTCTTTGATCTCATCTATCTAAGGCAACTTCTGATATCCTCGTGTGAATATAAACCAGAGAAGTCTTTGTTAACTACCAAGCTGAGTAAGGATCAAAGCCACTAATCCTGGACAGTCCTGAGTGGAACCCAGATCTCCAGAGACAAGCAAGAAGATTGCTGAAGTCAGGACGCAGACTCAAATCTGTGAGAGTCACATAGAGCAAGCTTGTCCAATTCGTGGCCCGTGGACCACACATGGCCCAGGATGGCTCTGAATGCAGCCCAACACAAATTCATAAACTTTCTTAAAACATTATGAGATTTTTGTAATTGTTTCTTTTTTTAGCTCATCAGCGATGGTTAGTGTTAGTGTATTTTATGTGTGGCCCAAGACAGTTATTCTTCCAATGTGGCCCAGGGAAGCCAAAAGATTGGACACCCCTGACATAGAGGAAAAGGTAGATGATTCATATTTCCCCTACCTGGTGCTTTGCCCAACCCCATTGTCTCATAGATCGGCATAATCATGTCTCAGAGTGGAGAGTGGTTCCTGCAAGCATGGGAACAATAGAAAATCTGTTCTGCCTACAGAGAGGCAGATGGGAAAACACAGGTTCCTTGAAAGTCAGAATTACACATTATTTTTATTTTATTCTCTGTAGGGCTTTGGTTTTTTGGTTTTGTATTTTCCATTAAATATATTTTATTTTTTCAATCACACTTAAAGTAAGGTTACATTAAAATGTAAGGATATTGAAACCAGAAAACCTAGAAATGAGCCTGTTCTCCATCAACTCTTAGCCTTGTAATTTTGGGGAAATCATTTAACCTTCCTAAGCTCCAGTTTCCTCAATTCGCAAATGACTATTTTAATAATTGCTGCCTTCTCAATTTCATAGAGGTTTTGTGAGGCTTAAATAAGATAATGAATATTTAGTCCTACAACTCAAAATCACTTAGGACTTTTTCAAAGATGGGATGGCTTTAGATAACCTGCTTATGTTCTGGGCATCTCCTCCTCCTCTAAGACCTGGCATGAGTCCACTGCAGAAAGTAAGGCAGGAGGCAGCAACGTGGAGTGGAAAGAGCATGGGGTTTTGAGGTCAGACAGATGTGAGTATAAAATCCAGTTCTGGCCCTAACCATCTGGTATGACATTGGGAAAATCACTTCTCTGAGCCTCAGGTTTTTTTTAATCTATTATATGGGAGCAATATCCATGCTGGATGGCTGTGAGAATCAGAATAAATGCATATTATTTGCCTGGCCCTTTGGAGGCAGTGATTATGATTCCTTCCTGCTGGTAGGCTCAGGAAGTGGAAGTGTAACAAAACATTCTTATATTGAAAGAGTATATAATTAAAATTTGCCCTATGGGTTCAGCTGTTTTCTCCACTAAGCATGCATTGGTTGAGTGAAAGGTAAAGTGTTGCTTGCCACTTCTGCCAGGATGCTCACCTACAAAAGCAAGAGCCAAACCTGGTATCAAGTGGGACAGCTATGTCAAGAAATCTTGTCTTCTTGGTCCTAAGAACATAAGAAGCCAAAGGACCCCACAGAACACAAGTTGTATATAGGACTCAGTTGCTGTTTAGTTGCCTACATACCACAGGAGGTAAACGGGGTGTAAAATGGTAGCCATGGTGGTTGTGGTTGACAGTAGTTACAACAGAGAGACTAAGGCAGAATTACAGACATCAAAATTAGTACTGACCACGGTGACAAGGGCAACAAAAAGAGGCAGAATACAGCCCTGTGGAGGGACCGTGATAAAGACCACTCTTAGCGGCAGTGGCATCTCAACTGTGGTCTAAGGGGCAAGCACAAGTCACCCACCCAACCAGACTTCTTAGGAAGCTCTGCTCTTCAGCCTGCAGTCTCTAGAAACTAAACAACCAGGAGCAGAAGCCAAGACTACAGGAGTGATGTCCATTCTGAGCGCAGTTGGCTGAAGAAGAGTCGAAGGCTTTTCCAGGGAGAACGTGGGGTTTAGGCAACTGGCCATGGGGTGGTCGGGACAGACAAGAAAGCTCACTCTCCTAATCATGAAGCCCTACTGTGTAAACTGTCGTTTCTGAGCCTGAATCAGACTCTGTAAGCAAAGACTTGATTGTTAAATTTCCTAAAAGACAGGAACAATCATTCTTTGAAAACATCCTCCTCCCATCCTGCCCCAGGAAGAAGTCTCTTCTATAATTTGAATTACATTCATAAAAGCATGTTTCAACTGCAAAGTCCCAAGCAAATGTAAGATGGTTTTATTGCTGTTATTACGGCTAATGGTATTCCAGAAGCCCCACCCCAATGTACAAAGGACAAAACATTCTTAGATGCACAAAATACTTGAGTATCCATCCTAATGAATAAAATGTCATTTACCACCCCGGCTTTTTTCTTATCTTTAGAGGCTTCATAATCTTTTCTGGCATTTCAGTAAAGCCAAGGAACCTCACTCTTTTTTAAGCTAATTGCCTGGAAAAAGCATTCCCGCCTCTCTCATATGCAGAATAAAAGTGTCTGCCTGTCTAGCCAAGGCAGAGTCCTAACTATGAGACTGCAGACAAAATAAAGACAAATCTGACTCCATCATTGTTTCCACTCTGAGTTTCCAGTCTGCAGCCCCTATGCTTAAGGTGCCGGCATTTATTGGGCACTCTCCTTACTGTATGGTTTCCATGTCATGCATATCATTGGTCATCCCACTTCAGGCTCCCTCAAATCCTACATGCTCCTTCTAACTGTGCAGATAAGCTGAATTTTTATAACAATGGCATGGCTATCCTTGTTCTCTGCTCTTGGAATAATTCCAGACAGTGAAGAAGAGAGATGCTTGTTATTTGGGCCACCCATTTGTTCATCCTCTTACCAAATATATACTGAGCCCCTCCTATGTGCAAGGTGGTTGGAAATAGAAATACAGAGAAACATAAATCCAGCCTTGAATTTCCTGTCAACCTGGACAGAGGTCACTGCCATCCTGTTTCCAAGGAAATGTGTTTGATTTTTCAATTGGTTGCATAGTCAGTAAAAATCACCATAAGCTGGCAATGTCAAGAGGAGAGTAGTAAACTCTAAATCAAGGAAAAACCTGAAGATGGTCAAGATTATTTAAGCAGGATGCTAAAATCTGGTCCACGCAATGAAATCCACACTGAGTCAGGGCAAGCTACAGTCAGACAGTCACTTAACACACATCTGGGGATGAATCACACAAAAGGAGCTAATGTGAGAATCACAATCCATGAGCAAGTTGAGATTGAAGGCAATAGAGATTGATAAGGAAGCCTTTACTCAGGGCTTCCCTCCCTGTCTAAGACATCCCAACTTCCAGCACCCCAAATCCCCAAATGAATACTCCCATTCATCCTTTAAAACTAGTCCAGACATTACTTCCACCAGAAAGCTCATCTTCCTCATCACCACCGCTTCCAGACACAATTTGACGCCCCCGCTTGTTGTACTATTTGGTCCTTTTTTTTTTTATACCACTGCAGTCTACATACTGGTGTTTAATTGTCTATTTGTGTGTCTAGTATCCCTACACTGTGAGTTCCTGGAGAACATGAATTTGTGTCTTATTTATAATTTACCATAGTGCCTGTTACATTTATTGCGCACATGTTTATAGCATGAATGAATGGATTAATGAATGAATGAATGACTAAATGAATGAATGAATAAAGAGGGCTAATACATTCTTTAGAAGCCTGGGTACTCTGCTCTTACAAGAATGCCTTCACTGAATACAGGGACTTTGCAAATGAAAATGTGCAGCAAATATTCTTCCCTCCTTTAGGTCAAGGGCAGAAAGGCAGCGGAGTGTCAGTTAAGTCTCTCCCTCAGCTGGAGAGACAAGCCGTCCACAATTTGCAAGCTTTCCGTGCCTGCCGTGCTTTGGGGGATTTGGCTATAGGGCTCTTAACGAGATCAAGCTGAATCACACAGTTTCATCCTGTCAAAATGCATTGGAAATCTTTCTTGGGTGATTTATCATGGAAATTCACATGGCAGGGAAGGGGAAGGGGGATTAGAGGAAGCAGAGAAAGCCACTCTCTGCCGGCAGTGCTGGGCTGGCAAGATGCCCACAGCAGCCGCAGCAGCTGGTGGACAAGACTGTGCTGACATGGGATGGATGGGCTCCTGTGAGAAGGCCACCTCCTGAAAATAAATAATCATCTCCAGGACAGGCCCACTCCAAGAGCTGCGTTAACACAGAACAGCCGCAGACAGTAAATCCTGGCCAACGAGTATAGTAGGGTGAGGGGGATGGTATTGATTTGCAGCTGCTGGCAACGCCTGACAGATCAGCTAAAATACGGAGTAGCTTAGATTTGCTCCCAAAAGTCAATAACAACATCGTCACTAATTTAAAGCCAGGGTGTCCACAGCTAACTGAAGTCACTGATAGCGAGACTTGGGTAGAACAATGTAAATAACCAGAAACGTGAGAATATCTTCTGGATCTAAAACGTATCTGTAAATATTTTGACTCCCCTGTCTTGCACTTCCCTCCCAGGCTGTAGGGGCTTATCTCAGGATAATCTTAGTTTTGTACAGATGCCTTTGTTTTCTTTTCATGGTGCTGTGTGTGCCAGTGTAGCATGCTGGCACTTCTTGTTAAAAGCAGCATTAACAAATGTGGGCTCAAATAGAAAGCCATTGCCATTTGTCCATGTTGCTTTGAGAAGAGGTGCCAGCTTGCACTGTGGGGCCCTGGAGGGCAGAGACTCTGTCATTCCAAGGCTGAGAAACTGCTCTTTGCCAGGCAGGATGCTGAAAACAAAGATTCCAACATGGAATGAAAATGAGACCCTGCTCTAGGACCCCTCAAATCTAACAAAGGAGATAGAGAGAAATGACTATGGCACCAGAGTGTGATGCTTTGGAAAGGGTAACCGCTGACTGTTCTGGATCAGAAAGGGCTGGCCCTAGGAGAAGCTTCTAGGAAGAAATCAATCCTTGGTCCACAGGCCAACACATGGATGATTCAAAAGACCGCTTCTCAGAAATTTGCAGTATCTATTGTTATTTAACATTTGAGACCCTGCAAGCTTTTCTTTTTCTATTTCTTGTTTGTTCATACATTATCCTTACCAACATGTGTACGCCAGATGTGTGGGGAGTTTAAAAATTCACTGACAATGAAGAGAGGAAGGTGGGGCAGGGGCCAGAAGATTTGGATTAGTCAAGATGAGAATAATGGCCCCTATTTTTTAAAGTTTATTTTTAATAATAATAATTTTTGGAAAAAACAACACAAAGAAAGTGATGTAGATACAACCCAAAAAGCCCCGTGGACTTTGAGGCATAGCTGCTGGCATTCTTGGTTTTAGACCAAACAAAGTAAGTAACACAAAGAATTACAAAAAATAATTGAAACCAGAAAACTGGTTTAGTTTCTGTGTTAGTTTCTTAGGGCTGCTGTAACAAAGTCCCACAAACTGGTTGACTTAAAACAGACATTTCAAGAAACAACAGATGTTGGTGAGGTTGCAGAGAAATGGAAATGTTTTTACACCATTGGTGGGAATGTAAATTAGTTCAACTACTGTGAAAGACAGTGCGGGAATTCCTCAGTGATTTAGAACTGGAAATACCATTTGACCCAGCAATCCCATGACTGGATATATACCTAAAGAAATACAAATTATTCTGTTACAAAGATACATGCACACATAGGTTTGTTGTAGCACTATTCACAATAGCAAAGGCATGGAATCAACCCAAATGCCCATCAATAATAGGCTGGATTAAAAAAATGTGGTACGTATACACCATGGAATACTATGTAACCTTAAAAAGGAATAAGATCATGTCCTTTGCAAGGATGTGGAGGAAGCTGAAAGCCACCATCCTTAGCAAACTAACACAGGAACAGAAGAAACACCGCATGTTCTCACTTATAAGTGAGAACTGAAGAATGAGAACACGTGGACACAGAGAGGGGAATGACACACACTGGAGCCTGTCAGAGGGTGGGGTGAGGGCGGAGAGCATCAGGAAAAATAGCTGATGCATGCCGGGCTTAATACCCAGGTGATGGGTTGATAGGTGCAGCTAATCACTGTGGCACATGTTTACCTATGTAACAAACCTGCACATCCTGCACATGGACCCAGGAACTTTAAAAACAAACACTGATTCTCTCACAGTTCTGGAGATGAAAAGTCTGAAACCAGGGTGTCTGCAGATGTGGTTGCTATTTTGGGGGTACTGAGGGAGAATCCACCTCCCAGCTTCTGCTGGTGGCCGGCAGTCCTTGGAGTTCCTAGGCTTGTAGCTGCATTGCTTCCACTTCCACCTCTGTCTTCACATGGCCTTCTCCCCTGTGTGTCTCTGTGTTTCCTCATCATAAAGGTTACCAATCAATGGATTAAGGTCTGCCCTAATCCAGAAGGACCTCATACTAACTGATTACATCTCCAAATTAGGTCACATTGACAGGCCCTGGGAGATAGGACTTCAACATATCTTTTGGGGGGGCATATTCAACCCACAATAAATACCCACTAGCCCTGCTCACTTTTCATCTTAGCCACTGATGACTTACCAAAGACTAGTTACTCATCGACCAACACTCAATCCAGGGAAACGTGGCAAAGGCAAAAGATTAAAAAGCCAGGAAATACCCCCTTGCCATCTCTCTCCTCTATCTTTTTATTTATTTATTTATTTATTTATTTATTTGTTTGTTTGTTTGTTCCCCTGAATATTGCCTGGGAACTCCTGTAACAGTAAGGTACCTATATATTTGGCAGGAAACAAAGAGAAAAAGGTTCTTTTCTGACCTTTTAGCTGGACGGGTGTGTGAGCTATCCACCATTCTCCTCTCTAGAATGGATGTGTATGTGCGTAGTGTGTTACGTTTGAGCATGATAAATCTGAAATGGTTCTGTTGTGGTTTCTCTTTTTTTGCTCACATTTGTCTCCTTTCTACAGACTTGGCATTCTAGTATATCGCACATCCTGAATAAAATGTCCTTTTCTTACTCAGCATCACATTTTGGTAGATAAAAGTAATATATAATTTGCTCTTAACAAATGGTAGAAGGAATAACACAGCAGTGATGTTTTATAAAGGAAAGACTAATTACAGTGGGAACCAAACATAGCAAGGATCCAATTTTAATCTTTCATAACGAAAAATGCCACTAACACATCTGGGTGCTTTTTCTTGTTCTTAGTAGTAGCTTGAAATAATGACAGTTGGGGAAGCTGTACTATCGTTGTCCTAAAGTTTGATTTATAATCAGTCACCTTCCATTTGGCAGCAGCTTATGAGGAAGCAGCATTAGTGAGAAGTCTGGCAGATTTTGCCCTTGAGGTTAAGATATTAAACAAAAATGAAAACTAATCTATCTTCAGATGGAAGGATGGTACTTAAAGTGGAGTGTTTAGGAAACAGTCTTGTAAAATGTTTCTCTTTCAAAATGATTTTATTAGAGTAATTAAAAATGCAGAAAATGATACCATCTTTCAAAAGTTGTAAAAGAGCTGTTTTAATCTCCCTCGCTCTCTGGAGCTAGATAAATCTATATATAGCCATTCCTGGTATATGCTTCACTCATTAGCTCTATATATAGATCCAGATAGAATATTCACTGTGAACATAGGTCACACTGTGTTCACAGGAGGATTGCTTCTTAAAACCTTGAAACTATATGCTTCTGTTGATAGTTCACATAGATGGCCTTGGGAAGTGAGAAGTCAGAGGTCACCTTTAGGTCCCCCAGCCATGTCTTTATTTACTTATCCATTCAACAAATATTTGCTTAATATCTATGACACACAGAACCCATTTTTGTGGGTTTAACAACAACAAAAAGAAAAAGTCTCTGTCCTCCACAATCTTACAATAAGGGAAGAAATGCACAACTCTACTTTTAGCAGTGTGGCAGCCTATACCACGCCTACATAATAAAAAGAGCCTTCTTACTACAATATAAGAAGCTATAGTATAAGCAACGAAAGCAAACTTTGAAATACAGTGTTGATCACTAAGAAAGTAACAGAATCCTCATAAAGAGAGAACTGTGAGGTCACGGTAACTGGGAGGCAAATGCTAAGACCAGGAGCTTTGAGTTTTCAGATTACGAAAAAGACGACAAGAGATTAGTCCTTTCCAGAAATTTTGACCTGGAGTCTGTGGACTCTCAAAATATTAATATTTGTGCAAGAATTCAAGGAATCTGTGAACTTATATGGGGAAAAAATTACATCTGTATTTTCATATGCCTCTAATTAATATAGCCTTCAATTACAAAAGGTAAGCAACAGAGCACAGTAATTTCACCAGTAACTACCTTTTCTCCAAAAGAAATCAGGTATTTCACATCACATCACAGTGCTGCAAACTATCTTGAAATGATGATTACACTCATTACTTTTATAATTATAATAGTTTTAGGCATGTAACTAGATCTTATTATTTAATGTATGAATAAGAAGCATATATACTAATATTTAGTATTTGATGACTGTATTTCAATATAATTATAATAATTTATAATCCTGTGTGTTTTATGTACACAAAAATATTTTAAGAAAAGTGCATAGGCTTCACTGGATTTCCAAAGGAATCCAGACTTCAGCATTAATGAAAGAATGAGCCAGTCGGACGCGGTGGCTCACGCCTGCAATCCCAGCACTTTGGGAGGCAGAGGCGGGTGGATCACAAGGTCAGGAGATCGAGACCATCCTGGCTAACACGGTGAAATCCCGTCTCTACTGAAAAATACCAAAAATTAGCCAGGCATGGTGCTGGGTGCCTGTAGTCCCAGCTACTCGGGAGGTTGAGGCAGGAGAATGGTGTGAACCTGGGAGGCAGAGCTTGCAGAGAGCTGAGATTGCGCCACTGCACTCCAGCCTGGGTGACAGAGCTAGACTCCATCTCAAAAAAAAAAAAAAAAAGTCAAAAATATATATATAATATATAAGTAAAAATATATATATTATATATATTTAAAAACATATATGTATTATTCTTCCAATAATGTGAGCTTATAAGGAAATCTCCGCTATCAATGTGGTAAGAAAAAAATTTTTTAAAAATTACCGTTGATGATAGCCACCTTATAAGAATTTATGATCCACTATCATAGGTCTGGTTCACTTATGGGTACAGTCAGAGGAATCCCCCATCCAGAAAGTAAATTAAAATGTTTCCTGGTTAGTAATACTCTCAGATGTGTGGCAGAAACAAATGTCATTTCTTTCTGAGTAAAAGTATCTAAAACTAGAGCCCTAAGACTTCTTACACGCTATCTTTAAAAAATAAAGAGCTGGGTCAGGCGCAGTGGCTCACACCTGTAATCCCAGCACTTTGGGAGGCCAAGGCTGGCAGATCAGCTGAGGTCAGGAGTTCAAGACCAGCCTGACCAATATGGAAAAACCCCGTCTCTACTAAAAATACAAACTTAGCCAGGCGTGGTGACACATGCCTGTAATCCCAGCTATTCGGGAGGATGGGGCAAGAGAATCACTTGAATCCAGGAAGCAGAGGTTGCGGTGAGCTGAGATTCTGCCATTGCACTCCAGCCTGGGCAACAAGAGTGAAACTCCACCTCAAAATAATAATAATAATAAGCTGGATACAGGGATTAAGATGGCAGATAAGAGGCAGGACTAGCTTGCAGCTCCCACTTGAAGGGACAGATCAGATGCGGAGACTCACATCGTGAACTTTTGTTCCAGGAACAACCTTAGGAATATACCAAGAAAGCAAGAGAATCCACAGACCCTCTGAAGGAATGGGATCACTGCTGCAGATTCCCTGAGATGCTGAACACCATGAGGCAGCTTGCTTCCTCAGTGGGGAAGCACATAGTCTGGGGCAAGTTCTCAGACATGGTCACGACTGCCTGGAAATAGACTCGGTGCTGTTGAGGGGGCATGGTGAGAGTAAGATTGGCCTTTAGGACTGCAGGCTATGTGAGAGTGGGGTGAGGCTTGTGACTGCCGGCTTTCCCCAACTTCCCAGGAAACCTGTATGACTCAGCCAAGGCAGCCATAATCCACCTGGGACTATAACACCATTGACCTGGGAACCACACCACTGTCTCCAACAGCAGCCACAGCAAGCCCTGCCCAAGGAGAGGTTGAGCTCAGATATGCCTGTGCCTGCCCCCTCCTGTTCATCTTTCTCTACCAGCCCTGGCTGCTGACGACAAAGATAATAATTTCTTGGGAGCGCGATGTTGCTGCCCACCACCTGAGAAACCTGAATACTTAACCAGGTATCCCTAGGGCAAGCTTGCATCCTACTTATAGGGCCACAGCTGATGTACTCTTGAAAGTGCCACCTCCTGGATGGAAGCCAATCAACACAAAACCAGGCACTAAACCCAACAAAAGACCCTCAACAGAGTCCACTTCATTCCCCTGCTACTTCAGCTGGAGCAGGTGCTGGCATCCACGGCTGCAAGATCTTAAGACAGATCACATCACAGGACTCTTTGCAGACACTCCCCAACACCAACCTGGGGCCCAGTAGCTCCACTGGGTGACTAGACACAGAAGAGCAAAAACAATCACTACAATTCATCTCTCAGAAAGCCCCATTCCCAGGGGAAGGGGGAGAACACGACATAAAAGGAGCACCCTGTGGGACAAAAGAATCGGAACAGGAGTCCTTGAATCCTAGATCTTTCCTCTGACATAGTCTATCTAAATGAGAAGGAACCAAAAAACAATTCTGGTAGTATGACAAAACAAGGTTCTTTAGCACCCCCAAAAGATCATACCAGCTCACCAGCAATAGATCTAAACCAAGACAAAATATCTGAATTGCCAGAAAAAGAATCCAAAAGGTAGATTATTAAGCTAATCAAGGAGGCACCAGAGAAAGGTGAGGTCAACTTAAATAAAAAACATGATACAGGATATGAAAGGAAAATTCTTCAGTGAAGTAGCATAAATAAAAAAAAATCCACGCCAGCCTGGGTGACAGGACCAAAAAAAAAAAAAGTCACAACTTCTGGAAATTAAGGGCACACTTAGAGAAATGCAAAAGGCACTGGAAAGTCTCAGCAATAGACTGAAACAAGTAGAAGAGAGAACTTCAGAGTTATAAAACAAGACTTTCAAATTAACCCAATCCATCACAGACAAAAGAAAAAAGAATTTTAAAAAATGAACAAAGCCTCCAAGAAGCTTGGGACTATGTTAAATGTCCAAACCTAAGAATAATTGGTGTTCCCATAGAAGAAGAGAAATCCAAAAGTTTGGAAAACATATTTGAGGGACAAATCAAGGAATATTTTCCTGGCCTTGCTAGAGATCTATACATGCAAATGCCAGAAGCTCAACGAACACCTGGGAAATTCATCACAAAAAGATCATTGCCTAGGCACATAGTCATTAGGTTGTCTAAAGTCAAGACAAAGGAAAGAATCTTAAAAGCTGTGAGGCAAAAGCATCAGGTAACCTATAAAGGAAAATCTATCAGATTAACAACAGATTTCTCGGCAGAAACCCTGTAAGCGGGAAGATACTGGGAACCTATTTTTAGCCTCCTTAAACAAAACAATTATCAGCCAAGAATTTTGTATCCAGAGAAACTAAGCTTCATAAATAAAAAAGATGCAGTCTTTTCCAGACAAACAAATGCTGAAAGAATTCACCACTA
>NW_012102843.1:255755-257893 GCF_000951045.1 Mandrillus leucophaeus
AGGAATATTTTCCTGGCCTTGCTAGAGATCTATACATGCAAATGCCAGAAGCTCAACGAACACCTGGGAAATTCATCACAAAAAGATCATTGCCTAGGCACATAGTCATTAGGTTGTCTAAAGTCAAGACAAAGGAAAGAATCTTAAAAGCTGTGAGGCAAAAGCATCAGGTAACCTATAAAGGAAAATCTATCAGATTAACAACAGATTTCTCGGCAGAAACCCTGTAAGCGGGAAGATACTGGGAACCTATTTTTAGCCTCCTTAAACAAAACAATTATCAGCCAAGAATTTTGTATCCAGAGAAACTAAGCTTCATAAATAAAAAAGATGCAGTCTTTTCCAGACAAACAAATGCTGAAAGAATTCACCACTATCAAGCCAGCACTACAAGAACTGCTAAAAAGAGCTCTAAATCTCGAAACAAATTCTCAAAACACACCGAAATAGAACCTCCTTAAAGCACAGGACCTAAATAACTATAACACAGTGAAAAAAAAAAATGGTATTCAGGCAACAAATAGCACAACAAATAGAATCATACCTCACATTTCAAGACTAACATTGAATGTACATGGCCTAACTGTTCCACTTAAAAGATACAGAATAGCAGAATGGAAGAATTCACCAAGTTTCTGCTGTCTTCAGTACACTCACCTAACACATAAGGACTCACAGAAACTTAAGGTAAAGGGGTGGAAAAGATATTCCATTCAAATGGACACCAAAAGCAAGCAGGAGTAGCTATTCTTATATCAGACAAAACAAACTGTAAAGCAACAGCATGTAAAAAAGACAAAAAGGGACATTATATAATTATAAAAGGACTAAGCCAACAGGAAAATATCACAATTCTAAATATATATGCACTTAACACTGGAGCTTCCAAATTTGTAGAACAATTACTACTAAACCTAAGAAAGAAGATAGAATAGTGGGAGACGTCAATATTCTACTGACAACAATAGACAGGTCATCAAGACAGAAAGTAAACAGAGAAACAATGGACCTAAACTATAACCTACAACAAGTGGACTTAACAGATATTTACAGATTCTATCCAATAATTGCAGAAATATACATTCTATTCATCAGCACATCAAACATTATCCAAGATAGACCGTATGATAGGCCACATGTCTCAGTAAATGTAAGAAAATCAAAATTATATCAAGTACTCTCTCATACCACAGTGGAATAGAACTGGAAATCAACTTCAAAAGGAACCCTCAAAATGATGCAAACATATGTATGCAAATTAAATAACCTCCTCCTAAATGATTGTTGGGTCAACGATAAAATAAAGATGGAAATTTAAAAATTCTTTGAACTAAAAAATAATAGTGACACAACCTATCAAAACCTCTGGGATACAGCAAAAGTGGTGCAAAGAAGAAAGTTCATAGCATTAAATGCTTACATTAAAAAGTCTGAAAGAGCACAAATAGACAATCTAAGGTCACACCTCATGGAACTGGAGAAACAAGAACAATCCAAACCCAAACTCAGCAGAAGAAAAATAATGAAGATCAGAGCAGAACTAAGTGAAACTGAAACAAGCCAAAGAAAAAAAAAAAAAGATAAATTAAACAAACAACCGGTTCTCTGAAAAGACAAATAAAATTGATAGACCATTAGTGAGATTAACCAAAAAAAAGATTATCCAAATAAGCTCAATTAGAAATGAAACTGAAGATATTACTACTGATACCACAGAAATACAAAGGATTATTCAAGGCTACAATGAACAACTTTATATGCATAAACTAGAACACTTAGACGAGATGGATAAATTCCCAAAAATATACAACCCTCCTAGATTAAACCAGGAAGATCTAGAATCTCTGAACAGACCAATAACAAGCAGTAAGATTGAAATAATAAAAAAAAAGCCAACAAAAAAATGTCCAGGACCAGATGGATTCACAGCTGAATTCTACCAGACATTCAAAGAAGAATTAGTACCAATCTTATTGACACTATTCCACAAGATAGAGAAAGAGGGAATCCTCCCTAAATCATTCTATGAAGCCACTATCACTCTAATACCAAAATCAGAGGAGGACATAACAAAAAAGAAAACCACAGACCAATATCCTTGATGAACATACATGCAAAAATTCTCAACCAAATACTAG
>NW_012102843.1:257943-259978 GCF_000951045.1 Mandrillus leucophaeus
CAAAATTATATCAAGTACTCTCTCATACCACAGTGGAATAGAACTGGAAATCAACTTCAAAAGGAACCCTCAAAATGATGCAAACATATGTATGCAAATTAAATAACCTCCTCCTAAATGATTGTTGGGTCAACGATAAAATAAAGATGGAAATTTAAAAATTCTTTGAACTAAAAAATAATAGTGACACAACCTATCAAAACCTCTGGGATACAGCAAAAGTGGTGCAAAGAAGAAAGTTCATAGCATTAAATGCTTACATTAAAAAGTCTGAAAGAGCACAAATAGACAATCTAAGGTCACACCTCATGGAACTGGAGAAACAAGAACAATCCAAACCCAAACTCAGCAGAAGAAAAATAATGAAGATCAGAGCAGAACTAAGTGAAACTGAAACAAGCCAAAGAAAAAAAAAAAAAGATAAATTAAACAAACAACCGGTTCTCTGAAAAGACAAATAAAATTGATAGACCATTAGTGAGATTAACCAAAAAAAAGATTATCCAAATAAGCTCAATTAGAAATGAAACTGAAGATATTACTACTGATACCACAGAAATACAAAGGATTATTCAAGGCTACAATGAACAACTTTATATGCATAAACTAGAACACTTAGACGAGATGGATAAATTCCCAAAAATATACAACCCTCCTAGATTAAACCAGGAAGATCTAGAATCTCTGAACAGACCAATAACAAGCAGTAAGATTGAAATAATAAAAAAAAAGCCAACAAAAAAATGTCCAGGACCAGATGGATTCACAGCTGAATTCTACCAGACATTCAAAGAAGAATTAGTACCAATCTTATTGACACTATTCCACAAGATAGAGAAAGAGGGAATCCTCCCTAAATCATTCTATGAAGCCACTATCACTCTAATACCAAAATCAGAGGAGGACATAACAAAAAAGAAAACCACAGACCAATATCCTTGATGAACATACATGCAAAAATTCTCAACCAAATACTAGCTAACCAAATCCAACAGCATATCAAAAAGATCATACACCATGATCAAGTAGGTTTAATACCAGGGTTGCAGGGATGGTTTAACATACATAAGTCAATAAATGTGATACACCACATAAATAGAATTTAAAATAAAAATCATATGATCGTCTCTATAGACACAGAAAAAGGATTTGACAAAATCCAGTATCTGTTTATGATTAAAATTCCCAGCAAAATCAGCATAGAGGGTATCAAGGTAATAAAAGCCATCTACAACAAACCTACAGCCAACATTATACTGAAGAAAGATTGAAAGCATTCTCCCCAAGAGCTGGAACAAGACAAGGGTGCCCACTTGCACCACTTCTATTCAAAATAGTACTGGGAGTCATAGCCAGAGCTAGGAGACAAGAGAAAGAAATAAAGGGCATCCAAATCAGTAAAGCGGAAGTCAAACTGTCACTGTTTGCTGATAAGATCATATACATAGAAAACCCTGACGACTCATCCAAAAAGCTCCTACAGCTGATAAATGAATTCAGCAATGTTTCAGGATACAAAATTAATGTACACAAATCAGTAGCTCTGCTATACACCAACAGTGACCAAGCTGAGAATCAAATCAAGAATTCAATTCCCTTTTACAATAGCAGTAAAAAACAACAACAACAACAACAACAACAACAACAAAACTTAGGAATATACCTAACTAAAGAGATGAAATACCTCTCCAAGGAAAACTACAAGACACTGCTCAAAGAAATCATAGAAGACACAAACAAATGGAAACACATCCCATGCTCATGGATGGGTAGAAACAATACTATGAAAATGACCATACTGCTAAAAGCAATCTACAAATTCAATGCAATTCCCATCAAAATACCACTATCATTCTTCACAGAACTAGAAAAAAAAAAATCCTAAAATTCGTATGGAACCAAAAAAGAACCCACATAACCAAAGACTAAGCAAAAAGAGCAAATCTGGACGGCATCACGTTACCCAACTTCAAACTATACCATAAGGCCATAGTCACCAAAACAGCATGGTACTGGTATAAAAATAGGCACATAC
>NW_012102843.1:260213-267132 GCF_000951045.1 Mandrillus leucophaeus
AGACATTAGCTTAGGCAAAGACTTCATGGCCAAGAACCCAAAAGCAAATGCAACAAAAACTAAGATAAATAGATGGGACTTAAACTAAAAAGCTTCAGCACAGCAAAAGAAATAATCAGCAGAGTGAACAGACAACCCACAGAGCAGGAGAAAATCTTCACAATCTATACATCCAACAGAGGACTAATATCCAGAGTCTACAAAGGACTCAAATAAATCAGCAAGAAAAAATAAATGATTCCATCAAAAATGTGACAAAGAACATGAATAGACAATTCTCAAAAGGAGATATACAAATGGCCAACAAACATATGGAAAAATGTTCAACATCACTAACTATTAAGGAAATGCAAATCAAAACCACAATGCAATACCACCTCATTCCTGCATGAATGGCCATCATCAAAAACTCAAAAAATAATAGATGTTGGCATGATTATGGTGAAAAGGTAACAGTTTTACACTGTTGGTGGGAATGTAAACTAGTACAACCACTATGGAAAACAGTGTGGAGGCTTCTTAAAGAACTCAAAGCAGATCTACCATTTGATCCAGTAATCCCCTTACTAGGATTCTACCCAGAGGAAAATAAGTCATTATACAAAAAAGATACTTGTACATGCATGATTATAGCAGCACAATTTGCAATTGCAAAAATATTGAACTAGCCCAAATGCCCATTAATCAACAAGTAGACAAAGAAAATGTTACACACACACACACACACACACACACACACACATATATATATATATATCTCACATTTATACACACACACACACCATGGAATACTACTCAGGAATGGAAAACCAAACACCATATGTTCTCACCCATATGTGGCAGCTAAGCTATGAGGACAGAAATGCCTAAGAATTATATACTGGACTCTGGGGACTCAGGGGAAAGGGTTGGGATGGCGAGGGATAAAAGACTACACATGGGGTACAGCGTATGTGTTAGGTGCACCAAAATCTCAGAATTTACCAGTAAAGAACTTACTCATGTTACCAAACACCACCTGTTCCCCCAAAACCTATTGAAATAAAAAAGTGAAAAAAGTTAAAGAAAATAAATTTTTAAAAATAAAGTATACAAAAAAGTGCAAAAACAAAAGGAAATACATACGTCTCTAAGGCCATTGAGACCATCTAGGTAAAGTCTCAATAGCTTGTGTGTGAGCCTCGTGTTAGAGACATTTGGCTACATAAAGAAGAAATATTACTGTGTGGGAGAGATAAGGTTGTTCTCTGAAACAAAAACTACTTACATTTTCAAACATTTCTCAGTTGTCCTCCCTCCCTACTCTATTAGTGAAGTGGCCTGTTTACAAATGGAAAAATTGAAACATTATTATGTCAACTTTCCCATGAACTGTCACTGATGATAGCATATTGAACTTTCAATGTCTGCAAGAGAGACCAATATTAGAGCAACATCTTAGTTACTGAATTCCCTGTGAGCTCTCAACCCATGTGCAACCATGACCACATCTTGTGATGAAAATACATCAGGAACCTGAACTTGAAAGAAATAAATGAGAAAGATAAGAGTTTACCAAATACCAGTCTTATCTTGGAGATACGTGTCCAACCTAAGATAAATATGAAAAAAATTTGCCAAATTTTCAGTCATGCTCAGATCAAATAACTCAGATTTGTTTCCAGATGTTCAAGAGAATATCCTAGAACTCTTAATGTTCCTTGGAGGAATCATTAAATGGCCTCTTCCTTGGACTCATAGGACCAGCAATAACTCCTAAGTTGAATTGACTCACATCTATCTCAGTCTTGATTTCATTTTGGGTCTCTAACATTTGAGTCCTTGCTTTTCACGTGGGCACTCAGAATCTGCCATACACTGTGGATTTTAAGGTGACTTGTTAGGACTGAGAAAGTAAATTCTAATAAACATTCATGCAGTCTTAATACAAAAACTCAGGACTAACTTAGAACCTGTTTTATGCCAGAAAGGGAAATTTACATGTTGATTACCTCATAATTATGAGCTTTTTGTAGAGCTGAAAGTTCATTTGATCAGTTGGAAACATGGCTGCCTGATACTATGCCATATTTATAGAAGTTACTATTTTTAAAATCCAATCAGTCATTGTCTTTGGTAGAATAAAGTTCTCTCAGAGTGTTATATTGAACCAAGCAGCATGAATGGACAAATGAATTTCCCGACGGCTCCAGCTACCAGAAATCATCTAGTAATACAAGGGAAGGCCCCAAAGTTTTTTAAGTGAAAAAGTAAGCATGAAGATTGAAAGAGTAAGACAAAGGAAAGCATAAGTATAAATGGATTTATAACATGGACTGCATCAAGGGATTTGGTATTTTTCTTTCTAATTCCTATACATTAAAGTAGATTAACAGGCACAGCTACTAAGACACACACACACACACACACACACACACACACACACCCCCCACACAAAATAATGAGCTCAAAATAAAAAGTGCTAAGCAAATGAAGGAATAATACACCATGAGCAAGAGTCCGAGGAGGAAAAAACAAACAGAATTGCTTTAGCACCACTTTCCCAAGGACTTTAGATTTTGCCATTATCTGATTCAGAATCAAAATAACTCTGTGCAAAATGTTTAAAGAAAAGTGGAATTTAAAAGTTTACAAGAAGAAGACTACTCAAAATAACCAACTTGTAAGTAGAGCAAACTAGGACTTTTAGAAATAAAAAAGTAACTATTGAAATTTAAAACTTTATAACTGGGTTATAGAAACAGATTAGGCTTAAAGTCTAAAATTAGATTTTGATTCTAATTAGATGTAAGGTGAAAAGGTAATTATTCATTGGAAAATATATTTTTAAAATTTATTCCTAATTAAGGACAACTAAGGAGATTTTAAAAACAAGAAAAAGAAATTAAGACAAAGAGGATAAAATTAGAGAGCCTAACATTGGTTTTATTGATGGTCCAGAAATTAGCTAGTACGAAGAGGAGATCTAATATTTGAAGAGAAAATGGCTGAGGAATTTTCAGAATTTGTGAAATAAACCCATTTTCAGATTCAGAACTCCAGTGAATTCCAGACAGAATAATAAAAATGGAAATATCAAAATAAAATTGCTGAATATGAAAGACTGAAAGATCTCAAAAACAACCACAATAAAACCAAAGTAGAGATAATTTTAAAAGGAATGAAACTTAGACATCAAACCTCCCAAAGATATCAACTTATTGAGTGAAAATAACTATAACCCTACAATTATATACTAAGCAAGGTTATCTTTCAAGAAGAAGGGTAAAATCAACACATTTTTAGATGAACATAAACTATGAAAGCTTACCACTAGCAGGCTCTCAAAACATTACCTTCTAAATGATAAACCTCAAGATGAAAGAAAAAATTCAAAAAGATTTGAGACACAGTAAAGAATGGAAAGCAAATGAGTAAAGATTTAGATAAATCTGAAAAGCCTGACTGTACAAAATAGTAGGAATGCTCAATTTGTGAGATTTTTTTCTTAAAGAGAGAAATGAAATTATGAATACCAACAGCATGTAAGCCCAGAGGAGGATGATCAGAGACAAAAGAATTATAAAACTCTTGAATTATTCAAAAAGAAGTTCAGACACTAATTAATTTTAGATTTTAAGTCCACAAGGAAAACCTGTAAAAGAAGATAAATGGTATGTATGTTCCTAAAAGGTATAGGGAGGGGAAAGATGAACAAGAAAACAGTAGGTCAGAAATGTGGCATTAAGAAGCACAGATCACCAGGAACAAACAGAAAGTACAACTTAATACAGCAAAATAAGTGCAAATAGATCAGTCATCATAACAAGTGCACATTTAACTTATTAATTAAAAGATATTGTCAGACAAAATTTTTAAAAATCAGATGAATGTTATTTTTAAGAGACAGATCTAAAATATACAAACATGGAAACATGAAAAATATAAAGATAAAAAAGACATACTGCGCAAATACAAATCAAAAGACAACTAACAATATTGGTGAATTAAATTGAGATATAAAGCATACGTAAAGAGAATCACTGTTTAATAATAAAAATTTTCAACAACCATGGATAATAGGCACCCTTTAGGGGTTATCTTTAATGCTAAAAGATATAAAATGAAAGTTGATAATGTCAAGGAATGTATAAATTATAAATCTACCATCATAATAGGTTTCAACATCCTTCTATCAATTTTTAGTCAAACAGACAAAAACCGAAGCTTGATTTGATGGATATTTATAGGCCATGCATTCAACAATAATACAAAATATCCTCAAGATCCATATAACATTTACAAAAATTGTCTCAATATTAGGCCATAAGTCTCAATAAATTTCAAATTATCAGTATCTCATAGAGCCTATTCCCTGATCACAATTAAATTAGAATTCAGTAACAAAATAATTTAAGCTCTGATGGGAAATTAAAATATTTCTCAATAATATGTAAGTCAAATAAGAAAGAATTATGAAAAGTAAAATGTACTTAGAATTAAATAATTATACATATTAAAACTTGTGGAATGCTAAATTAATAATTTGAGAACATTCATCAATCTGTATGCTTATAGGGGAAAAGAAAGGCTAAACAATTAAAGCTAACTTAGGAAAAAAATTTTTAAACAGTACAATTTTTCCAGATGAGACTTTCTAGTATCCAATAAGCATATGTCCTGGCAATTTCTGAAGTATCTCTTTGGAGTGTCATAGAAACTTGAGTTCTTTAAAAAACTATTATTTCTGATCAATATCTGTGTCTTTAAAAAAAAGATGAGAAAAATCCCAAAGAAAATAAAAAGAATGAAAGAACAGAAACAAATATACAGAAAACAAAAATTCAGTATACAGTACTCACAAATCCAAAAGATATTTTTTAGAATACTAATAAAGTATTAAATATTTGGTCAGATTAATCAATTTAAAAAGAGTGAAAGCACAAATATGCAATATCAAAAATGAAAAGGGGATCATGTTACAGACAGAGCAGAAAATTGAAAAGATGGTAACTTTAGCCAATGAGCTTTAAAGCATATAAAACTGACAATTTGCTAGGGAATAAAAGCAATTTGCCATAGGTGATTCATGAAGAAATAGGAAGCCTGAATAGTTCTGTAATCTTTAAAAAAAAGTTAAATTAGTAACTAAAGATCTTCTCACAAAGAAAGAAAAAAAAATAGATAATTTCAATTTTTATAAAACTCTTCTAGGAAATAAAAACAAGGAATACTCACCAATACATATATAAAAATATGTAATCTTATATCAAAATTAGGAAAGTACTTACAAGAAAAGGGCAATCTCCCTCCTAAACATATTTTTAAAATACTACAAACTAAATCCAACAATGTATATAAAAGATCTACATCATGACCAGTTTGAGTCTATTCAAGGAATAGTCTGGGTACCATGGCTCACTCCTGTAATCCCAGTACTTTGGAAGGCCAAGGCAGGAGGGTGGCTTGAGGCCAGGTATTCATGACCAGCCTGGGCAATATGGTGAAACCCTATCTTTACAAAAAAAATTTAAAAAAATATTTATCTAGAGTTTAAGACCAGCCTGAGCAACATGGCAAGACCCTATCTCTACAAAAATTTAAAATATATATATTTAGCCAGGGATGGTTGCCTTCAACTGTAAGTCCCAGCTACTCAGGAGCCTGAGGCAGGAGGACCACTTGAGCCCAGGAGTTTGAGGTTGCAGTGAACCATGACTGGACCACTGCACTTTGGCTTGGGTGACAGAGGAGACCCTGACTCCAAAACAAAAGAGGAATGTAAGTTTGATATAATACCTAACAATACAATTCACCACATCAACATGGTTTTTTAAATCATTTAATTATCTCAATACATGGAGAAAAATAAAGAAATTTAATACCCATTCTTAAGTGTAAAAATATAGAAGGAAATTTTTGTAACCTACTAAAGAATACCTACTAAAACATAGAGAAAACATTCTAAACGAGGAAACATTAGGCATAGTTTATATAAAAGCAAGAGCAACATACACATGGCTAGCCCCAGTGATGACACGGAGTGAGAGTTTGTCAAATCAATCTCACGAGGATCAGAGATCTCACCTAGTATAACTTTATTAGTAATTCAAAAGATAAAAGAAATCACAAAGAGCAGATAAATCATGGAGCAATATACATATGGTTAGCCACAGTGATGACACAAAGTGACAGTTTGTCAAATCAGTCTCACAAGAATCAGAGATCTCACCTAGTATAAAACTTTATTAGTAATTCAAAAGATTAAGAAAATCACAAAAAGCAGGAAAATCATGGAGAAGTCTGATACTGCTGTCACAACTCCTCAGCTCTTTCTTTGCTCCTTAATTCTGGACTCTTTAGGTCAGGGGTCCAGATTTAAGGTATTCTCTGATGAGGCAGGCTGGGTATCACTTATACACAGGGGAGCAATCCCTATTGTGAAATAGCTCCATTGTGTACATCAGCAATTACATAACTGATACTGACATTTTCCAGTAGGCCATGCCTCACAAAAATATAAACAAGTTTGCTTACCATAGGCAGACTCCAGGGACCAGGTGTGTCCTACTTAAAGCATTCCATGTGTAAGGACTCTCCATTATGTTTACAAGGAGACCTGACCAGAGCATTTCCTTCTTTTTGGCTCTTTTCCTCTCATCCCTGGGGTACAGAGGATGGCTTACAAACTAGCTGCTAACCCTCTCTTCCCACTTAAAGGCCCAGGGATTAGGGGGAAAAAAAGTCTACATAAGCTACTGAGGATAGATAATTTTGTTAACTCCCTGGAATATTGCCTAGAAAATGGCCATCACATTGTGGATGCTCAATAAATGTCTGTTGAATGAAAGAATCAATAGATTGTTTACAAATGAATGCTCTCCACAAAGAAAACACAAAAGCAACTATAAATAATTAGAATTGATAAGAGGCCATAGTA
>NW_012102843.1:267182-278261 GCF_000951045.1 Mandrillus leucophaeus
AAGAAAAAAAAATAGATAATTTCAATTTTTATAAAACTCTTCTAGGAAATAAAAACAAGGAATACTCACCAATACATATATAAAAATATGTAATCTTATATCAAAATTAGGAAAGTACTTACAAGAAAAGGGCAATCTCCCTCCTAAACATATTTTTAAAATACTACAAACTAAATCCAACAATGTATATAAAAGATATACATCATGACCAGTTTGAGACTATTCAAGGAATAGTCTGGGCACCATGGCTCACTCCTGTAATCCCAGTACTTTGGAAGGCCAAGGCAGGAGGATAGCTTGAGGCCAGGAATTCAAGACCAGCCTGGGCAATATGGTGAAACCCTATCTTTACAAAAAAAAATTAAAAAAATATTTATCTAGAGTTTAAGACCAGCCTGAGCAACATGGCAAGACTCTATCTCTACAAAAATTTAAAAATATATATATTTAGCCAGGCATGGTTGCCTTCAACTGTAAGTCCCAGCTACTCAGGAGGCTGAGGCAGGAGGACCACTTGAGCCCAGGTTGAGGTTGCAGTGAACCATGACTGGACCACTGCACTTTGGCTTGGGTGACAGAGGAGACCCTGACTCCAAAACAAAAGAGGAATGTAAGTTTGATATAATACCTAACAATACAATTCACCACATCAACATGGTTTTTTAAATCATTTAATTATCTCAATACATGGAGAAAAATAAAGAAATTTAATACCCATTCTTAAGTGTAAAAATATAGAAGGAAATTTTTGTAACCTACTAAAGAATACCTACTAAAACATAGAAAAAACATTCTAAACGAGGAAACATTAGGCATAGTTTATATAAAAGCAAGAGCAACATACATATGGCTAGCCCCAGTGATGACACGGAGTGAGAGTTTGTCAAATCAATCTCACGAGGATCAGAGATCTCACCTAGTATAAAACTTTATTAGTAATTCAAAAGATAAAGGAAATCACAAAGAGCAGATAAATCATGGAGCAATATACATATGGTTAGCCACAGTGATGACACAAAGTGACAGTTTGTCAAATCAGTCTCACAAGAATCAGAGATCTCACCTAGTATAAAACTTTATTAGTAATTCAAAAGATTAAGAAAATCACAAAAAGCAGGAAAATCATGGAGAAGTCTGATACTGCTGTCACAACTCCTCAGCTCTTTCTTTGCTCCTTAATTCTGGACTCCTTAGGTCAGGGGTCCAGATTTAAGGTATTCTCTGATGAGGCAGGCTGGGTATCACTTACACACAGGGGAGCAATCCCTATTGTGAAATAGCTCCATTGTGTACATCAGCAATTACTAACTGATACTGACATTTTCCAGTAGGCCATGCCTCACAAAAATATAAACAAGTTTGCTTACCATAGGCAAACTCCAGGGACCAGGTGTGTCCTACTTAAAGCATTCCATGTGTAAGGACTCTCCATTATGTTTACAAGGAGACCTAACCAGAGCATTTCATTCTTTTTGGCTCTTTTCCTCTCATCCCTGGGGTACAGAGGATAGCTTACAAACTAGCTGCTAACCCTCTCTTCCCACTTAAAGGCCCAGGGATTGGGGGAGAAAAAAGTCTACATAAGCTACTGAGGATAGATAATTTTGTTAACTCCCTGGAATATTGCCTAGAAAATGGCCATCACATTGTGGATGCTCAATAAATGTCTGTTGAATGAAAGAATCAATAGATTGTTTACAAATGAATGCTCTCCACAAAGAAAACACAAAAGCAACTATAAATAATTAGAATTGATAAGAGGCCATAGTAAGTTAAATTAATATAAAACCAATATACATCAAAAGAGAAAAAGTAATTTTAAAATAATCTTTATTATAGCAACAAAAGCAAAGTCACCCAGGAATGAATAAAACAAAAAATAAGTAAAACCTTTAAGACAAAAACTACAAAACATTATTGAAAAGCACTGAAAAAGGTCTAATAGATAAATGCATAAACAAGAAAATTGAATACCATAAGATATCAATTTTTCCAAATAGACGTGTAGCTTTAATATAATTCCAGTTGATATGTTAATCATAGTTTTATTTTGTTTTGTTCTATGAATATGAAAAGCTTGAACTTAAAACATATAGATACAGAAACAAAAAGTTCAATACAATCCTGAGAAAGGACATGGAGGAAATCTCAACCTACAAAATACCAAAATGTATTATAAAGTCATAGTCATGCAGTCAGTGTGGCACTGGGGCAAGAATGGACAAATAGACCAACAAACTGGGTAGAAAGCTCAGAGAGAGGGCCATTCACACCTAGCAACTTAACATGTCAGAGGTGGCCTTCCAGGTTAGCAGGAAAGGAGGAACAATTTAGAAGTTGGCACTGTCATTGTCACAATTGGTTGTCCATATAAAAAGTTAAATCTGACTCTTCAAAATTCAGTTTTAGGTAGATTATAAAGGTGACTGTGAAATGCAAAACTTCTAAATTTTTAGCAGCAAACAGAGAAGAGTATCTCTACAGACTTAGGCAAAACATAAAAATAACATTTCACTATATTAAAATGTAACTTTTTTTTTTTGAAGAGATTTATTCAAAGCCAAATCTGGGTGACCAATGGCCTGTGACACAGCCCTCAGGGAGATCCTGTTAACATGTGCCTAAGGGTCAGGATAGAGCTTGGTTTTATGCATTTTAGGGAAACATTAGGCATCAGTCAATACATGTAAAATGTCAAAATGCGGCATTTCTATTAGGCAAAAGATGCTGTTTAGAAACCCAAATTTATAAAAACCAACAAACTAGGGAAAATAGAAATTGCAACAAATGTAATGGTCAAAGGATTAGTATCAATAATCTCTCATAATCTCCTACCTCTCAATGGGTAAGTCATAGTCCAGTTGAAAAATAGACTGTCCCGTCATGTTACACAAGAACAAACTGGCCATAGATACATGAAAAAGTTGTCAACCTTATCAGTAATCAGAGAAATATAATTTTAACTGCAATAAAACTAATTTTACATTAATAAAAATACAAAAATTAAACTCTAACAGTACCAATTTTTGGTGAGGATACAGGACAATGAGAACCCTCATACATGGATAGGTGACACTGTAATTGAATTTAACTTATTTGAAAAATAATTTAACATTACTCTCAAGTCTGAAAATGTGCAGACCTTATGGACCACAATCCCACTTTCTGATGTGTATCCAACATACACTTGCAAATGTACACTGGAAAACACAGCAGTGTTGAGTGTCAAGAGCAACAAAATGAAAACAACTCACATGCTTATCACCAAGTAAACAGATAAGTTGTAGCAAATGAACACTACATAATACTCTACAGCAGTGAAGCAAATGAATTACAGCTACACACATGAATGTGGATGAATGTCAAAAAGAGAATAGTGAGGAAAAGCAAGTCACAGACATCACATATAGTATAACGCCATCTATATAAATGGCAAGATGTAATTAATGATAACAGAGTGATGCAAAGCATCATGGGAGTTCTGAGGAAGGACTTCTGTCTGTGGGAGTCAGGGAATACATTATAGGGGAGGTGACCTTTGAACTGGACTTTGAACAATAGAGAGAATTTCTAGAAAGATACAGAGAGTAGTAAGTATATGTAAGTACAGTGCAGGATGGAAAAACAGTGTGAGCCATGGTGTGAAGTTTCCCCATTCTCCAAAGAACAATGTAACTGAAAAATAAGACAGGCCATGGGAAATCATAAAACCAGAGAGAAAGCCAGATAGAGACTGGTTGGGGCCAGGGAGCCAAGAGGTCATCGCTTGCTATATCAGACATATGAGAGGAGGTCCCATTATTCACATCCTAAAGCAGTGCCTTGTTCTGTGAGCCTGTTACCTGCCCTGTGCTCCTCCCCCGCCACCTCCCTCATACTCATGCTCTCATTCCCCAGCATTACTCTTATTCCAACCACTTGAAAATAACAGCAACTGATACTGCATTATTATGAACAGCACCATTTCAAAATGAGGGTAACATAAATAGTCTAGGTGGAGAAAGCTCACATTGGCCCAGCACATTCAGCAACCCCCTGAGCCTTGAACCCACACTAGGAGGCATGTGTGTATGCCTGGAGCCATGTCCCTTCAGCAAAGGGTCTCACACACATACCTAATTTGGAATAAGCTCAATAATTAAATGCTGTGCTTTCCATCTACATTCATTCGGCAAACATTTACTGAGCATTTCAAGCCAACAGGAACACAGTCTTCTTAGAGTCATGCAACCAGTCTCATTATACTGTAGCTCCTCCATCCCAGCGATAGTTTTTAGCGGTCATAGCCAAGTGTTGTTAGACATGATCCAGAAGTGATTTGCTCCTTATTTTCATTTTGCAGAACAGCCATTCAGTGTTCACTCAAGCACTAATGCTTTTTAAAATTAAATGTGAACTGTAGTGAGTAAAATACTCCTAACCACATTAGAAGTAGTTTGCTGTTCAAAGTGATGTGTGAGGAGCATGCAAAAATATCATTGGCAGAATACCAACTTGTCCTTTTTTTAAAAATTACTTTCTCTTGTCCTTTTTCTCTTAATCTAATGTTAATACATTTAAAAATAAGAACAGAGATATGAAAATATGTTTTGTGCAATATGATTTGAAAGGGAAGTTCTACTTGTTACCAGAAAAGTGAGGGGGGAAGAAGGCCCTTATCTTTCCTTGATTTCTCTATTTTTTTCTGGAAGACTTTGTAGCAAGTTGAACTCAGTCAAACATGAATATGGAAGCCGTTGTTTGTAAGAAAGATGATGTTACTGACCTACGGTCAAAAGTAGTGATAATGAATTTTAACTGACCCAATCATAGTCTTTTAAATGCTTTTCAATAATTTATCTAGCATTACCAAAGGTACACATAGCTGAGTCCTAACTCAAACAAGGCCCCAGTTGATCCAAGGCTCAGAAATGGAAAATGGAATGGGAAACATAACCAAAAAGTAGGAATTAACGTGACAGAAACTGCCAATATATTACAGTCATAGTGTAGATGGAGCTGGTTGAGAGCCACAGGTGGAGGTCAATCTTGGAATTCAGAAAACAAATGCAGGCAGATAGGGAAACAAACAGAAGCCATGGCAAGAAGCAAAACTACAGCACAAAGCACAGAGCATTTTTCCTATCAGTCCAGACATTTATGAAGAGCACCGTTATTTTATGGGTTGAAGACTTGGAATTCTGGTCACAAAACGTTCTGGCTGCTACCAAATCCTCCCTACCTTTTAAACGGATAGGCCCAAAGCTGAAATTTGTCAGAGAAACAAAACTGACCATTTACGTAACAGCGAGCTGAGAAACAGTGAAATTAGCCAAGGTGGAACAGAGCGTCTCACTGGGGTGCAAACCCGTGGTTTCACCAGCTCAGTGCTCTAAACACCTGAACACCTTCTCTGGCGCCCAATTCACCCAGTCATTAGGTCGGTTCAGAAAATAAAGTTACAAAGTGAGTTAGTGAGCACTACTTTGATTACAAGTGACAAAGTTTCAGTCCAAAATGTTTAGGCAAAAAAAAAAACAGGTATACTGAGGTGTCTCGTAGAACTTAAGCCAGGAATATTTGGACCTCATTAGCAATTCAAACACATGCACAATCAGGATCCCACCCGCTCTCCTGTGTCTGTGTCTCTGTGCCCCTGCATCATTCCTCACTCTCAGTGTGGACCAGGGTGGAGGAAAACATGGGCAACATCACCCCCAGACTCGTAGATCTTAAAGCTCCAGCCTTCAGAGACTGACCCGCTTTCTCTGATCCCAATTAAAACGGAAAAGAAAATGTGTGGCCCTGGCTCAGTCAGATTCCCAAAGATGGGCCACTCAACTGTGGGTGAGATGGCAGACTGCTCTGATTGGCCCAGCAACGCTCAGGTGTCCAACCTTGTATTAGTGAACAGAGGTCAAAGGGATGAGGTCATGAAAGAATATGGCCATTGGAAGCTGCCATTTCCCAAAGAAGTAGATGCTTAGCATAGAAATAGTAAGTATTCACCACCCAAGTGGGTGAGCTACATATTACACAAAGTGCAATAATTGGGCTAATAGCCCAATATTTTATTAGGGCCAGGACAATCACCTGCCCCTGATCATAGAGATTATGTCCTTTAATCTTATTTAAAAATCATTGCAACTCTGTCTTCCAGATGAAGATGGAGCTTCTACACTCCTCAGTTTCTTAGTCACCCCCCAGAATTTAGAGGCAGGTGAGGGTGTCTAGTTCATGCCAGGTACACTGAGGTTTCTCTAGTTGATGGGGCAGGGCAGCCAAGAGAGAAGAACCAGCTTCCCTGACAGATACGGTTCACATTGCAACTTTTCATGCCCTAGCTTTGCAACTATGGACACGTTACTGAACTCTCTGAGCCACAGTTTCCTCATCTGCAAAATGAGGAAAAGAAAACTACCTTGCAAGGTTTGTATAAAGGTTAGAGATAACGTACATAACTGAACACTATGTCTGATCGATGGTAGCTATTGTATTATTAATATACTGAATGGCTCCCTCACAACCTCTAAGAGATAATGTGTCCTTAACCTTGGGAATGTCTTCAGGACAATGTTCCATTTTACACTAACCTATTTCCTTGTAAAAAATCTCCCTTTTGTACCCTGTATACCCAGACCAGAAGACACGGTTAATATAGATTCCAATTAGGTTGTACTATGAAGAAAGAAGGATGGAGTGAGGATAAGGGAGCAACTTTTATTCTTTACCTGAAATGATACCACAAAATATCCAAACTTTAAAAACAACTTTAAAATACGAACTAGGAAGGACAACATAACTTCACTAGTACCCTGAATTTTTAAAACCTGAAATAAAAATACAATTCAGGAAAGCCCTACCTGACACCATCTCCGGAGCTATGGCCATTCAGAGTGGAGCAAAGTTCCCCAGTAGGATTTCACAAAGTATAGATATCTTTATTTTACAAATGAAGAAACTGAAGCTCAGGGAGAAGTCACTTCTCTGAGGTCACATCCTTCAACAAAATCAGGCACATCTAGATCCTATTCCCAGCCTAAGGCCTTCCCACCCACTCTGCATCATAGGCAGCTGGAGGATAGGCTCCAGGTTAGGAAGGTGGGGCCCTCAAGGAGGCCCCAGAGGAACAGAGAGGGAGAGCTGACCTTAACAAGAGTAAAGAAAATGCTACAGACAGAGCTTCATGTCCTTCAAGTGGATCCCCTGACAAAAGGGGAAGAAAACAGGCTTTACAACCTGTGCTCTCTCCTGGCTGCTTTCCCTGTCTAGATTTAAGTGAGTTGAAAATTATCCATTATTTTGTACTATCTGAAGCTCCCTTAACATGGATAATCAAAACGTAGCTTTCATTAACATCCCTCAAACAGCAATAATAAAAGAACACGTAGTTCAGCTAGTGCATGATAAAAAAGGACTCCTATACTCCTACCTCAGTCTCCTGCTTTGATTCATTTTATGCTCTAGCAAATCAAATGCTTGTGACAGCCCTGCTCAGCCACCTCCTCCTTCCCTCCACAGTACTGTTCTTGCTGACCCTGCTGGCTGAAATTCCCTTCTGCTCTTTCCTCAGCTCACTCATCCTTTAAGATATAGCTCAGGTACCACCTGCTCTGGGAAGCTGTCCATCACTCGTCTTTGTGTCCTGGCTCATTGCAAGCCACAGTGAAGGTGTGTTGAGTGCTTAACGTTGAAGAAAAGGGTTTTATCATTGTAACCCAGGGCCAGAATTTCTTTTTTATAACCCTAAACCATTGCAGCCATTTCTACAACTCCTCCTCCAACACACTGATGGTGTGTGAATCAGGCCATGTGTGTCATAAGCCACTAAAACTTTGGAAATGTCTGCTGGAAAATGTCAGCCTCCTTTCCTGACAGAGAGGAAAGGAAGTAGAAGATGAGAAACCACAACAGTGCCGGGAGGGGGCACAGCATGGTGAATACAGGAAGGTGGGCAGAGAAATGGCACAGGAGCACCTGGAGCAGAAAACAGCCAAGACAACATAGTCACGTATCTGACATTGTCCAAAACCACTGCTGATTCTCTTATTTTCAGCAGCCTCTACCCCTAGCCTGGAATTTCTGGATTTGTAGTAGTTACCAGGAAGAAATGGAGACTTTCTGAGGTGAATGAAGCCCATGGCAGCATCCACACAAGACCATCACCCCTTGAAGTGACCTTTACCTCAAGTTATGCCTGAGACTTTGCTGTTCCTACAGCAAGACTTGAGGGTCACGTGGAGGTCATAGTGTGGGCTCTGCTCTAAGATAGAACCCAAGAGGGCGTTATGTGACTTACAGAACAGACATCGGGAAACAGCATCTAGCCTGCCCAGGTTCGGTGCTCCTGGGTACAGCTTTATCCCTTAGCCACTGAAGAAGCCTTCATATCATACACAACACCAAACCCGGCCTAGCTCCTAGACAAAATACTGGCCAAATCTCAAATGTGAATTTCTCCAATTCTGATTCTCATCTGTACAGCTTAACAAATCAAGTTTGTTCAAGCTCATTCACTTACAAACTTTGGCTGGCATCCAGCGTCACCATTCTGAGACCATGGGTCCCACAAAGCCCATTACATCTGTGGTCTGTGGTCCTCTATAGCCAACAATTAGCTCCCAGATGCAATACAAACTGCCATTTCCATTCTGGTCATGGTTACCATGGGAATCACCTTATGCTTCTCTGTAGAAACCAACTAGAATGCTTTTTACTAATGGCCCATGCACTGGCTCTTGAGAGACTACAAGTATTAGGCAATCAAAGCACTTGTATTTGGACTTCCTCTCCTTTTTTAGGAGCTTAAGTATGAATGAAGAAGGGCAAGAGACAGAGAAGAAAGTGTATTCATTCCATTAGGAAAGAGGCTTCTACTGGCCCTTTCCCTCTCTCTGTGGAGCTCAGATATTTTTATAAATTTAAGAAAAGTCATTGACAAGGGATTAATAACCAGAATATATAAGGAGCTCAAATAGGTCAACAGGAGAAAAAGCTAATAACTCAATTAAAAAGTGGGCAAAAGATATAAGTAGACATTTCTCAAAAGAAGACATACAAATGGTAAACAGGTATATGAAAAGGTACTCAGCATCATTGATCATCAGAGAAATGGACATCAAAACTACCATGAGACATCATCTCACCCAGTAAAAATGGATAATTTCCAAAAGACGGGGAATAACATGCTGGTGAGGATGTGGACAAAAGGGAGCCCTCATATACTGTTGCTGAGAATGTAAATTAGTACAGTCACTATGGAGAACAGCAAGGAAGTTCCTCAAAAAACTAAAATTAGAACTACTACACGATCCAGCATTCCCACTGCTAAGTATATACCCGAAAGAAAGCAAATCAGTATGTTTAAGAGATATCTACCTTCCCACGTTTATTGCAGCACTATTCACAACAGCCAAGATTTGGAAGCAACCTAAGTATCCATCACCCGATGAATGAATAAAGAAAATGTGGTACATATACACAGTGGAGTACTATTCAGCCAGAAAAAATAGATTCTGTCATTTACAACACTACTAATGGAACTAAAGGACATTTTGTCAGGCAAAGAAAGACAAATTTGCATGTTCTCACTCCTTTATAGGAGCTAAAAATTAAAACAATTGAACTCATGGAGCTAGAGAACAGAAGGATGGTTACCAGAAGCTGGGAAGGATAGTGGGGGTTAAGGGTTGGGGATTGGGGATGGTTAATGGCTACAAAAATATAGTTAGATGGAATGAATAAGATCTAATATTTGATAGCACAATAGAGGGACTACAGTTGACAATTTATTATACATTTTAAAATAACTAAAAGTGCATACTTAGATTGTTTGTAACACAAAGAAAGGAAAAATGCTTGAGATAATGGATACCCCATTTACCCTGATGTGATTATTACACATTGTATGCCTGTATCAAAATATCTCAAGTACCCCATAGACACCTACTATATATGCACAAAAATTAAAAATGAAAAAAAAAACTAATTTAAAAAAAGAAAAATAGGCAACACCATGGGGACACTGCAGGGGAATAAAACACCAAGAGATTTTGATTAAAGGATTTCTGATTTCAGTTAGGTAAGTGTAATAACTCCTGCATGACATGGTGACTATAGTTAATTACAATGTAGTATATTCTTGCCAGTTGCCAGAAGAGTAGATTTTAAGTGTTCATACCACAAAAAAATGACCAGTATATGAGGTAATGCATAACTTATTAGCTCAATTTGGCTATACCACAATGTATACATATTTCAAAACATTATATTGTACATGACAAATATATACAATTGTATTTGTCAATCAAAAACAATTTTTTAACCCAAAATGAAAAAAAAAATACGCTAAGCAAGGAGTCAGGAGACCTCGCTTCTACATTTGAGTCAGTCATGAATTCTCTCTGTGAATTGATACAATTCACTAAACCTCTTGGAGCCTGTTTTCTCATCAATAAATTGAGAAGTTTAACCAAAAAGATTTGTTTTAACCTCATCAATTAGTATTTTGATAGTTTTTTTCCTGCTAGAAATTCACAAAATAATTTCTCCTCTACATGAACAATGGTAACAGTCGTCAGATAAAAGACAGGAAAACATAACAAAACTGAAAATAAAACATGGTTCAGGTCATAGGGCCAGAGGCCAGAGGGGCCCAGAAGCCAAAGCTGCAGATGGAGCTAGGAGTGTGAAACCAAAAAAGCAATCTGGCATCAGAAAGCCCAAAGAGCATATCCAGATACTCAGCGAGAAGACATCGTGGCCAAAGAATAAGGACATCAAGAAAATCCAAAGCAAGAAGTCCTAACCGAGCCACACGGTGGATTAGAATGTGTCTATCACAAGTCAGAAAATAATGAGTCAAAAGCCTAGGAGAAAGTTAAAAAAAAGTTGAGAGACATCAAAAAGAAAATCAAGTCCCAACAATTTCTCCTGTACAATGCTTGCAGTAATATGTGTCAGGCCATCTCTGGCATAGGCCACAATCAAAGTTGTGGAAAATGTCTGCTGGGAAATGTCAGTTTCCTTTCCTGATAGGGGTTTCCAAAATTTCAATGGAAAATGGAAAAAAAAAAAAAAAAAAAAAAAAAAAAAAAAAAA
>NW_012102843.1:279440-289027 GCF_000951045.1 Mandrillus leucophaeus
GGGATAGCATTAGGAGAAATACCTAATATAAATGATGAGTTGATGGGTGCAGCACACCAACATGGCACATGTATACCTATTTATCAAACCTGCATGTTGTGCACATGTACCCTATAACTTAAAAGTATAATAATTTTAAAAAGAGTTAAAAACAAAAAACAAAAAAAAAATTACCAGTATAGAATATAGAAAAGCCCTATATTCTATATACATATATTCTATACTATATATATGTATTCTATATTCTATACTTAACACAAAGCTCTATTTTCTCAGAGCTTGGGACTTAGTGAATATTTATTGAAATGATGAATAAATTCTCATCTCTAAGTACCTACTATAGGCCAAATACAATGCTAGGAACTTAATGAAAAGGTACATTGATTGATGCTTTAAAATCCAGATAATTTGAGGTTAATTTTCTGATCCCTTCCAAGTTCCTTGATACTATACCACCTAAGGAGCTTTTTAGAGACTTAAAAAAAAAAAAAAAAAAAAAATGTTTCCCCAGGCCTTAGACCTCCAGGTACAATGGGAAAAGAATTGAGTTCTTATGCCAGTTTCGCTGCTAACTTGCCTTGGGCCAAGTCTAAGTCACAAAAACACTCAAACTCTCAGCTTCCTCTTCTGTCCTGTGGACTTAATCTTTCCTCCTTCATGAGACGGTGGGAGGAGTCAATGAACTAACACCTGTGAAATCACTTTGAAATACGGTCTCAGTGGTGACAAGCCAGCACTCAGCCGAGAGGGGCATTTCATTGGAATCAGGGTTTCTGATTCAGTCTGGCTTCCTCCGCCGTTTCTACATCAATCAGCTGCCACTGCTCCTTCTCCTCAAACCACGTGAATTTTAAAAGCCAGCACACAAGCTCATCTGGAATTCACACACCCCACCTTCAAACAGACAAGGACACTGTGAAATTGGAAATACAGGAAGATGGCAGGTGGCACTGCTCTCTCTGAAAAATGAGCACTGTAGAAACAGCTCTGCTTCTTCCCAGCATGCCTGATGGTGTGGGTGATTTGTGATGCTTTCCCTGAAAAACCCTCATCCCCATGAACACAGTTTAAAGATAGAAATCAATCTTACAATATGACAGGGAGAGAAAAATCTGTCAGGAAAAACGAAGAGGAGAAAAACCACCTCATTCTAGAATCCTTTCTACTAAATAAATGGATTCCAGAGAAGTAAGACTGGACCTATATTTTTCCCTCTTGCTTGCCATTTACCGAGCAGCTGCAAGAAGTGAGATTGAAAAGAGAGACGGTCTGGCCAGTCCCACCAGCTTTTTCATCGCAATAATTTAGGCAGGATGCCAGCCCTGGCATTTTGCACTAGGTCAGAGTTTGCCTATATACAACAAAGAACTAAAAACCCTACAGGATCATTTACAACGACACACTATGAAACATTGCTCATTACTACACAAAGGATCAGCTGTCGCCACACCTTGGGGTATTTGTGAACTTTAAAATAAGGCAGCAACACATTGAGGTTTAATTTAACCCCCAGACCAAGATAAATTCTGCTTCCCAGATCCTACGAACCTGGAGAATACATTGCTATGAGGCATACTAAAGCCCATAGCTGCAAATCATCATAGAACTCATTGCAGGGAGCACCCAGCCAGTGTCAGGTTAAGGTAAGTTATCCAATCAGGCAGAAATCAGGAAGGGGTACTACATAAAGCCAGCAAAGTGGAGGGAAGGAGACAAAAGGTGTATAGTAAGGGAGTTAGAAAGGCACTTCCATGAAGAAAAGTCTAAAGTTGATTTCCACCAGAGCAAGTTTACTCACTGAACAGTCCTCTTGCTCTTTTCTTGCTAGAATATCCATAGCCTCTTACAGTGTCCCCTTGCATTATGGAAAGTTTCAGAAAAGTTTCAAAAGCTGCCTGAGGAACAGTTGTCATTCCAAGAAGGGTGTCCAGGAGCAGCATTGCCTTCCGCCCTATCCTCTCCTTAAATCTCATCTCTGGCCCACTGCTGAGGAATCAAGTGAGCAAATGAGCTGCACTCTTTCCCAGTGCCCTTCTGGCCCTATCTGTGTCTCAGGAGCTTCTCTCCCGAAAAAAATCAATCTGCAGTTGGCCCGGGAGGAAGAGATAATGTGAGAGCTCACAGTGGGTCAGTGATTCAGTAAAAAGCCAGAGAGCTGTTGGCTGGGAAATGCCGGAGACATCTGGGCAGGAGCTGGAAAGCAAGCACACTGGGCTGTCTTCTCCTGATACACCTGTCTTCTGACACCAGATAGAGCCTCGCCCTGGGGAGTTGCCCAGCCATGTGTCCTATGTACCAAGAAGCCAAGGTACTAAGACTTGGGATTTTCTTAAAATGCAGTCATGAAAGAGGGAGGCAGCTGAGACTGGTTGTGAAGAAGGAGCACATTGATGCAATGCTGTGGTGACTTGAGAAAAATCAGAGACATTGTAGAAGCCTTTTGGGACTCCCTGGCAACCACAGACAAAGTGCATCAAGCTCACAAAGAGACAGAAAACATGACATAAATACCTTCAATCTAAGACAATACCTATCCTGGCAAACTCCATCCTGGCCCCTTTAAGCTCTGCATTTCAATTCTCTAACTTCCAAGGTCAAAAACAAGTCAAGATAGCACAAATTGACTGTCTTCACTATAGTGATCCGCATCCTGTGGTGGCTCAATGCATATTAAAAGAATTGAATGTATCACTGCAAATAGTAATTCAGAAACTGGAGAGAGAAGTTTTTACATATAAAAAAGAGAAACCACGATTTCAGTCACAACCACCTTTTCCAAGTGCCTCTCCTGGTAATATAAGCAGGAACTCCAAGTAGCAATTAAATGTGTTATCTACGAGCTTCCAAGTCAAGTCGTCTTTTCAATAAGGTATGAAAGCCTACTTGAAATAATTTGAGATCTATCTCTGACACCAGTAAGCTTTGCATTTTAAAATTATTCTTCCCACAGTCCGCAGATATTCTTTAACCAACCCAAAGTCAAGTATATTACATTGTACATTTGTGGGAAGAATCAAGACGGCTGAATAAGAAAACAATACACTCCCCAGAAGCTAGCAAAGGCAGCCATTAGACTCAATCGGGATTGTAGTAAAAAGGTGTCTAAGTGGAGACATTCAGTCCTAAAGGCCTTACTATAGAGGATAAAGAAGAAAACGTAGAGTCAGACCCAGGCTTGAATTTCTGCACACTGTTAACAACAAGGGGCAGTAACTCCTCATACCAACCCAAAGCCCTTTAGTTCTTAGGCTCACGTGTAGCAGGTTGAAGCCAAGTTGCCTGGAAGAAAAAACATAAGCTTTGGACCTTGCTTCAAACTCCAGCTCCATCTGTGAATAAGTTGCTTCCCTCTCTGAATCCATTCCCTTCTTTCACTAACAGGGTCAATGGCACTATTTCAAGGGCTCGGATGATGAATCGATGAGGGAAGTAAGTGTAAATCCCTTAGCACGATGTTTAGCACCTCAGTTCTCTCCCACACTTCAGGGCCGTACATAGGGAATGTAGATAAAGTTGTTGATATTTAGTGGGAAGAGTACTGGGTTAAGAATTAGTGACCTTGCTCTCAACTGGCTCTGGAACCTTGAGGAAGTCACCTCACTTCCCATCACATGCAAAATAAACTAAAGAATCTCAGAGATTATCCTCTGGCAATAAGGGAATTCGAATTCAAAGATATGAATAGATGAAGATGCTAGAAGTCATTGTATCTAGGGTTATACAGAGGTATCAGCCTTGGGATCCACCAGAATTGCTGGACAGGGTTAGAATTTCTGACCATCTCAGGATCTGAAGAAGCTAGATCAAACAGGACTACCTTGTATCATATCCAAAGGTGACTGGGAAGCAAGGAAGGGAGAAGAGGAGAATAGAGAGAATCCTCCTTCTCTGAGATTATGGCTGCAAATTTCAGGTGGAAGCTCTCTTCCAACCAAGATAGACTTGAAAGCATTGAGTTACTTTGACTCTAACTAGCTAATCTATCAGACTTTGTAATGAAGCACCTAGGTGTTCCCCACATGCCGTAGATAGGCAGGGTAGGAGCATCAGAGAAGGAAGGTAAAAAGCGGCAGCCAGCCTTGGAGTTGTGGCTTCCCACTCACCTGCAACACACACACACTTCTATGCCGCTTATGCCTGGGCAGGGATCCATGACCCTGATTCAATTGTTATATGTTTCTCCTCCCCATCAACCAACCTAAACCCTATCTAAAGCAGCAGTGTCTCATTTAGGACCAATGAGAGTGCTTGAGCAACTCACGCAGGCATGGGCACATGGGCCTAGCTGGGTTGACGGTGTCACAGTTTGTTCTTCAAAGTGACTGACTGGACCTCAATAAATGTCCCACAAAGAAAATATATTTAACATCATGGCACAAAAGAGAGAACTGACTTTGCCCTACACTTTGCACCTCTCCACACATAAATGCACACAAACACCTACCCATTGATCAACAGAAATATCATACTGGAACTATTCCAAAGAGTATCTGAAAAGTATTTTGTAAAATACTCCACAAAGAGACAATTCTCGCCAGTCATCCTTGATGATCTCTCTCCCTAAAATAACTTCAACCCCAGCAGTCTCCCAGGAGCTGGTAGGCAGAGAGTGCCACAGTCGGCTCGATTTCCCCGGAGGCCCAGCCCATTTGATGCTGCACATATTTGCACTGCCTTCACTTTCACCATCCTTCACACCTGCTCTACCCCATCCATGTCTCTGTCTGGCCAGTTCCTACTCATTCTTGAATGTCAACATAAATGTCTGTTCCTTCACAAAGCCCTTGGTGAGTCCCCAGGTTGGTTTCAGTACCCTTTCTATGTGTGTCTTCACCTACATTGGCATGAGTTGACACCATTGCAGTTGTGCATTGACTTGTCTATCTTCACTAAACTGTGGGCTCCTTGAAGACAGAGAATATGTCTCCAGCACTTAACACAGTGTTGGCATATAGAAGTGCTCAATAATTATTTGTTTAATGAATGAGTGAATCTAAACCAGATTAATGGTTGGGATAAAAAACTACTCAGGTCTACTCAGGAACAAACCAATAAACCTGGTGAAAGGGAAGTGGAACTACCCAGGTGCAAGAAACAGGTACTCTCCCTAGAGTTCACAATGAGTCAGCTAGGTGACTGCAAGACCCAGAGATCGGTTCTGCTGAATATGCAATATCAGAGGGTAGAGGAAAGAGCAACAAAGCCAAACCAGCTGCTCCCTGTAAGAAAAGAGAGAAGAAAATCGCCACTTAAAGAACACCTAAAAGGTACCCCTTTTAAGCCAGAAAAGAGCTTACAAGGTATTATCACCTTCTCACAGACAAGAAAAATCATGCTCAGAGAGGTTAATAACATGTCAAGTAAATAGCAAAGTTGGTATTGGAACTCGGACCTGCTGATGCCAGAGTTCACACTGTATTTTACTCGACCTTATTGTTTCTGAATTTTCCACAGATTTGGATGTCCATTTCTACATTCTGGGCAATGAGATGGTAGGTAGAAAGCTGGGCACCTTGGAAGCTGTGGCATTTGACATGGAGTAGTGGCACTGAATTAGTGAGCAGATGAACAGGCATTCACTATGGTCTGCAAAGGGCTTGCATTGCCAAAGATCTTCTTGTCTTTGAAAACAGCTTCAAAGAAAAGAATAAAGTTCAGAGAAGGGAATGCAAAGGATAATGAGAAGAGAGGGGAGAGTCAAGAAAGCCTCCTCCGGATGGATGACGTATGAAAAAAATTAAATGAAAACATCACAGTAAACACCCAATCTCTCACTGAAAATGTGCAGCAAGACCATCTTTAACTGTCATTATCAGCAGAGACATATCACATAGTCTGAACATATGTCCCCACCAAATCTCATGTTGAAATGTAATCCCCAGTGTTGGAGGTGGGACCTGGTGGGAAGTGATGGGATTTCTCATGAATGGTTTAACACCATCCCCTTAGTGCTGTCCTCGTGATAATGAGTTTCTTCTCATGAGATCTGGCTGTTTAAAAGTGTGTGGTGACTCCCCCACATAGTCTCAGGTCTTTCTCTTGCTCCCACTCACACCATGTGACATTCTGGCTTTTTCTTTGCCTTCTGCCATGATTGGAAGCTTCCTGAGACCTCACCAGAAGCAGATGCTGGTGCTATGCTTTCTGTACAGCCTGTAGAACTGTGAGCCAATTAAAGCTCTTTTCTTTATGAATTAACCAGTCCCAGGTATTTCTTTATAGCAATGTAAGAACAGCCTAACCCAACATGAATCAGCTACGGGGCCTCAGCCAACTATCAGCACACAGCCTCCTGCCTCCAAAGGCAAAGGTACTGAGAGTTAAGAAAAAAGCTTAAAGGAAATGAAAATGCATCCAATTCCCCGTCAAATGAAAATGCTATGGGCCCAAGGCCAAAGAATATTCTTGGCCTGGATGGTGCTCACCACGCTAAATTTAGCATTTGGTGAGCTTTTTTTAAGAAGCATCTTATTCAACCTTTTGCATGCCAGAGATTTACCTCCTAATGCACAGCTTGCTTCCCCCTGAAGCTGGAACACATTGTCCTTGGCTTTGTCATCTGTGGGAGAAGCAATGCCAACAAAAGCTCTGCTGTTATCACCTAGCTCTGCTTGTCCAAGCAGCGCCTGGATGAGGTTCTTTAATGGCACTGCCAAAAGGCTCTCTATCCTCAGTAATCCAGCCCACCTCCCCTGACCCTACCATCCCCATAACTGTAACCTCATCTTAATTCTTATCAACAGAAATCCATTCTCCTGTGTTTATCACTCTAGCTGCAGAAATCAGCTTTTAAAGTGAGAAAACTTTAGGGAGAGTTTGCATGCCCATGAACATAACCAAAACCTGTGCCGATTCTAACACTGCTTGCTTCATTTGCTCCTCACAGTACGGACTGAGAGGCAGCATACAAGGCTGAAAAAGCATGAGACTTTAGAGTCAGACCTAGATTGACAGCCTCACACTTTTTATCCAATCTTCAGCTTGCCTCATATGAAAAGGATTATGATATCTAGTTTTGCCCAATAAATGTAAACTAATAATATTTTAGGTGGTTATTAATCTTAGGGATTTTAGGATCAGAAGAACCAAGAGGTTACATGCACAGAGAACAGGGACTGGAGACAGTTTGGGAGAATTGGTGACTAAAGGTGATGTCAAGAGACAAGTGAAGCTACTGTCAGACTTATGGGAGTCAGAGTCAGGAAGCACAGAGGCCAACAAAGAAAGTGAGGACAGGATAAGAAGATGCAGGCCCATCCAACTCACCTAGGGCAGTGACATATGAATAGTCATGTTTCAGGTCATCACGTGGTCACCTCTGAGTCCCTGGTAACTAACATTCATTTGGCAATTGATAAATATTTATTAACTGCAATTGTCTGCCAAGTTATGATCAAGAGAATAGGTTTAGAGCACTTAGGATTATAGTAAGTTCCTTCCACACTTTGAGATAAGACAGGAAAATAGTCTAAGGCAAAAACTATTAAAACTCAACACACAATGGGTGGTAGTGGTCATTTGCAAAAGCAACCCACCCTAGTAAACAGTTAGTAAGTAAGTTATCCCAGAAAGGGAGAACAGAGCAAACAGGAAGAGAAATCTCTCTCTCTCACACACACACACACACACACACACACACATTTACAAATCAAAAGGGCCCATTCCATTGAGTGTTCAGCACAACGAAATAAAAGTAATCTAAACTTTGGTACATTTTCATGACATTTCAGAGTACTAGGGCTGAAGAGCATACTCTAACCATCCTTAAAGCTTCCAATGGGAAAAATGCAGCAGCGTCTTCAAGTGAGGAAAACTAATTTCCAACCAAGAATTCTATACCTACGCAACCTAAGATCAAAATGTAGGACAGAGGAAAGGTATTGTCAGAAAATGATGACATGAGATTAGGGAGTGGGGAGTAGTTGCTGGTTAAATGTTTGGATTTTCTTCTCAGGAAAGGGAAGCTACTAGAGGATTCTCATCAGAGAAGTGGCATGATCTGAATTATAGTCGATCTTACAGTCTATTTATCTGATATTAGTATAGTCACTCCATATCTCTTATGGTTAATATTTGCATGGTATGTCTTTTTCCATTCTTTTCTTTTTAACTTGTTTATATCTTTGAATCTAAAGTAACTCCTGGGTCATGTTTTGTTTTTATCAAATCTGATAATCTCTTTCTTTTGATTAGATTGTTTAATATATTTATATTTAATATTATTGATATGATTGGAGTGCCAATTACCACTTTTGGTTTATACTTTCTACATGTCTTATGGCTACATTGCATATGTGTTTCTAGATGTTACAAACCTAACAATACACTGTAATTACTGCTTTTTACATAGTATGTATTTTATGAAATCTAAGAGAAGAAATGAGAACATGAACATATTTCTAGTTTTTTAAAAATATATGTGAACTTTCTTATTTGCCAGTTGTGGTTATGTTCACTTCTTGTGGGTTTTAATTATCACCTTGTCGATTTTAATTATCATCCACTTCTTGTGGATGTCATTTCCTAATGCCAATTAGTATCCTTCTCACTCCTTCCTTTGTGGTGTTGTTATCAAATATATTATTTCTGTATATTATAGTTTCAATAATACAATTTTAGGTACTGTTTTAAGTCAGAAGAATTAATTTGTAATAACACTGTCTTTTATCATCACCCCCAGAATTACTGTTATCAGAGCTCTTTGTTTTTTCATGGAGATTCAAATGACTGGTGTCACTTCCTTTCATCCTGAAGAATTTCCCTTAGTATTTCTTATAAGGCAGCTGCTCTGACAGCAATAAATTCTCTCAATTTCTGTTTATCTGAGATTTTATTTCATCTTCATTTCTAAAAAACAGTTTCGCTCGACATGGGATTCTTGATTGATAGTTTTTCATGACGTTATTTTCTTTCAGCACTTTGAAAACATTGTCACACTGCCTTTTGACCTCCATTGTTTCTGATGTGATGTTCACTGTTAAGGTTATTACGGTTTTCTTTTACAAGAGATTTTCGTGCTGCTTTCAAAATTTTTCTGTCTGGATCTTTTGTTTTCAACATTTTAACTATGATGCCTCTGGGTATGGATTTCTTTGCCTTTGTCCTGCCTGGAGTTCATTCGGTTCTTGGTTGTGTATATTAGTGTTTATCAAATTTGGAAAGTTTTCAACGATGATTTCTTTGAATATTTTTCTACTCCTGTCTCTCTCTCCTCTCCTGGTATTACACATATATTGGTGCACTAAATGGCATTTTGTATTTCTCTGAAACTTTTTCTTTTTTTCACTTTCTCAGAATGCATAATCTCTACTTTCTCTGGTTCCTTCATCCACTCAGCTCTTGTGTTGAGTCCCTCTAGTAAACATTTATTTTTGTTATTTTATTTATTGAAATATTTTATTTCAATTGTTGTACTTTTCAACTCCAGAATTTACATTTGATTCTTTAAAATTTGTTTTTTATAGCCTCTACTTGATAAGCCATTGTTATCATACCTTCCTCTAGATCTTTAAACATAGTTTCTTTCAGTTCTTTCATCATTTTTATAGTGGTTTCCTTGAAGTCTTTGTTGACTAAGTTCATCATCC
>NW_012102843.1:293503-299570 GCF_000951045.1 Mandrillus leucophaeus
GTCTCTAAGGACTTGCTTTATGAATCTGGGTGCTCCTGTATTGGGTGCACATATATTTAGGATAGTTAGCTCTTCTTGTTGAATTGATCCCTTTACCATTATGTAATGGCCTTCTTTGTCTCTTTTAATCTTTGTTGGTTTAAAGTCTGTTTTATCAGAGACAAGGATTGTTACCTACTCAAGCCTCAGCAATGGCAGGCACCCCTCCCCCAGCCTCACTGCCACCTTGCAGTTTGATCTCAGACTGCTGTGCTAGTGATGAGCGAGGCTCCATGGGCATGGGACCCTCTGAACCAGGCTCGGGATATAATCTCCTGGTGTGCCATTTGCTAAGACCGTTGGAAAAGTGCCATATTAGGGTGGGAGTGACCCAATTTTCCAGGTGCCATCTGTCACAGCTTCCCTTGGCTAGGAAAGGGAATTCCCTGACCCCTTGAGCTTCCCGGGTGAGGCGATGCCTCGCCCTCCTTTGGCTTATGTTGGCTGGGCTACACCCATTGTTCTGCACCCACTGTCTGACAAGCCCAGTGAGATGAACCTGGTACCTCAGTTGGAAATGCAGAAATCACCTGTCTTCTGTGTCGCTCACACCGAGAGCTGTAGACTGGAGCTGTTCCTATTCGGCCATCTTGGAACTGCCTCTTTTTTTTTAGTGACTTGCCCAGACTAATTCTTGAAGCTCATTCCCCACAACACACACAGTTGCAGCCTCTAAGCTCCCTGCTTGGATTATTTGCCTTGCTTTCAACTTTCTCCCATTTTTCGGTGTCACCCTTGGATCAGTATAAACCCACTTTTTCGTCAAAAGTTGAGCTTAAGTCCCCCTAGTAAGTTAGATATGTGCTCTTTACCATTAAAAGTGTATGTGGCTGACAGATTGTTTTCACAGTTCAGAAGTTTGCAGTTTTGTTCCATGTTCAGCCAGGGGCTAGCAGCCCAAAGTTCCTTCACCATTCCCTCCTGAGCAGTCACAGCTTTGGGTATGCAGGCAGTCTTTCAGACTACCAGGGAAGACTATAATTTTATTTTGAAGTGTAGATTCCTAGGAGTCACCCCTGGTTCAGAGTAGCTTATTACATAATCACTGCTGGTTATGGGTTATGTTTAAATCGCTTAACCCAATCAGGCTCCCACATTTTTTTGATGGATCTGTGTATGGCTTGGGTAATGCTTTCAGGTCTACTCCATATTCCACTTTGATTGCTCCTCAGTGGGTACAGGCACATGTGCACAATATTTTGGACCTCCAGGGATGTGACCCAGGAGGGTTCTCCTCTGTTATCTCCTTCTCTGCTAGTAGTATCACAGAACTACCAACCGCTCGTAATTGCTCGCTACCAAGATATTGTCTTCCACAGAACCTTTATGGGTGAACTTCTCCATACTTTGCTCCAAATAAAGTTAGTCCCCTCAAGCAGAGTTGTGGGTTAGCTGTCCTTAAATCCTGCCTCTTTTCCTAGGCAGAACATCTGTACCACTTTAGTGGAGCTGGGGAGAGGACGGCACCTCACTTCTCCTGGAGTGACACCATTGCTCTAGGAGTGGTGCATAGAGGAGGAGGGGTGGAGGGGAGTAGTCCCTCATCTTATAGGCTTTCACCTGCTGGGACGAAGCCTTCCTCCTACAAGCAGACTGGGATGGGGGCACTTGGGCCCCCCGTATTCTTGGCCTACATTGCCTAGAACATAGCCCCTGCCCTATAAGTGGCAGCTGGGTGAGAGATGGTAGCACCAATCCTCTCAGCAGCACCTGTCTAAAATAGTGCTATATGACACGGACTGGGGGGGTGGAAGGCATGTAAGAGACACTGGCAGCCCAAGAATGCACCAATGGCCCTAAACTGGGAGCTGCGGGGAGAAAGTCTCCGTCTTCTTGGCTGTATCTGCCCAAAGCAGAGCACCCATAGTGGAGTTTCTGTCACATGGGGCTGGGAGAGGGGAGGATGTGCATAAGTTCTAGATTAAACATTACAGACTCTCACTTTTCTTATTGATATTTGGTAGATTTTCTTGAATATTTCTTTATTCATTGTGTGTTCTAAGGACAATTTCCAGAGATTTTAAGTGGCTTTTTGATATACATAATTTTTATCAGTTACATGGTTCTTTTGCTGGGAAAAGGGTCCGCTGAGCCCCTCCATACCACCACCCTGGTAGTCCCAATCCTGACTCATGTTTTAAAACAGTAATTTTCCCTGTTTTCTGAAAAGGAAGAGTAGAAGCAGTAAAGTTACATATTAAAATACCTATCACTATTATTTATCTACACAATGTCTTTAATACAGTCTGAAGCACAGTCGTGCTCACAAATGTTAGCTTCTGTTTCCGTTTCCATGGATTGGGGTCCTTCAAGAGAAGGACTGTTCCCCAGTGAGGAGAATCTAGGTGTTCTGAAATAGCCCCCCAAAATGTTTTTTGTGTTTCAAAGTCAACTTCCATTTTCAACCAAGGTTTTCCAAAGCCAAGACAGCCAGCTGCCAACTCTCCTCAAACTACCCTACTCCTCCTGTTAAGAGGCCCTTGAACTTCCTGATCAGGTCCTGACCCAGATTCCCACCTTCCTTCCCAGCTCACAATTTTCCCTCTTTGCTTCAGATTTCTCAGTCTCAATGCTCATCCTGTTTGCAGAAGCACCTGCCAGTTCCAGCTTAGGTTTTCCCACCTTGATACCTACAACCTCCTCCTGTGATTATTGCTGACTCCTATAAGCCTCATCTCATTTGCCCCACCCACTGGTTCCCAACTCCTAATATGATCCATTCAATCAGCTGCCTCTGGGCCTCTCATCGGCTTTACTCTTATCTTTCTGTTTCCACTTATCTCTGGCTCTATTTTCCCCAAGACACCTGAGCTAGCTCTTGACCCTGGTGTTCACTGGCTCTTGCTGCTGACCCACACACCTGAATTGTATTCATTATTTATTCCTTCTTCCAACTTCCCTGACAGATTCTGCCTCAGGAACTTCTTAATAAGCCTTGAGTATCAAGCCTCTGCCTTCTCCCACAACCCAACCAACTCTACATGTCTCACTTGGTTTCAGCTACTAGTTCCTGGTGCTCAGGAACCTCAGATCTACTATCCTGTTATCCTGTACTTTTAATCTGGTCTTCTCATCCTACTTATTTTACATCCAGGCTCTTTGTCCCAGTTGCTTGTCCTGTTGTCTATATTCCCAAGCCAAAAACGTACCTCCGTATCTGTTTGCCCTAGTGCTGTATAACTAACACTTTGCCACTCTACCTAGCATTAAGTACCGCATACAGAATAACCCAAAACAAAGATCCTTAGATCATATTGCTTCAAAATAAAAGTATCTGGAAAAGTATAGAATCAGACTATAAGGAAAACTCTTATCTAAAACAGTGCAAGCTTCATGAGAACAAGGATTTTATTTTCACTGTATACCCAGCACCTAAATCACAGTACGTTCTCACTAAATGTAGAATGAATGAATGAGTAAAAACTAAGTTCAATGGAATTCAGCTATAATGATTGGAAACACATTTTTGCCTTTGTATCCAATTAGTCAAGACTGTTGGATATACTGGTTATGTTCATGTGTTGTCATATGTTATTTCTAAGACATTTCTGTGATCTTAGCACCTTCAGGGTGGAGGGGAGTAGTCCCTCATCTTATAGGCTTTCACCTGCTGGGACGAAGCCTTCCTCCTACAAGCAGACTGGGGTGGGGGCACTTGGGCCCCCCGTATTCTTGGCCTACATTGCCTAGAACATAGCCCCTGCCCTATAAGTGGCAGCTGGGTGAGAGATGGTAGCACCAATCCTCTCAGCAGCACCTGTCTAAAATAGTGCTATATGACACGGACTGGGGGGGTGGAAGGCATGTAAGAGACACTGGCAGCCCAAGAATGCACCAATGGCCCTAAACTGGGAGCTGCGGGGAGAAAGTCTCCGTCTTCTTGGCTGTATCTGCCCAAAGCAGAGCACCCATAGTGGAGTTTCTGTCACATGGGGCTGGGAGAGGGGAGGATGTGCATAAGTTCTAGATTAAACATTACAGACTCTCACTTTTCTTATTGATATTTGGTAGATTTTCTTGAATATTTCTTTATTCATTGTGTGTTCTAAGGACAATTTCCAGAGATTTTAAGTGGCTTTTTGATATACATAATTTTTATCAGTTACATGGTTCTTTTGCTGGGAAAAGGGTCCGCTGAGCCCCTCCATACCACCACCCTGGTAGTCCCAATCCTGACTCATGTTTTAAAACAGTAATTTTCCCTGTTTTCTGAAAAGGAAGAGTAGAAGCAGTAAAGTTACATATTAAAATACCTATCACTATTATTTATCTACACAATGTCTTTAATACAGTCTGAAGCACAGTCGTGCTCACAAATGTTAGCTTCTGTTTCCGTTTCCATGGATTGGGGTCCTTCAAGAGAAGGACTGTTCCCCAGTGAGGAGAATCTAGGTGTTCTGAAATAGCCCCCCAAAATGTTTTTTGTGTTTCAAAGTCAACTTCCATTTTCAACCAAGGTTTTCCAAAGCCAAGACAGCCAGCTGCCAACTCTCCTCAAACTACCCTACTCCTCCTGTTAAGAGGCCCTTGAACTTCCTGATCAGGTCCTGACCCAGATTCCCACCTTCCTTCCCAGCTCACAATTTTCCCTCTTTGCTTCAGATTTCTCAGTCTCAATGCTCATCCTGTTTGCAGAAGCACCTGCCAGTTCCAGCTTAGGTTTTCCCACCTTGATACCTACAACCTCCTCCTGTGATTATTGCTGACTCCTATAAGCCTCATCTCATTTGCCCCACCCACTGGTTCCCAACTCCTAATATGATCCATTCAATCAGCTGCCTCTGGGCCTCTCATCGGCTTTACTCTTATCTTTCTGTTTCCACTTATCTCTGGCTCTATTTTCCCCAAGACACCTGAGCTAGCTCTTGACCCTGGTGTTCACTGGCTCTTGCTGCTGACCCACACACCTGAATTGTATTCATTATTTATTCCTTCTTCCAACTTCCCTGACAGATTCTGCCTCAGGAACTTCTTAATAAGCCTTGAGTATCAAGCCTCTGCCTTCTCCCACAACCCAACCAACTCTACATGTCTCACTTGGTTTCAGCTACTAGTTCCTGGTGCTCAGGAACCTCAGATCTACTATCCTGTTATCCTGTACTTTTAATCTGGTCTTCTCATCCTACTTATTTTACATCCAGGCTCTTTGTCCCAGTTGCTTGTCCTGTTGTCTATATTCCCAAGCCAAAAACGTACCTCCGTATCTGTTTGCCCTAGTGCTGTATAACTAACACTTTGCCACTCTACCTAGCATTAAGTACCGCATACAGAATAACCCAAAACAAAGATCCTTAGATCATATTGCTTCAAAATAAAAGTATCTGGAAAAGTATAGAATCAGACTATAAGGAAAACTCTTATCTAAAACAGTGCAAGCTTCATGAGAACAAGGATTTTATTTTCACTGTATACCCAGCACCTAAATCACAGTACGTTCTCACTAAATGTAGAATGAATGAATGAGTAAAAACTAAGTTCAATGGAATTCAGCTATAATGATTGGAAACACATTTTTGCCTTTGTATTCCAATTAGTCAAGACTGTTGGATATACTGGTTATGTTCATGTGTTGTCATACGTTATTTCTAAGACATTTCTGTGATCTTAGCACCTTGGGATAATGCATTCATTTATTCATCAGCATCTACCCCCACCCCAATCTCTAAGTTTTTTGTTTTTTTGCTTTGAATTCTACTCAAATTGTTTGACATCATGAAATTTTGTTCACCATGATAGAGGTAGTCCAACCCTGATCTTCAGTTCCCTACTTAGAACATCATGACTTTGTTGAACCCAAAGGCAAGACAGGAGAGGTTTGGATGGAGGCCAATTTCCTGTGAAAATCCTGGCACAGATAAGAGGGTGGTTTAGGTGTTGGTCAGGTCTGAGGTTTTTTGTTTTTCGTTGTTGTTTTTTGAGACCGTCTTTTTCTGTCGCCCAGGCTGGAGTGCAGTGGCGTGATCTCAACTGACTACAACTTCTGCCTCCTGGGTTCAAGCTGTTCTCCTGCCTCAGCCTCCCAAGTAGC
>NW_012102843.1:299665-321035 GCF_000951045.1 Mandrillus leucophaeus
GACAGTTCAAGAGATTCTCCTGCCTCAGCCTCCTGAGTAACTGGAATTACAGGCACCTGCCATCGGGCCTGGCTAATCTTTGTATTTTTAGTAGAGCCAGGGTTCTACCATGTTGGCCAGGCTGGTCTTGAACTCTGACCTTGTGATCCACCTGCCTCGGCCTCCCAAAGTGCTGGGATTACAGGTGTGAGCTACCACGCCCTGCCAGGTCTGAGTTTTCATGTAAAGTATTTGTCTTGCTCTATTATTAGCTCCAACAGGAACAGATGCTACCTACTATTACGTATTCTTCCCTCTACAGCCATGAACACCTGTGTCATGTTCTCTACGCTCCTCCTGATGTGAGCAGGAATCTGCTTGACATTTCTCTGAATTTGTGATGCTTTTCATCAATTTTCATTCAAATACAGAGCTTAAAGAAATGTAGCAAGCCTGAAAAAGTGGCAGAAATGATCCACTCTGTGTAAACACCATTAAAGAAGAAGATAATATATTGTAGCCATTTTCACTTATTTTTAATTTCTGACCACTAGTGTAAGTAACTTCTATTTTCTCCAACGAAGATGAACAAAAATTGATTTATTTTAGCCTGGTCTGGTGGGAGACCAAAGTGCATCTCTTTAATAGGTCATATTATCATAATTTAAATTAATGTTCTTTTATGGGTTTAAAAGTGACCATTTTTATCCCTGGTGATCTTTGCAGTAACTTTTAAAAGGCTGAAATTTAGGATTTAGAAATCCCTAAGGAAAAAGGGTGCTAAGTTTAATTAATTTAAGTCACGTTTTTGGTGTATGACATTTTTCAATTTTATTTCGGCCAAGAAAGACACCAAAGTCACAGGCGCTACCACCACTCATCAGACACTCTTGGTCCTGGGGTCCCTTCAGGTCTTTTGAGAAACTTTTCTTTATAAAATAATCTAAACAATAACAAGCAATTCCCACCGAGAGTACTTTTTATCTCTGTATCACATCAAAATAGCTAACACTTCGCAATAATATAAGCAACTCCATGTTCAAACACATGGTGGGGGTGAGGAGGCGGGAGCTGGTAACATTTCTCCCACCTATCACCTCCCCTTACCTGGCTCAGTCTCTTACTTGCATCCATACTGTATAGCTATGACCAGGTGGAATTCTGGGTTTAAGTCTGCCTTACCCTGCTGTCTATGAATTGAAGGGTACCAAATAGTGGCCTTCCTGCTTGGCTTTGAAATGCATATATCGAAAGAGTTGCAATCCAGGAGGCCACCTAATGTAATCTTCTTCCTCAGGTTCAAATCCATTATACAATTCCCCCACATTAAGGGGTCTTATGCACAAAACTCCTCCAATCAAAGGTAATTCCTTAGTAGCATTACTTAACAATCACATAAACAATAATAAATCAGAATAGCTTCCTCAAGGCCATAGTTTAAAAGCTTAAGAGTAGATCCCTTAGAATTCATATAATCACTAAGATGACCTGAATGAGGAACAGCTGAGTCTTCACTGAACTACAACCGTATTAACCACCAGGATTACGAAAAAAAGAAAAAAAGAGTCCTGACTTAGACCTAGCCCCCAGATAGGACGCAGAAATAAAATAGAAATCCTCAGCAGTGCAGGAAGTTTATATCATGGACGGGAAAGTACTGGGGCTGCTGCGTAAATACATGTTTAGGCAGATTGCTCCTGAGTGGCAGGAAACAAGATGGTGTCTAAGTTAGGAGAACAAGGATAGGAAGAAAAGGAATCAGGCCAGATGGCAGAAATCTATGCCAGCCAGTCTGCAGCTCGAGGATAGATGTCTGAGATGAAACGGATTTCATGCTGAATCACTTTCTCAACTAATTTATTGAGATGCTTAAGGAACCTGCCCTTTGAAAACTCTTTTACTCAGTTTGTATTTCCTTTCATTTCACTTTATGTTTTTAAGATCCAGTCTCCTGAAATCACTCAATATCCTATCCTGACATTCAATTTCCTAAATCTAACATCTGAAATAAGAAACAGGTGGGCTTAGATGGAGTATTACACCCACCCCTCGGTATTTCACATACTTCAAAAAACAGCTAAGTAAACTTTGTGCACCCTTTGGTTTCATAAACAGGGACTACAAATGATGCAAGCTGAACAAGCTCACTCTGGAGGGCAAATACTCCTCCGGTGTCTTTATGAAAATGAGACTCAAGAATTAGAATAAATGGGAAAGAAAGGATTCCTGACAGAAAGTTTCCCTTAAATATCAGTATTGAGCCAGGCAGTAGTTCCCAATGTGTTACAACCATTTGTGCAAGAAGAACTTTCTGCATAACCCTCAATTATAAAAGAGATAAAGGTTTGGATGCTCCAGTTGAAGTGACCCTGAGGAACCCTCAACTTCAGAGTCTGTCTCCCTTCATCATCTTCTCCCCACGGTTTCTTCCTTAGTAGCTGCTTCTGAGGTGTATCTGCAGAACCCAAGGGCTATAAAAAAATATGATTTGAAAAATACTGGCTAGTAGTTAAAAGTACAGGCTTTAGAATCAAGAAATTCTAGTTCCAAATCCCAACTCTCCCATTTATCACCTGCATGAATTTGTGCAAATTAACCTAAGCTTCCATTCCTCATCTATGAAATGCAGATAGTAATAGCAACCTCTAGGGCTGTTTTGGAGGTTATATAACAGAACGCATGTGAAATATTTAGCATTGCCTGGTCTATAATAAGAATTCAATAAATGTCAGACATTATTAAGATGACACATTCTAAAGAACTTTAAGAATTCTAATACAGAAATTTTTTAAAGTAGAGGTAACAGTGTAAACTGTTGCCCTTGAAATCTTCTAGAATATTTCCCCAGTTATGTTCAGCAGAACATTATCCCCATGAAATATTTCATGAATATAAAGCCTGTGGTCAAATCTGTTAGGAAGATCTTATGTCTAGTAAAGCCTCCCAGAAATTCACAATGCATAATAAAGGCCCAATGTCTGGGGCAGAAGCCCATTAGTCACATGATAAATTTTCGTCTTAGAAAGATCCCTCTTGCTGGAGAGGGGAGAATGGAATAGAGCAGACAGGACTAATGACAAGGACACTAGTTACGAAGCCATTGCGGTAATCCAGGGGAGAGGTAATGGTGGCCTGAACCAGGGAGGAGTAAAGAAAATTGATCAAATTCAAGAGGGAGTAGGGGAGAGGGCAAGGAATATGACAGAGTCCACGATGAAACCCAGGCATCTGGCCTGGAAAATGCGATCAGTGGTGGTGTCATCAATGCAAATGAAATACAAGCGCAGGGCCAGATTGGGGACAGATGAGTTTCATTTTGCACTAATGAGTTTGAGATGCATATATTACACATATTTTTCATTGCAAGTTACAGAAACCTCACTCAAACTTAAAAGGGGCTATATTAACTGTAACTGGGAAAGAGAGGGGTGACTTGATCTTGGGAATAACTGGCACTGGGGACTTGAGCTTCTCTCAGAGCCACTCTTCTCTGCCTATTCCCTTGTATCTGCCTGTGCGTTGGTTTCATTCTCTCCTCCTGGGGATGGGCTACAGCAGCTCTGATTTAAAGCTGAACAATCAGAGACAAAAAATAACTCTTTTCCACCAACTTGTTAGTAGAATATCATGGGTAAGGTCTTGGATTATCTGGCATGGGTTAACATTCCCTACCCTGCATGGTCAAGGGCTGTGATTGGCATGGGGAAGAAGCAGTTTTCTCAAAGAACTGGTTCTATATCCAGTAGGAGAAATGAATTTAGAAAACGAAGAAGGTATTCACTATAGGATACCTATACATCACCCAAATGATACTATATAATAAGCAATTGAATTATAAGTTAATATTTAAACTTTTTGAAGGATATTTATCAAAATACTATCATCGAACACACTGATACATGGTTCTATATTCTTTTATTATAAAAATTTTGATAATATTAAGAGAGTTCTTTGCCATTTACAAAACCCTTTCTCTCTCCCTCCCTGTAACCATCAAAACAATGCATGAAAGAGGTATTACCAACCCTATTTTACAGGTGACATGGAGCTAAGACACAGAGAGGTTAAGTGACTTGTGGAGCCAGTACTTTGGAGTCCGAGTCTTTGGATATTAAATTTCATGTGTAGTGTGGCTACAAATTTAATGCACATCTTAACTCTGAGGTACAGGTCTAGTCTTGCTAGTACCTAGTCACTTTTCAGGGGGCTGAGTGTGGAATGAATGAGGAGAGAAGTGTAAGTCCCATTTGGTTAAAACTTAGCCCACACATATAATTTAAATACTTCTTTTAGGTAGGCTCTGTATGTGGGGAAAATTAAAGTGTTCACTAGCTCTTCCTCCCCCATAAAATGTCACTTTATTACATGGAATAAAGTATGTGGTTCATAGCAGTGTTTGATTAAGGGGAGGACAGTGTCCTCTGGCTCTACTGGACACTGGGGCAACGTCACTTGTCCACCCTATGGCTGGTGTCTTCTTCTTTCTGCTTGGCAAGACCTGTACCAACCTGATTAAGTACAGAACCCCTCAGCCCTCCCTGAGGCTAGCAAAGCCTTGAAGATCTGACTGCTCCTCCCATCTGCCTCAACCCGGAAAATATGCTCTGCAACCTTTTCTCAAAACCACTATTCCCTTTGATAAAGTCACTCCTATGGATAAATTCCCTAGCTGGACCCTCAGCTAAGTCTGATACTTGTCTATACCACAAGGGACTTAAGGAAGGCTTAGACAAACTGAAAATTCGAAGCTTCTCAGCCTGACCATACAGCAACACCAAATTCTTTTTAGGTTTGGTGACATCTTCAGCTGGTATAGGCCAGCTGAATGGATGAGTTCCAACTAAGGAACACAGGTGGAAGAGCCCCCTTCCTCTGGGTTTCCCTCACTCCTCTAAAACTCATCCCCTTCTTGGCTTAAGCTCAGAGAAGAGAAAAATACGGACATACAGCGATCGTACCTCTTTCCTACTCTACCTCTCCCCCATCCTCCCATATGCCCTGCACTGCAAGGGGTGAGGTTTTCACTAGTGCTTTTCAAAGTTCAGTGCGCATCAGAATCACCCAAAAGGACTTGTTAAAAAGAAAAAGAAAAAAAAATAGATTGCTGAGCCCTATCTCCAGGGTTTCTGCTCTAGTAAGTCCGATGTGAAACCGGGGAATTTGCATTTCTAACAAGTTCCCAAGCCATGCTGATACTGCTGGTCTGGGGACAACACTGAGAAGCAGTGCCACAGGTCATTCTTCCCCTCCAACCTGTGGCTAACTCGTTGCAAACAAAGGGATGTTTTCTACAGCTTGAAAAAACCCTATGCTTTAAATCCTCTTGATTAAGGGTGCTCTCTTTCTCTTACATATGAGGAGAACTTTAAGCTATGGATCTTACAGGCTTAGCCCTTGATTTGTTAAATAGAACCTAGCTTAATTTCATAAATCTTTTCTGAAACTAAAATGCCTGGTTTTACTGCATCCTATTAAATATTTCATGTATCAGAAGCTGAACATTACTCTGTACATTCCTGTACATCTTCGCATTCCCGTATGACAATCCTAGCATACCTACAGATAGATGGACATCCTTCGCTGAGTGAGGAGCAAGTCACAGTCAGAAAGAAAAAAAAAGAAAAAAAATCACATTATTTTCAAAAATCTACCCCTTAGATATATTTTTTGCCACTGGAATTGTAGAAAAATCCTTTCTTTCCAAACAAATTTTCTTCCTTCAATTATAGCTACATACTCATGGTGCCTCCTCTCTGGACACAGAAGCTGAATACTTAACTGGAGGTTCCTTTTTGTTGTTTCTTTTAGCTGATATTTTCTAGATAACTGTTTCTCTTAACCAACTTTTTAGTCCTCTTTATTCCTGGATTCTTGTTCTTTTGCATGCTTCTACAATTTTTAAGAAAAAAACAAACGAAAAATTGGAAGGTGCCTGTGTCTTTCATTACCTACCAACACAAGCACTATGAAAGTTTGTTTTGAAAAAGTCATCCTTTCTCAGCTGTCCTGGAGGGAAGGGAAAAGGTCTGTATCCAAGTTTTATGAGAAAGAAGCAGGGCCCTAACCCAGAATTAGGTGGTGTCCAGGATAACTAAAGGAGAAGCCCTGTTCTCAAGTGGGAGGATGCAAAAACAGAAAGGGGTGTTTGGGGACTAATTGGGCAACTATCCTTCTCCCGACTAAAGCTCACTAAGGAGAGGGAGCAGGGATGGTGATCCTAATTTGGATAGCTTGAGGATTTCCTCCAAAAGTCCCTCTATTCCCAAAGTGCTTCTCCTCCCAACACCGTAAACACTTTTTTTTTCAGGTTGTCATTGGTCTCCAGATGTGCCCTTACAAAGGCCTATCCTCCTAGTAGGTATGCCACATCCAGAACAAGAGCATTTAGACAGGACAAAGGAGTAAAGGCAAGCATGGCTCATGAGTGCTACCCAGAATAGGTGAACCCAGGTTTGGGGTCCCCTGGAAGCCAGAAAACAGCATGAGGCTGTGGGAGAGCAGGGAAGAGCTAGAGCTAAAACTCCAAAAAGAGCAGAGGCAGGTATGGTATCCTCTACACTGGTAAGGCTCAGAAGCTGCTAAAATAGCAGCATCTCAGACTCCATTCACATCTGAGGGTCATAACCCTGGAGTTGTGCAGTGCACAACCTGGGCAGCCACATGCAACAGCCCCTGTCCTTTGAAGGCCAAAATAAATCACTAAAAGGAGGAGAAATTGAGTGCTCGTGGGTCTCAATCTCTCTCATTCTGTACAAAATGAAGCCTCCCTGAGAAAATATTAAATCACAAGAATTGCCAAGTTGGACGAAAACTGGCATGGTTTTCTTGAAAAGCCTTAATTTATGAGGTTAACTGCCAGAACTGCACACAGCCTTCAGGCTGAACAAGGACAAAAACATCCAGCCTTCAACTGCTGGCCTTGCTTACCTAAAGCTTTTAAAGAGAATCAAATAATAAGAGCCAAAGACCAGCAGGGGGAAAAAATGTTTTTCCACTGAATCCTAGAAAGGGCTACAGTAGGAGAAGACCCCAGTTAGAGGAAACTGACGCACCCTAGTATGTATCTGAGACAGCCTCCCTCCAGAGAGTTCTACAGCACCTCCCTCTTCTCCAGGAGGCCACTGAGCTCCCATCTGGGACCTGGGTGTCCTACTGCACTCCTCCAATTGACTATTCTCTGTCCATGGAAGAACATCTGTGATTTTTTCACTGTGTTCAAAAACAATGCAGCAAAATTGTCATTAGCAGTTTATAGAAAGACAACTGTGTCAACAGGTCAACTTTCCCGACTGTGTTGTAAACTAGTACTAATTAGCCAGGTGACCTTAGGCAAGTCGCTTCTCTCTGGCCTCAGGCTGTTTACCTAAAGAATTGGGGATCAGACTTTGTACTATCTATAGATAGTCCAGCTCTAGCACTGCATTCTATGTAAGATTAGTCCAGCTCTAACACTGCATTCTATGTAAGATTCTCTATCGTTCTTTCCACATTTTTCCCACGCCTATACAAAACTTACCATTGCTCTTATTTGATGAGGGCAAGAGTCTTTGCAAAGGCAAACATAAGAAGGAAATCAGACAACCACTTCTGACATAGTCTCCTGTAGAATTTCTCTGTAAAGTTCACCCTCAGTGTCTTTCATTAAACATCAGGCACAAAACTGCATGTATAAAATTAAAGCAATCTACTGTCCAGCAATCTGTAAGCATCTTTTGAGCTGAAGCAATTTGTTGTTCCCCTATTCTGTGCACAGTGAGACCTCTCTGAGCCTCTCTCAAAAGGCAGGCAATCAAAAGGCAGAAGTCTTATCTCACCTCACCCCACCAGGCATTGTGGCAACCCCTCCCCCCATCATGTTCAAGCAGGAGTTAGCAAAGCTCTGTCTACTCTTCTTCACCAGCACTTCAACCTAGGGGCAGGGTCTACTGCAGCTTGCCAAGTGGAATATGGACCAAGCCAGAGCAGAAAGACATTGTGCTTTCAGGTTCTGAGAAGATATGATGAACAATGAGAAGCCCTTTTGAGCGTCTCGGGCCCTACCTTTTAAGTTTCCATTCAGCCTGGGATGAATTCGAGCTGCTCCAGGAAGATATCTGCTCTTTCCATCTTCCTTCCTGGGTTCTTGTTTTCCTGGGAGTTGCTAAGGATACTCATGAAATTCCCACCCCATCCCTGCGTTTTTTTGTGACAGCATCACTCTAATTCATTGAATAAGCTCTGTCATAAAGGATAACAGACAGCAAGAAAAACAGATAACACATATTGATCAATTCCTATGTATTTCAGGTGCGTGCCTGGTACCTTCTCAAGTTATTCTCACAATAACCCTATCAGGTCAGTACTGCCTTAACTCCACTTTACAGAAATAACACCAGAAGCCTGAGAAATTAATTCTCCCTCTTTCACACAGCTAATAAGCAGAATTGGGATTTGTCTTAGTCTATTTTTGCTGCCATAACAAAATACCTGAAGCTGGGTGATGTATAAAGAACAGAAATTTATTTCTTACAGTTCTGGAGGCTGGAAAGTTCAAAATCAAGGCACCAGCAAGTTGGGCGTTCAGTGAAGGCTGCTGTCTGCTTGAAACACAGAGCCTTGTTGCTGTGTCCTCTGGAGGGAAGGAACTCCGTGTCCTTACAGAAGGCAAAGGGTAAGTGAACTGAGCAGCCCGTGAATGCTCTTTATAGAGGCCTTAATCTCATTCACCTGGAAGGTGCCCTCATGTCTCTTACCTCTTAAAGGCCCCACCTGTTAAAATCATCAAATCAGCCATTAAGTTTCAACACCTGAGTTTTGGAAGGAACACATGCAAACCATAGCAGAATTAGAACCCAGGAAGTCTGAGGACACAGCCTGCATGCTCTAGTTCTCTGCTACGCTGTATAAGCCAGACCTTTCCCATGTCCCGGCTTCAACAACCTTTCCCCATAATTGGGGTCGCCTAAGGTTTGCCTACGGGCTTCAAAGAATCTAGACCCAACCTTGATCTCAAGGGTAGGTAGTAAAGGAATTATTTGTATGGCTCTGTATACATACACACAGTACCAAGATACCTTTCCTTGTGGCTCCAGCCTTGATTACGTGCTCTAAATACACAGCTAAGTTCCTTACTTATTCCTGGGCCAGAGTCCCTGTTGTAAATTATTTGTTACTTACATAGCCCTTAACTCATTCATTGCACAAATATTTTTGATTACGTATTACATGCCAATCATGAAAAAGAAAAAACACAACCCATTAACAAATATGTTATATCCATTTTACAGATTGGAAAACAGAAATTTCCTGCCACCCCACATCTAGTAAACAGCAGATCTAGCACTTAATTCCAGGTCTTCCTCTTTAAGAAATTTGGACCCTGCCTTATTCTTGCCACTCTTCTCCTTGACGCTTATATTGTTTTCCAAACAACCAATTCTCTAATTTTCTGACAGCAAATGAGTGTCCAAGTCATTTCTGACACTGACCATCTAGAGTTGGTGCAAACTCCACAAGTCTCCGTTCCACGAGATGCCAGCTGCAAAAGGAGTCCCCAAGACACCTGCCTCGGACCAGTCAATTACAAGTTCCAGGGTTCCCATGACCTGTCCTCAGGTCCAAGGATTTGCTAAAACGACTCAGAGAACTCAGGAAAACTCTATACTTATTATTTCAGTTTTCTTATAAAAGCTACAACTCAGAAACGACCAAATGGAAGAGACACATAAGGAAAGGTATGGGTTATGAAGGGAACGTGCACAGCTTCCACGACCTTGGCAGGTGCACCACTCCCCCAACATATCAGTGTGTTCATAAACCAAGAAGATCCCCCCTAGCCTTGTTGTTCAAAAGTTTTTTTATAAAGCCTTCCTTATGCTGACATGATTGATTGAACCATGGCACTGATGATTAAACTTAATCTCCAGCCCCCCTTTCCTCCCTAGAGGTTGAAGAGTGAGGCTGAAAATTCCAATCCTCTAATTACAATGTGTGGCCAGCCCCTCCCTTGAAACTATCTGAGGTGCCACCTTGAGTCTTCTCATTAGCATAAACTCAGATATGGCAAAATGGGGTTCCTTAAGAATAACAAAAGACTGGCCGGGTACTGTGGCTCACACTTGTAATCCCAGCACTTTGGGAGGCCAAGGCAGGCGGATCACCTGAGGTCAGCAGTCCGAGACCAGCCTGGCCAACATGGTGAAACCCTGTCTCTACTAAAAATACAAAAATTAGCCAGGCATGATGGCACACACCTGTAATCCCAGCTACTCAGGAGGCTGAGGGAAGAGACTCGCTTAAACCAGGGAGGCAGAGGTTGCAGTGAGCTGAGATCATGCCACTACACTCCACCTTGGGCAACAGGCATTTCAAAATAATAATAATAATAATAATAATAATGACAAAAGACAGTCCAATCAGTTAGGAAATTCTAATTTCTAAAGCTCTATGCCAGGAACTGAAGGCAAAGACCAAATTTATATATCCTTAATTGTACCATAACCCTCCAGGAACCACAGCTAAGGACTGAAACTCTGTTACCTGCCACCAGACTCCTTTGAAGAGAACGACCTGCCTAGTGTCTGTGAATGCTTCCTGGCCTCCCCATCAGTGTGTTCTGCACACCGTCAGGGGGCAGCCTGTCTGCTTACCTGGAAACTCTCCCTTCCACTAGGTTCTGTCTACTGGACTAGTCTTGCCCCAGAACCCACAGGCAGCTATGCCCCCTACCTCCCTACCCACCCAAGCCTGTCTCATTCCAGGGAACTTGTCTCCATCCAGGACTCCCCCACCCAGGTCTGTGCCTATAGGAGTTAACTGTGTCATATTTTGCCAGAGATGAATGTGATCCAGACATGCCCAAAGGACATTTGACTTTGTCAATTATGAACATGGCAGACCACAGACTTTGGCAATGAAAAGGTTAGAGAAAGAATTGGGTCAGTATAAATCACAGCAAGAAAAAAAATCTATAGAGTATTAGATTTGGAGAATATTACTATCCAGTATTATTAGAACACCTATCTGGCCATGCTAGCTAGGGCTGTATCAGTGTTTCCATTATAAATCCTATTTTCAAGGGTTTATGACTTGCTGTAAAAATTCAATTGAAGCTGAGAAGCAACATACTGAGTTTGCAGTGCAAGAAGCAGTTTGATTCAAAGAAAAGATTAAAAATTGGGGAGAAATAAACAGAAAAGAGAAAAAGGAAACATGTTGTCTAAAAAAGAGGAAAGCTACAGAGCTGCCCTGCTCTTGTGCCCCCATGTGAATTAAAGATGATTTTGCTTTTAGATTTGAGTTTTCACAGGTTATTAACTCTTATGTGGGAAGAGGCCTACACAGATACTAAAGCCAAATGCATTTAGCAGCATGATGTTTTCTAGTTGGGAAAGGCGTGATAGTAGCATAGGTAAAACCTTGTTCCACAGGGGGTCCTGCAGGGAACAGTGCTCTCCCATCCCAGACTGTATTCATGAAAACCCTCGAAGGATATATATTGAATCTTTCCTGGTTTAGTAAAAGCCAGATGTGATGGTTTCATTGATGTCAACTTAACTAAGGGATACCCAGAGAGCTTGTAAAACATTATTTCTAGGTGTGTCTATGAGGGTGTTTCTGGAAGATATTAGCATTTAAGTTGGTAGACTGAGTAAAGAAGATCCACCCTCACCAGTATGGATGGGTTCCATCAATTGAGGTGATGAGAACCCAAACAGAATGAAAAAGCAGAGGAAAGGGGAACTCACTCTCTTTCCTGAAGCTGGGACATCCATCTTCTGCCCTTGGACATCAGAGCTCCAGGCTCACTCCCTTTACCCTCCCCACACTGTTCTCAAGCTTTTGGCTTTGGACTGAGAGCTATACTATCTATCAGCTCCCTGATTCTCAGGCTTTTTGACCCAGAAAGAATTACTCCACCAGCTTCCCTGGTTCTCCAGCTTGCAGACAGCATATGGCGGGACTTCTCAGCCTCCATAGTAGTATGAGCCAATTAAGTCCCCTCTTAAATATCTATATATACCTTGTTGCTTCTGTTCCCTGGAGAATCCTGACTAGCACAGTAGGGCACAGGAGATGCTCAGTAAGTTTATACTCTCTGATGAGGAAAACATTAGTTCCTGAAAATAAACCAGTCATCTATGTCTCTCTCTCTCTCTCTCTCTCTCTCTCCCTGGAGAGTACATTTTGAGGCAGGTGCTACAATTTGTCTACATCTGTGACTATTTATCCAGTTATCATTTCATTATAAAATAGCCCAGAAGATACTTTACCAGCATTACCCCTAACCCATACTTCCCAAGGAGAGAATGCTTCCGTTAGTTCAGAAATAGCATCTCCCAAATGTTGGAAGTGCATGCTTAGAATACACAGTTCACCGAAGCCTACCTTGCATATTTGATGATGGGTCTTTGGCCCCCTACCCCAATTTTCAATAAATAAATCTTGGGTTAGTTCAGGAGAGTAAGAAGAAGACAACATCCAGTCTCTGGGTCCAGACTTTCTCCATGAGAGGGAGTCCAGGGATGGCAATCTAATTGAAAGAAGAAAATATAAAACTTGTTTTGAAGCTGTGATTACAGCTGCTTAGATCATTTGATTGCTTAGAGGAGCTTTAAGGGAAAGCTGATAGAAATAATTAGGGGGACATTAATGCCTGTCCAATCTTTGCTGCCATTGCACAAGTAAGATTCTGTATTCAGGAGGATGATCTATCTGAAACTCATGGTTTAATCTCAAGTAGAAGGGCTGAATGAAAGGGAGATAGAATTTGTTTTTAAGTATCAGTGCAGTGCCAGACAGTATTCCAGTTGCTTTCTATATGTTATATCTTGTAAGCCTTATAAAAACCCCATGATATAGACATTAATATTCATGTCCATTTAAACAATGAAGAAATTAAGACTAACTCACCCAAGGTTAAGCCACAAAGTGGCAGAGGTAAGATTGAATCCACACCTTTCTGACTTCATAGCCTTTGATCTTTTCACATCAACTCCCAGCAATACTTGGATAAATTACAGAATGGAAATGAATTGGAGATAGTCTGAAAATTTCAAGCTTGATGTTATCTGGGATAGGACCGAGGAGAGGCCTGGTAATCATCTGCCCATAGGAAGGCTGACTTTAATTATGCAAATTCCTCGAACCTAGAAAAGTAAGGTTAAATTCAGAAAATAAAAAGCTCCTAGGATTGTTTAAATTAAAGCATTTAACCATCTTGCTAATTTTATATGTGAGCAGTCTCACTATGAACTCTGAAAGTTAAGAGCTTCCCACTTTCAAAGGCAGTGTTGGTAATTAAGCTATTGTCTCCCAGCTCCCCACCCACCCTGCTATCCTCTGCTTTGCGATGCGACTGGGAGCCTGCAAAGGACATCTCTGCTTTGCCAGCCAGCACCCTGTTAGGCTTTGCCAACCAGAGGTGCTAGGAGGAAACTGGGAGACTGCAAGGGGCCTTCTGCCTCCTTCCTGCCTACTTTCTGTTCCTGCAGCAGTACTTGGTTCCAATTTCAAATGTTTCCCACACTCCCAGAATCAGCCTTATTGTACTCCCTCTGAGATACCGGGACCAGCCAGCTGTCTGGGGCCCCTTCTCCTAAATTGTAGATTCTTTATGTATATATAAAATTTAAGTTCTGGGGTACACGTGCAGAACATGCAGGTTTGTTACATAGGTATACAGTGCCATGGTGGTGTGCTGCATCCATCAACCCGTCATCTGCATTAGGTATTTCCTCTAATGCTACCCTCCCCTAGCTCCCCAACCCCCAACAAGCCCCGGTGTGTGATGTTCCCCTTGCTGTGTCCATGTGTTCTCATTGTTCAACTCCCACTTATGAGTGAGAACATGCGGTGTCTGGTTTTCTGTTCTTGTGATAGTTTGCTGAGAATGATGGTTTCCAGTGTCATCCATGTCCCTCTAAAGGACACGCACTCATCCTTTCTTATGACTGCATAGTATACCATGGTGTATATGTGCCACATTTTCTTTATTCTATGAACCTCAACCCGTTACCTCTGTCCTCCCAGCTCCAGAGTCACCTATGTGACTTCTGTGTCCCCTTTGCCTTTAACTATTTAAATATCTGTTTAATATATTTCTTTCATTAAATTCTCTCTTAAAATAACTGGTGTGGTTTATTTTCCCGAATGGGCCTGACTGATACAAAGTCCCCTGGAGGAAGCTTCTTTAACCTTTTTCTGAAGTTTCATTCTCCTTGTTGTCTGAAAATTCTTTTTTATACTGTGTCATATTAAAAATTAACCTATTCTGTCCCCAGTATTTACTTATTATTTAACTCAGAGCATGATAACTTTTCTAAGGCTCAATTTCAGTATCTCTAAATCTGGGGTATAATACCTATCCTTAAGTTATCATAGGGACTAAATTAATCTATGTGTAAATATCCAGCACAATGGCTGGTGCATATAGATGCTTGTGGTGAATATATTTATGAGCACCTGAATCAAACCTTCTTTAAAGTTGATAACTGGTGATCTTCTCAGTGAAAAAATAAAAAATAAAAAATAAAAAACAGGCTGGGCACAGTGGCTCATGCCTGTAATCCCAGCACTTTGGGAGGCTTAGGTGGGTGGATCACCTGAGGTCAGGAGTTCAAGACCAGCCTGGCCAACATGGCAAAACCCCATCTCTACTAAAAATACAAAAATTAGCCGGGCGTGGTGATGCATGCCTGTAATCCCAGCTACTCAGGAGGCTGAGGCAGGAGAATCACTTGAACCCAGGAGGCAGAGGTTGCAGTGAGCCAAGATTGCACCATTGCACTCCAGCCTGGGTGACAAGAGTGAAAATCCATCTCAAAAAAAAAAGAATAAATTCTTTTTTCACTTGATGAATTTTAAGTTGGGTTTCTCCCCTTTTCAACCAAGAATTCTGGATAACATTGCCCTCAAATTAATGTTAATTAATTTAAAATCCAAGACCCATTAAAATTTTAGTTTCAATCTGTTCTGGCTTTAGTAGAGGTAGGGTATAGCTTACCACTGCCTTAACTAGAAAAACCAGGCATGTCGCAGAAAACTCTCAAATACCCTTCAACTATCTCTTCTTCAAGCTCAGTAATCCTAGTTGTTTCAACTTTTTGAAACACTGTTTGCAAAGTTCTTTTTGACTGCTATCTAAACCAGAACAGCACATCATGTTTTTTAAAATTTCTTGATGTAAGTCAAAGATATGAGATATGTAACTCCCCTCTCATATCGACAAAAGAAATGGCCAATGTGTCTAACCAGTGACATTTTGCCATCTCATCCAGTGGAGAGTAATGCAGAATAAACAGTCTGAAAATGAATCTTCTTGCACTTCAGATCTCCTCACTCCTCTCTCATGATCACCTTGATGTTTCTTATGCATTATTAGTGAAGGACTAATCGCATTTTAATGTTGTAGACTGGAGTTTAATTGTTAGTATAAAATTTAATGGTCCTAAGTACAGGGAACTAATTGCCTCCATGAAAATTTGATGCGACTCTGTCAGGTGTCCATCTGGATACAAGAATACCCCTACGGCCGGTGAGTTCATCAGTTTGCTAATTTTCTACAAGGGATTGGATTTTATTAACTTTTCTTGCCTCCATGGCAAGCTTAATCACACAGAGATTGGCGTGAGGCTTGGGGTAACATAAACTACACCAAATGGGTGGAGTCTTTAGATGTGCTGCAACTGGAGCAAACCTGACAAAATGCTGATAGTGGCAATAGTAACAGCAACAGCCACCCATACAGGCAAATAAAAATAGATTCTTACTTTATGAACAGGAACCCCAGGCAAGTCTTTTAATATCTGTCCTCGGGTTTTTCATCTGCAAAAGGAAGTGATTGGAATAGATGTCTGAGGTCTTTTTCAGGACCAAAGTTTTGAGCTCTACATCCCAGAATGAGATTGGTTATTAAGTGATTTCACTCTATAAAAAAACATGGGGCCAGGCATGGTGGCTTACTCTTGTTATCCTAGCACTTTGGGAGGCTGAGGCGGGTAGATCGCCTGAGGTCAGGAGTTTGAGACCACCCTGGACAACGTGGTAAAACCCCTTCTCTACCAAAAATACAAAAAATTAGCTGGGCATAGTGGCACATACCTGTAGTCCCAGCTACTGGAGAGGCTAAGGTAGAAGAATCGCTTGAACCTGGGAGGTGGAGGTCGCAGTGAACTGAGATCACTCCGTTATACTCCAGCCTGGGTGACAAGAACGAAACTCTGTCTCAAAAAAGAAAAAAAAAAAGACAAAGAAAGAAACATGGTAGAAACCATTATTCCCATTTTATACATTTTATAGTTATGTACATTTCAGCAGCAGCTCAAGGCATGACAGCCCAAACAAAAGAAAGATTTTCTTTATAAACCAGATAGTGCTGTATTCATATATCTATTCAGTCAGTCAGACCATAGTTACCAGGACTACTTTAGTGGAGAATGGTGCAGAATGTAATTCTAGAAACTCCTTACTAGAGACATAAAACCTGGAGGAACATTTCAGAATCTCATAGTTAACAGATACCAGCTGCTAGAACAACAAAACAAATACTACATACCAATAACTTGTAGTCATCAAAATTAATAATAAATCATATCAAGATTCATATTACATCTTCCTATGCAATAAGTGAAATTACACATTTATAAGATACTTTCTTAGGCCAGAATTCAAGAATCTCCCAAGCTACAAGATCTGATATAAGGCCAGTTTATTTTGCAATCAACACCCTATGGAAATACTAGGAGGACAGAATGAAAGGAGGAGTGAATTTTGTGTTTATTAATTGGTGATATGATAGAGCTAAATGCAGAGCAATATTAAGGTGATACCAGCTGGGGTGTCAATCAATCATGGATACTAAGACATCAGTAGAAATTTACTTTTTTTCCATAGGTTATTGGAGCACAGGTGGTGTTTGGTTACATGAGTAAGTTCTTTAGTGGTGATTTGTGAGATTTTGGTGCACCCGTTACCTGAGCTTTATACACTGTACCCTATTTGTAGCCTTTTATCCCTTGGCCCTCTCCCACCCTTCTCCAAAGTCCGTTGTATCATACTTACACCTTTGCAAAAGACATGATTAGAAATTTAATGAAATGGAAAAACATGTATTTATAAGAACTCTTTTCAGGGTTCTTTTCTATGTGGTTGGAAAAAATATTTTTAAACACCACTTAGGGTTGGAATAAACCCCTCACCTGCCCCAGGAATATATTCAAGTAACATGAGATGGTACATTAATGAGCTGCTTTCTAAGAAGGGTGATTGTGTTAATACAGAGATTTCTTTCTTCTAAGTTAGGTACACAAGTTTGGCGGGCGAGGCGGGGGGTGCGATTATGAATTACTTAGAGCAGTAAGTAGAGCTCTTCACTCAGCATCCTTTCCCCCATGAGATAGGTTTTCAGCCTCTGAGGAGCAAATGTTTAATGAACATCGGATTGATGGGATATAAAATTATGAGCATATTCCTGGGATGCATCCATGTTATAACCCAGCTCTTCCCACACACACGCTCTTCTCGGGCTTGAGAGAAGCAGAGTACACAGAGAAGGAATCCTACAAAATCTGATCCCAGGAAGCCAGGGAGACTCTTCCTCCTCCCATCACAGTGTTGTGCCCATCACAGTGTTGGACACTGGAGATGCAAAAAAATGAGAGCGCACAGGCCCTCCCTGAACCTCCCTGCAAAGCACTTTCAGTGCATTGGCTGCTCTTCAGTAACAAAAAAAACTGAATATGAATAGGTGTCAGCAGTGGTCCTGGACCTTAGTTTTAATTTCTCCCAAGATCTGCCTTTTCCTCTACATAAAATGCTCTTTCAGAATATACCAGAAGATCCCCAGGCCAAATGATTCCATTGTTCAACACACATTTATCATGCATCACTCTGCACTGGATATGGTAGCAGGTGCTGGAGACAGGATGAATAAGATAAAGCGCTTGCCCACGGGGAGCTCAAAGCCAGGAGCATCCTCAGACAACTCAGCCTTAAGTGTTGTGATGGAGGTAACCACAGAGATCCAGAGAGAGCAAAGATAAACACTGCACAGTCTGATTGCATTCAGAGATGATGACGATAAACGATGCTGTGCTAAATCCTCTACGTTCATTATTTCCTTTCATCCTCTCAGCAACCCTATGAAGTATTAATAACCCCATTTTATGAGTAATAATATGGAGAAACGTTTATCTTTTTGTTCATAGCAGCTGGTCAGAGGATTCTTCTGTGAAGAGGAAGCTGTCGGATAAGCCCACTCATCCAAATCGAGAAGAATCAGCCTCCATGACAGGGTACTGGGCTGGGCACTAGATTTCCTTCAGAGGAGCAAAGAGAGCCGCTTTACATAATAAAGAGGAAACAGCGGCTGTCAAGAAAATGGGGAAGAATGGAGCTCTGCATGGGACACTGGGAGACGTGTCAGCAGAAAAACAGAACTCCTGGCTAAGGTGTAGGAGGGGAGGAGGAAACAGAAGAAAAGGCAAGACTAAGACAGATTTTCCTCTCGCCTGTAATGCCAGCACTTTGTGAGGCCGAGATGGGCTAATCAACTGAGGCTGGGAGTTTGAGACCAGCCTGGCCAACATGGAGAAACCCTGTCTCTACTAAAGATACAAAACTAGCCGGGCATGGTGGCACATGCCTGTAATCCCAGCTACTCGGGAGGCTGAGGCAGGAGAATCACTTGAACCCGGGAGATGGAGGTTTCAGTGAGCTGAGATCATCCCATTGCACTCCAGCCTGAGCAACAAGAGCAAAACTCCATCTCAAAAAAAACAAAAACAAAAACAAACAAACAAAAACAAACAGATTTTCTGAAAGAAATCCTGTGTGCTGTGTGAGGGAAGCTTGCCCTGGAACCTTACAGATATTCAGCAAATATACTTGAATTTCTTATGGAAGACAGTGAAGAAGATGTATTTTGGCTCAAAGTTGACGAAGTGCTGGAACAGAGTCTGAATACGCTGATGAGGCCAAGGGCTGGTGTCTGTTTTAGAATAAAAATGGGGAAACCGAGATGAAAAGCGATTATGCTAAAAGCCTAGGCTCTGTTGCTTTTTGAGGTACAAAAATGTCTGTCGAGAGGCTGGAGAATTCTGTCTGCTTCTTAGGAATGTTGAGAGATGAAGACATAGTCTCTGGTGGAGAGCTGAAATAACCACCCTTGCCAAAGGATACATGGAGATCCAAAAGTCCTGACTTTCCAAAAATGAAAGATTTGGGAGTCAGAGGGCTAAAGATCATAGAAACAGACCATAGGAGCAAAGCGTTGTTAGAAAGGAAGTATTTCTGGGGCCTTGTAAAAAGAAAAAAGAAAGAATGAAGATTCATGAGCCCAACGCACTGAGTCTCTCTGGAGCAGAAATGATGAATCAAATCACCATGGAAAAGTGAAAAAAACAAGAAGAGGGAGAAACAATGAAAAAGTATAGGGACGGTGGGCCAAGAACCTGAAATGAGATGACAGCTGAAATTCAGGCTGGGAATCGAGGCTATTGAGCAGTAGAAAAGGAACTGTAAGAACCTGTTCTGCACAAATAGCTTGAACAGTATCTTTTGTAAAAATCTGTAGGAGTGAGTTTTACTTTCAGGAAAGGATGTGACTTTGTGGCTAAGAGAAAAGAGAATTGTAAAGGGATGGAGGAGTTGACCAGGAAACCCTGGCCTCTGCTTTCCTAGAAGTAGAAACATTTTTGTGGCATTTATGCTGAGAAATGAGGTTAGAGGAATTTGTTCAGTTTTCCCTAAAAGAAGCTCTCCTGTCTCACTCACTCTGGAGCAAAGAGGAAAGAAATGGGACAAATGTGGCATGTGGTCCCTCCCCCACATTTCCGCTGGACACCTTCCACCTCCTGGCTCTCCTGTGGCTAACCTTGTTCTGGGTGCTCAGAATACTTATTTTCGTTCCTCAGTAATAATCAGGGCTGCATCCGGGTACATTTTTTCCCGTACAAATGTAGATGCCTTCTCAGGTTTTTACAGCTTAAATCTGCAGTCTCTTTGAATATGACCTTTTCACTTCAGAAAGATTTTATTAATTTGCAACTCAGTGATGGTCTCCAGACCCTACGTTGCAATTAAAAGCATCAACTGTGTAATTTTAGAACTGTTCTTCGGTGCTCCCAAGACTTCAATATTGAAATGGTAGTTCATTTAACTTGAAGAAAACAAAGGCTCCTGCAGCCACGGTGTCAACAAATAAGTAATGGCCCTAGCTCACCAGAGAACTGAAACCCAAAGTGTGATTTTGAAAGCAGTAACTGACAGTCATGAAACAGCTGAATTACTTTATACTATAAAATGAAGACAGTCTACTCGTGAATCTGAAGGGAGGAATAAAAGAGTAGGGTTTATAAGTAATACATTATGTAGATTCATTTTAGAATGTGAATAGCAGAGATTGTTACTATGACGCATGCTCCAAACCAAGGCTTTTGCCATTGAATGAAGTAATTATCGTTCATTAATCTTTGCAAGGATTATGAAAACGTGTTTATGATCAGGCTCCCAAGTATCTGTAGCCATGATTATAAGGATAGATTTGTCATTCCAAATAAGCAGATAATCTTCCTGTTTAATAAGCCTCTCTTCTTAGAGATTGAAATGCATTGTGGGAATCTCAAGCAAACGATGCTCCAAACACCATTTGTTAGTTCTAGGTTTATTCAATGTGATTAAACTTTAAAAAAGAATCATAGTAAAGCACCTCTTCTACTTCATCCTTTTCCTCTCTCCCTTTGATCTTCTCACTCATTAATTTATTTCAAGCAACTTCAATAATGCCAAATACAGATCGCAGAGTTATTTTTCCTCCTCATCTTTTTCGATATGATGAACAAGACCATTCAGCCTGCCGTGGCACACCGAGGAATCAGATGGTACCACTCAGCAGTAGAAAGAAACAAGAACTTTGTGCCTAACAATCGTGGGTTTGAATCTCTATTCTATCCATTATTCCAGGCAAGTTATTTAATGTCTATCAGCCACACCTTTCTCACCTGTCAATGGTGTAGTGTGGTTTAAATGATTCAATGGATGCAAAGTGTGGATGCTTAATAATGGGAGCACCACCAGTCCAGATCATCTTACCTCTGTGTCTCCTGAAAGGTGACTAGGAGCAGCAAATAATAGAATGGACCTGTCCCTAGACCCACCTGTACCCCCTTGACAGCTACCACTCACACTAGAAGTCTGGTATGGCAAATGTATGGCCAGTGACCCAGCAAAGCATGCAGGAAATCTTTCTTTGGTACCTAATTCATAGAATTCTTATAGCACTCAAAATCTGTACCACTCAAAGTCTCTACACTCTGTTTTATATTATGGGTTCATCACTTTGTACACAAGTCTGATTTTTCCAGTGGTACTCGTGTTTCTAACAAGCATGGATTGCATCTTGCACTGTTTAATT
>NW_012102843.1:322400-354289 GCF_000951045.1 Mandrillus leucophaeus
AGTTGCAACCTTTCTTTTTTTTTTTCTTTTCCTGTAGTCCCCATCAGGCCCTGATACCCATCTTACACATGTAGTCTCTGTTATTTATTCACATCATTTGTCTAGTCCCTGTGGGCACTGAGTTTGCACCTAATGTATCCAGCACGGTGCTGGGCACACCTACTGTGCACTCACTGTGTACTAAGCACTTTTCCCACATCATTGCATTTTATCCTCACAGCAATTTTGCAAGGCAGCTTTCTTTACTCTGTGGTATAGCTGAGCAAACTAAGGCTTAGAGAGGTTGAATAACTGCTAAGTTTATCTAGAAAGTGACAGATACAAAAAAAAAATGTTAAGCTTTCTCATCTGACTCAAATGTCCATGCTGGGAAGTGGGTGGGCAAGGGATATCCAGAGAGAAATCTGGCACAGTTCAATTTATCATTTTCATTTTCTTTAGTGAAACAACTTTCTTCTTTCTTGCCCATGACATCTTTAATATGGACTCTCTTAACAAAAGAACAACTGCAGTATGTAATTTGAGTCATTAGAAAAGCACATCTTAAGACTGCTAGACAGAGTGAGAGTGGACTGGCTTGGCGTGGAAGACCTGGGGGAATTTCTCATCCCCTTAAGGGTCCTGGGGTTTCCCATGAGAGTCCAATAGAGTGTGCATCCCTAGTAGTCCCCAGCCACACCCTATGCTGCCCTCTCTGATGCCTCCCCTGTCTTAGAATCCTCTCTGTATTTTTTTTTTTTTAAAGACAGAGTCTCACTCTGTCACCCAGGCTGGAGTACAGTGGCACCATCTCGGCTCACTGCACTCTCCGCCTGCCAGATCCAAACGATTCTCCTGCCTCAGCCTCCCAGTAGCTGGTAGTACAGGTCCAGGCATCTATGCCCAGCTAATTTTTGTACTTTTAGTAGAGCTCAGATTTCGTCATGTTGGCCAGGCCTGTCTCAAACTCCTGATCTCAAGTGATCCGCCTTCCTTGGCCTCCCAAAGTGCTGGGTTTACAGATGTGAGCCACCACCTGGCCTGCTTTATCACTTTCTAGAGGCTTCCCTCTGACCCTTTGAGGCCCAAGTTCAACTCAGCCTCTTCCATGAGGTCATCCCCAACTAGGCTCCCTCCTGTGGCCACCCCTAGATCTTACAACCATCAGTGCTCACTGTTGACCCTGAGCAGTATGTTCACACACATTCTTCCAATCTCCCAAGCCAGACAGCAAGCCTGCAGCACTAAACTCACTGCCCAACACAGAGCACATCTATGGTGACTGATTAATGTCATAGTGGATGTTTCTCATTTCAAAAAAACCGAATGGAAAAAAATTTATATTCTTGGTTTAGCACTTCCCATGTATATCCTTGAAACTGGCCATTTCTCCTTTTCAGCTGATAACGTTATGGTCACTGTGAGGTGGGAAACAGTGTAAAAGGATTAAAGAAAAGTTGCCTGAGAACTTTTAAGGATCAAGTCTTTGGTCTTGGCTCTCTTTCCATTCATTCATTCATTCATTCTACAAACATTATTGGCCATGTACCATGTGCCCTTGAAATGGGCACTAGAAACACAAAAATGAACAAGATGGGATTTTACCACCAAGAAGATCTCATTCTGGTTGGAGAAAGACATAAGAAAACAATGATTACATTACATAGCAAGGACTCTGTCAGACGACTTGAGCATGGGGAAGGAATGTCAAAGCCAAGCCATGGGAAAATGACTCTATTCTTCTGTGCCTTAGTTATCTCACACAGCAAGACAGGAATAACTGTTCTACCTTTGCGAGGCTTAATGCAATCAAAGGAAGCAAAACATTGGATGTGTAAGGTATCGTTATGGAAACTCAGTTTTGTTCTTCCATTGGTCTTGACAACCTTCATTAATCTTCTCACCCTTGTTTACCCAAAAAATAGTGACTCACAGTTACATAACAATTACCCAAAAAATAGTGATTCATATTACATAACAATTAGTGATAAAGTTAATTAGAATCCAGATTTCTTAACTCTTGTTTTTCAGCAATTGCTCACTGTTTAACACGAAAGATCACTTCAAGTGAGAGATAAATGGAAGCAAAAGCTCATTGAGAATAGACTAAAAAACACATACATATGAAGGTCATCTGTTTCTTTTTAGATATTGAATTTGGGATAAGAACACCTTGAGTCTGGGGCATGGGAGATTGGTCAGCAGTGGTGGCCCCAGTCATGGCAGGTGGCTTCTCACAGGACTGTGAGTCCCATGGAGGACATGGCAGGAGAGTTGGCAGGTGGAGATGGATGAATCCTGACTCCTCTGTCTTTCTCTAAGTCAAGACAGTGGAGCATGTGTGCTTTATATCATGTGTTTTGTCATTTATTCCTTACAACAACGCAGTGAAATATGTTCCATTATTATCCTCATTTTACAGAGAAGGGAACTAATGGCATCGCTTTTTTTTTCTTTTTTTTTTTTGGAAACAGAGTCTTGCTCTGTAGCCTAGGTTGGAGTACAGTGGCACTCAGCTCACTGTAACCTCTGCCTCCCAGGTTCAAACCAGGTTCAAGCGATTCTCGCACCTCAGCCTCCTGAGTAGCTGGGATTTCAGGCATGCACCACCACGTCTGGCTAATTTTTTTTGTATTTTTAGTAGAGATGGGTTTTTGCCATGTTGGCCAGGCTGGTCTCGAACTCCTGGCCTCAAGTGATCTGCCCACCATGGCCTCCCAACGTGCTGGGATAACAGGTGTGAGCCACCGCCCTCAGCCTCTAACAACATCTTGATTAGAGAAAATCTTGGGCTAACTAACATGGTCACTGTTTGAGTCAACCTTCCAGCAAAAAGGGAAGGCAGGAGGGAATTATTCAGAGCAAAATTTCCACTGATTTTCTCCTCAAACTGTGGAACAAGAAGAAAGCCCGGAGAAGAATGCCCAAAGCAGATGTAGCAGAAGCTTCCTCTACCAAACATCCTCGGAGCCAGCACCTCAGAGAGCAATCCAGCAATAACCGCAATTACCCAGCATCGCACCAGACACGTCAGGAAAACAGAAGCACAGGCCTGCCTCCCACCGCTCACAACTGGATCAGGGGAAAAAGGAAAACTATGGGGCCTTCGGGTGCCAATTATGCATTGTTGAACATGGAACACTAACAATGGCATTCACTCAAAACTCCAAAAGGTCCGTGAGTCAGTTCTGACAAGCATAACAAGTCCTGACTAAATACTTTAAGAAACTTTCTGATTTAAAACAAAATTATCATTTAAATCAAACTCGAGCACGGTTAATTGTTCTGTGACTCACTCAAAGAGTGCTTTGGGTGAATTTTACTTTACTTCTTTTCCCCTTCAGTAAGCTAAGAACCTTGATTCTATCAGTTGGAGCTTGTCACAGAGAGGGGCTTGATGGGGAAGGAAAATTAAGAATAATGGAGTAGTCAGAAGGGAGATACCCCAGTCCTAATCCTCCTTTTTAGGGAGGAAAACTGAAGATTCAACAATGCCTCCAGGTGAATGGTCTGATCCATCTTCTCTGTAATAAAAATGAGCTATGAAGAATTTCCCACTGGAACTATTGAGGGATATATCAGTTACCATTCTTGTGCGCAGCAGGCTAATCCTTCCAACTCTGATCATATTGAAGAGGTCATGTGTCCACGGTAGCCCTGTCTTCTTGTCAAACCATCTATATTGATACATGTAGCTATGTAGGGTCCCCCTCATCTGACTTACAGCCTGGAAGAAACAGAGGCCTGTGACCTCTCTTTCCTCAAGAGCAGCTCTTTCAATCAACAGACTTTCACTGAGCACCTACCTTGCACCAACTATTCTGAATTCAGAGTCCATCTCTTCTCTCTGGGAATGTACAGACTACCGAGACAGAATCACGGAAACAAAACTGGAATGAAATATGATTACTATAATAGAGGTAGGTCCATGGAACCACAGGAAATAAAGAAAAAAACAAAGGTAACACCAAACAACTTGTAAGAACTGGGGACAGAGAGAGGGTCAGGGAAGGGTTATCAAATGAGTGACATTTGAACTAGGCAGTAAAGGGTAAGTAAGAGTTTTCCATATACTTACGTTTCCTGCTCATCTGTAAGATCTCTGAGGTAGGATCAGGTTTTCTTCAGAGCTGTATTTCTAGGCTGAGCACAGCGGCTCAAGCCTGTAATTCTAGCACTTTGGGAAGCTGAGGTGGGAGAATTGTTTGAGGCCAAGAGTTCAAGACCAACCTGGCCAACATAACAAAACACTGTCTCTATTTTATTTATGTATGTATGTATGTATGTATGTATGTATGTATTTGAGACAGAGTTTTACTCTTGCTGCCAGGCTGGAGTGCAGTGGCACAATCTCATCTCACTGTAACCTCCGCCTCCGGGGTTCAAGCTATTCTCCTGCCTCAGCCTCCCGAGTAGCTGGGATTACAGGCATCTGCCACCAAGCTGGCTAATTTTTTGTATTTTTAGTAGAGACGGGGTTTCACCATGTTGGCCAAGCTGGTCCTGAACGCCTCACCCACAGGTGATACACCCGCCTCGGCCTCCCAAAGTGCTGGGATTACAAGGCATGAGTCACCATGCCTGCCCTCCCCATCTCTATTTATTTATTTATTTATTTATTTATTTATTTAAAGCTGTATTACTAGCAACTAGGACTTTTCCTGAGACAGGAAGGAAGGAGGGAAGGAGGGAGGGAGGGAAGAAGGGAAGGAGGGAAAGATATTCATTTCACAGGCATGGAAAAGGGGTATAGCAGACATCCTTTGACTTGCTCCACCCCTGTTCTCTGGAATCTGCCCGTCTTGCCCATAGGCATTGTATTAACAATATGTTTCATTTCTTCTGCTTGAACCTGGCCCCTGAACATGGTTGACCGCTCCAGAAACGGTCTGTCAACATGAAATAACCCAGAGTGCCTTGAGAATTTGACAGTAGAACACACACACAAAAAAACCTTAGCCTCTGGATCACTGAATCTATAGCTGATAAACCTGGGAGCTGTGGGGAGTCCAGGTCTTCTACCATGTGAGCAGGGAGCAAAGGAAGCCAATTTACAAAGAGCAAAGAATGAAGTGCATGTGCAGAGATGAGAACCAGGGAGAAATGAGAGATAGGAAATACAAACTAATTTCTACTGCCTCCCAGGTCCTAGTTCCTGATACCAGGTTACATTCCTGTTCTTAGGTTATTTATGAGTCTCCCCATTTTCTCAGTAAATTTTCTCTTTTTCATTTAAGTCAACTTTACTTGTTTTTTGACATTTGGAACCAAAAGCATTTTATGCGTCAACAGTGAAGTTTGGGGTAGAGAGGATTCTAGGCAGAGGCTTAACATGAACAAATGCCCTGAGGTCTGAAAGGGCTTGGTTGTTTGAAGAATAGGGAAGAATTTGGTTCTCCATTAATCAAGACAAAGGAATGGGTCCTGGGATGCCAGAAAATCCCAAATGAAAAGGGACCAGTCATGCTGGAAACATCCACCTTTCTCTGAAAATTCCTACATTTGGAATGTGCCTAAGAATCACAGTCAAAAAGTCTGAGAAAGGTGTTCAAGTTCCATCAGCAAATGAGTACAGATAAAAATCTTACAAGGGCCTGCACTACATAGGCTTTGGAGACTAATGAAGTTCTAAAATTTGAAAAGGGTCAGCAGGATCAGAGAATGGATATTAGACCTGAGGAGAGACTCACACACTTAAAATAGGACAAGGTTTTGCTCACTTATAGTGAGATGCAATGATCACAGGCCCACGAATGCTTGAAGTCTACCTGCATGAGACATTCCATATTATCTGACCATAGGATCACAAAGTCCCTGTGAATACTAATTAGAATTTACCTATATGCGCTCCTCCATTCTCCACACAAATGTTAATTTTCCATCATGCTCTTCTGTACCTCCTGAATCATGTTGAAAGTCATTACAATAGTTCCTGACACATTTTCAGCCTTTCATCTGCTATTAGGCAGAATCCCATGCACCAAGGTATAGGAAAACAAGTATCCTAATGTCCTTCTATCCATTCGTATTATAGAAACACAGTGTGGGCCAAGGACTACCAAGGACTTCCAGAAACCCCAACTTAGCATATCACATGTTAAACAGGTATGTAGGGTAGAGCTTATTAGCATTACAAATGGCATTGCAACATGAGTTTTCTCTTTCAAAAGATTGGTTTTCAAGGTTACTTTAACTTGCCTGCTTCTCCAGCACAGTTAAAATATCATGTGATTTTTTTTCCGAACAGCATTTACGCACACTCTCCCAGGAATTCTATTATCGTTATGGGATGGGTTTGACCTATATTGAACTTAAGATCTTTGGCAAAAGTAATTCCAAATCACAGCTCTGGAAAGTTTTTCAAGGCAGTCAAGAGTAGAAGTTGCTTTTTGCTGCATCAACACAAGAGGAGACGTGAATGAAGTAAGTCCCTCTTGGTTTTAATAATTCACTGCTTGATGTTATCTGTGTCCATGTGACCATAGGCTTGGGTATCGAGCATGCACTCAACAACATCCCAGGCACATAAATAAACCATCTTCTGCTCTGAGTTCAGGAAACAGTTATTGATCTTTTCCTACCTGACTTTTCTGGAGATTTCCAAAACAGCTTGTCTTAAGAGAATTAAAGACTCAAGTATATTTCTTTTGTTCTTTGACCAATATAAAATCACCAACACCTTGCAAAGGATGAATTCTGACAGAGAAACATTAGCATTTGCTTTTGATGGCCAAAGCAACTGTCCTGGTAACTTAGCCTGGAAGTTAAGATACAAAAGGAAAAATTCAATCTCCTGGCCACCAAGGCCATTTTGCTCTGTCAAGAATCAGACTCTGAATTACAGCTCTGGGACCCTGATCAGCCAAAAATCAGGCCATATGATCTCCATGGATCTAATAGGACAAAGAGATACTGTGGTGCAGAAATTCTCCCTCTCCACATACTCAGTTGCCCATTTTGGATACTCAACTGAAAATCTAGATGTTAGCCCTAGCTCCAACAGGCTACATGATCTCAGAAAAATCCTGTTGTTCCTTGGAGCTCAGTTTCTCCATCAGTCAGATATCAATGGTTGGTCAGCCATCAGGCATTTCCTTCTCCTTTGATCATATCCCACTACAGAGGCTACAAATGCTGATTCACACTTTCCTAGCCATCTTTGAGGCCAGGGTTCTGTGATACGTGTGGACAAGTCATCTGGGGGGATTCTAGATGCATATCATCCTTGGAAAACAGTGACATAAGAGGAAACTACTCTCTCACCACCCGCAGATACTCTCTTGATTTCTCCTTTACACCTTTTCATGGAAGATAATGAGGCTTGAATGTTGCCACACACACACAATAGAAAAGAAAGACAGGAAGAACCTGCATTGTTGAGGCGGTATCACTGAGCCAATGAACTAGACTATAACCTCCTCCAGACTTCTTGTTAAGTAAATAAGTCCTGTCCTTAGGATGTAAAACATGATTGGTGGGTTTTCTGTTATTCACAGCCAAAGTATTTCAACTGACACATACATCTACAAAATACGAGGGTCAGACTGGAGTCTCTAGGGTTCTTTCTAGCTGTAAAAGCTTTTAGGTAATTTTTATGTCGCTCCTTAGCACCATCAAAGTCCCTTCCCTTGGCTGGCTTGCTCATGAAGAGCAAGTAAAACCATGCAGTTCCCAAAGGTTGTTCTTCAAAATGATAAATTAATAACAATTGTGTCGCTTCCCCTATAAGAAAATGGAGCCTCTGACTCACCAGTGGTAGAGTATGATTTTGGCAGAGCGTGACTTGGGCGGAGCAGTGAGCATGCACACTAAGCATCTCCAACCTGGCACATGATCAAGTGCATTGTTAAGACAATGTCATTGATCTTTAGAAAACGCAAATCAAAACCAAAATGAGATACCATCTCACGCCAGTCAGAATGACTATTATTAAAAAGTCAAAAAATAGCAGATGCTGGTGAGGTTGTGGAGAACAAGGAAGGCTTATACACTGTTAACGTAGTGTATAAGGCTTATACACTGTTAAAGACAGTTCCTGTCTTTATAAAGAAAGAACAGTTACTGTTCTATTATAAAGAAAGTTCCTGTATGTTCATCACAGCACTATTTGCAAGAGCAAAAACATGGAACCAACCTAAATGTCCATCAATGATAGACTGGATAAAGAAAATGTGGTACACATACACCATGGAATACTGTGCAGCTATAAAAAAGAACGAGATCATGTTCTTTGCATGGACATGCATGGAGCTGGAGGCCATTATCCTCAGCAAAGTAACATAGGAACAGAAAACCAAATACTGCATGTTCTCCCTTATAAATGGGAGCTAAACGATGAGAACACATGGACACATATACAGGAACAATACACAACGGGGCCTGCCGGAGGATGGAGAGTGGGAGAAGGGAGAGGATCAGGAAAAATAACTAACGGGTACTAAACTTAATACCTGGTGATGAAATAATCTGTACAACAAACACCCATGACACAAGTTTACCTATATAACAAACCCGCACATGTACCCCTGAACTGAAAGTAACAGTTAAAAAAGGAAACAATGGAAATACTTGGGAGATTGGCCCATGGCAATAGGAAAGTGAGTAAATGCCTATTGGAATGTGATCTGAGGAGCACTGATAAAAAGGTTTTCAATACCAAGTAACTCTCTCATCCCCAGGAATTTCCACGCAATTTTCAGCATTTCTGTTGCCAGAATCTTCTTGGGACACATTGAGAGAAGTAACCCATAAGCCAGAGAACGTTTAAGCCTTGAGGAAATGGAAGGCAGACCAGATGGATTTGGGGAAATTATTTAGGGTAGCAAAAAGACTATAGACTATAGAGTTACGGAGCTATGCTTGAGTCCTTGTTCTACCACCTAATACCAGTATATCTTGAAAAAGGCACTTGAGCCCTCTAAAAGTCATTTATAAAATGTTCTGCCCTGACTTCCTTTTCTCTATGGCTGTTACAGAAGGCCAATAAGCATATAAGGAAAAGGCCTTTGAAAAGTGGAGTGATGGCTAGGTGTGAGAGACCTAATTCTTAATTATAAGGAATAGGCAAAGTGCAGAGGGATGTCCACTGGGCACAAGAACCTGGGGGTCAGAGGGGCACAATGGAAGGCCAACAGCCACGACTCCACGAGTCAATCTGAGGCAGGCATTTCCTGGGTTGATTTTTCTCAGTTTCTAGCCATCTACTCTATGCAGGGGTTAACGCCAGTTCCTGGCTTAAGCAGTGCCTTTCTTCAAACTAAGTATCTGACCACCTAGTAGTTGCCTTAACAGCTGCAGGTATTGGAAGTACCCACATCTCAGAGCTGCTTCCTCCTCCTACCTGGTTTGGGCTGTTTCCAAGGCATTTAATCTCCTCTAAGGATGTTGAATGCTCTAATCTTTCTTGTAGTCCTATAAGGGAGATTGAACTGTGCAACTAGGCGGAACAGAGAAAGAGGGCCAGGGTATGAGTGGGTAGACATTGAACACTTGTTAGAAGCTCAACTCAGCTACAAACCCAGCGTGCACAACAAGGCTTGCCACCTATTGGCTCGGGGCCTCAGTTTCCACATCTGCCCTCATAATAGGACCAATTATTACCTGTTCTGCTGGCCTCCCGGGAACACTGTGAAGTTAAAGTGAACTCATGGAGGGAAAGGTGGCTTGAATACTGGAAAGCAAACAGATATGTTTCTGGGGCAGTGTGCAGTTGTGGGTAAAAGGTTGAGCTTTGAAGTCAGACACATTCAGCTTGTGCCCTAGTTGGTCACCCTAGCTGTATGATTTTGAGCAAGTTGCTCCGTCTTTTCAAATCTCCATTTATTGTCTTTAAAATAAGACCCTAACATTTACCATATAATCTGAATTAGTGGTTAAATTCAACAATATATTCCTGTCACTCATTAAGCAAATGCTTAATCAATGTCAGTAATAGTAGTATTTGTTGTTGTTGTTGTTATTACTATTAATCCCATTCCCTTGTCAGATCACAGGATTGAAACCCAGAGACAGCCTCTGCCTATGCCACCTCTCAACCTTACCTCAGTGTTTGTTCTACAATGTCACACAGGCACCGAAACCTCTATTGAGACTTACAGATGTGAAGATAAGTCCAGAGCTTTACACTTGATAAGACCCGCATCTCAGAGCCCCTTTCTGACCACCACTGTCCTGTCGGATCCTTTGCTGAGTGAGGTTTTACAGCAAATGTCTGTGCTCTGATGCAGAATGCAACCAGACAAAGCTCAACATCATTCTTGCTAGGCTCCCTGCCATGGAGAATCCACACTGCAGTGCTGACGCAGCCTGGCAGAAGCACCTGGCAAAGCCCATCCAAGCTAAGCTTCACCCCCTCTGGTTCCACAGCCCCCACAGGGCGCCTGGCTTGTCCTTTTTGAGACCTCAGTCCCTGCCTCCATGTAGGAAGCCAGCACGCCAGCCACATCCAGACTTGTGCCCTACACAGCACCCCTTCTTAAGTGAGAGGCAGAAGCTGAGTGTTCTTCCACCCATTGCCATTCCAATGTGGTGGGCCAACAGCTGAGTTGGGGTCAAGCCTTCCTGGGGCACCCGCAACCCCAGGTAAATGTCCTTATCTTTAGACTTACCACATTGTATTTTTTTCATGTAATTACTTGTCTGTCTCTCCCACTAGATTGCGAACTCCTGGAACACAAGAGCCCCTTCATATTTATTTTTATATTTCTAGGCACTGACACTGACCACAAAAACTCTCAGTTAGCATTAATTTACCTAAACTGTTGAACTGTCAAATGCTAAAATGCATGAGCACATTTTGGGGGCATGTCAATATAAGGAGAGTCCAACAAACTGCCCCTAAGCACTTTCAGATATGTGTTAGCCTATCACTAGGCACACTTCACTCACCTCACCAGAGGCCCCAGTACAAAGAAACAGAGTAAAAGAGCAAAAATGTAAACAAAAAAGTCCTCAGAGCAACTATCCCTTCTATCACATTACAAGCTCCCTGCTCACAACTGGCAAAGCTACCCAAGAACAACTCAACTTCCACCTTCTCGTGTCCACCTCTGAGCTCTGGGGCTATTGGAAATCTGGGCCATCACCAGTCATGGCCTCTAGTCACAACCAGCCCCTCAAATAGCACAGCCAGCCTTGATTATTTCCCTAGTGACAGAAAGCTCTTCTCCAGGACCACTTCCCCACCCTTCTAACCCTCAAGACGTTACCTCTTATTTCACCAAGAAAATACACGCCACTGATGAGCACTCTCTCAACTTCATGCCAACATACCAACATTCCTTCCTATATACACACATTTTCTTTTTTCCTTCCCTCAAATTATAACAGATAAAGAATCCTTTCTCCCATCCAGAAATAAGCATTTCTAATTATTTGTAATCTATCTTTGAAACCTCAGTTTCTTCTTTTCTGATGGATCCTTCCCAGTGGCGTGCAACCTCCTCATGTATCTTTTATAATTAACAAAAAATAAATAACAACAAAGACAAACCAACAAAAATATCCTTATTCACAGCAAAATTGAGTGCAAAGTACAAACAACAATAAACTTGTCATTTTTTCTTTGTTGACAACAACTTCTATTCACACAAAACCTACACATGGATGTTTATAGTAGTAGCTTTATTCATAATTGCCCAAACTTGGAAGCATCCAGGATGTCCCCCGTGAATGATTAAATAAACTGTGGTGCATCCATACAATAGAATATTATTCAGTGTCAAAAATAAGTAAGCTATCAAGTCATGAAAAGACACAGAGAAACCCTAAATGCATATTACTAAGTGAAAGAAGCCAATCTGAAAAGGCTACATGCTGTATGATTGCAATGACATAAAATTCTGGAAAAGGCAAAACTATGGAGAAAGTAAAATGACCAGTGATTGTCAGGAGTAGAGGGACATGAGAGATGAATAGGCAGAAAGCAAAGGATTTTTGGAGCAGTGAAAACTATTTCATATGACACTATAATGGTGGATATATGTCATTATACTTTCGTGCAAAGCCACAGAATGTACACCAAATGTGAGCCCTAATATAAACTATGGGCTTTGGGGTCACATGATGTGGCAATGTAGGTTCCTCAATTGTAATTGATGTAACTAGTGGGGGATGTTGATAATGCGAGAGGCTATGCATATGTAGGGGCTGGGAGTATATGAGAACTCTTTGTACTTTCCACTCCATTTTTCTGTGAACCTAAAACTACTCTAAAAAAACTGAAAAGCCTTTTAAAGCTAAGCACACACCACACACACACACACACACACACACACACACGTAATCCTCATTCAACCCTCAGGTCCAATTATCAGATAAGTTGGCATTAAAATAATTACAAAATATTACAGGTTACCCTATAAAAGAATAATAAATAAGAAGGCATGCTCATCATTCAGCCTTCTAAGAGCCAGGGCTCTCTGACAGTTATCTTTCATTATAAATGAACTGCTGATATACAGACATGGATCTTAGGCCATTTGTATTCATTAATTTGAGCCAGTGTCATAAGTCTGATTATCTTTTGTCTCACCCAAGAGTGAGCTTCTGGACATCCAAAACATAAGACCAAATGGTCATATAATCTAGATTTAATAGATATTCTCTTAACTAAGCTGTATTTACTGAGTTGACAGTGCTCCAGCCCCCCGTAAAACATACAGACTGATGGCCACAGCGCACTGAATGTTGTGGTTAAGCTGATATCACAGTCTCTATTAACATACATTTCTCCCAGCTGAACTATATGATTAAAATCTAAACAGTTGATTTTATTTTAGTGAAACAGGGGCTCACCCTGTATCCCAGGTTAAATTGCAGTGGTGTGATCATAGCTCACTGCACCATCAACTTCTTGGGTTAATTTTTAATTTTCTTTAGAGACAGCATCTCTCTATGTTGCCAAGGCTGGTCATGAACTCCTGGTCTCAAGTAATCCTCCCACCTCGGCCTTCTGAAGTGCTAGGATTACAGGTATGAGTCACTGTGCCCAGCCATTTAAACAGTTTTAAAAACTCTTTACCTATTATAATTATGTAATTTAATTAAATATTTATATACTGATATGTATTACTTTATATAATATGTAGGTATACTTGTATATTAGAAACTGATTAAATATAAATATGAAGAGATTTGATTCGTTATCAATATAATTTGTTACCTACAAGAAAATATGATTTTTTATTGCTTACAGAATATTATTTGTTGCCTAAAACAAACACACTTCACCTGTAAAGACAAACAAAGACTGAAAATAAAGAGATAAAAAAAGATATTCCATGCCAATGGAAACCAAAAAAGTGCAGGAGTAGCTATACTTAGACAAAATAGATTTCAAGAAAAAAACTATGAGAAGAGACAAAGAAGGCCATCATATAATGATAAAGTGGTCAATTCAGCGAGAGGATATAACAATTGTAAATATATATGCACCCAACACTGGAGCACCCAGATACATGAAGCAAAATTATTAGAGTTAGAGAGATAGACCCCAATAAAATAATAGCTGGAGACTTCAACACCCCATTTTCAGCATTGGACAGATCTTTCAAACAGAAAACGACAAAGAAACATTGGACTTAATCTGTACTATAGACCAAATGGACGTGTGAGATATTTACAAAACATTTCATCCAGCAGCTGCAGAATACACATTCTTCTCCTTAGCACGTAGATCATTCTCAAGGATAGACCATATGTTAGGTCACCGAACAAGTCTTGAAACATTCAAAAACATTGAAATAATACCAAGCATTTTCTCTGACCACAGTGAAATAAAACTAGAAATCAATAACAAGAGAAATTTTAGAAAGTATGCAAATACATGGAAAGTAAAAAATATGCTCCTGAATGCCCAGTGGGTTAATGAAGAAATTATGAAAAAAAATTGAAACAAATCATAAGGGAAACATAACATACCAAACCCGTGAGACACAGTAAATGCAGTAGTAAGGAGGAAGTTTATAGCTATAAGTGCCCACATAAAAAAAAGAAGAAAAACTTCAAATAAATAATCAGATGTGCCCATCATTATTATTTGAAAAGCTCCAAATAATAATGATGCTTCTTAAATAACTAGAAAAGCAAAAACAAACCAAATCCAAAATTAGTAGAAGAAAAGAAATAATAAAGATTAGAGCAGAAATAAATGAAATTGAAACAAAGAAAAGAATACAAAAGATTAATGAAACGAACCTTCGTTTTTTGAAAAGATAAACAAAATTGACAAAAATTTAGCCAGACTAAGAACAAAAAAGAGAAAATACATTAAATAAAATGAGAAATGAAAAAGAAATTCGAATGATTATTAGTGGCTACTATGAGCAACTATATGGAAATAAATTGTAAAATCTAGAAGAAATGAATAAATTCCTAAACATGCACAAGCTGGCAAGATTGAATCAGGAGGAAACCCAAAGACTGAAGAGACCTATAAGAAGTCACAGGATTGAAGTTACAATAACAAGTCTCCTGGCAAAGAAAAGCCTGGGACTCAGTGTCTTCACAGCTGAACCATACCAAATACTTAAATAAGAACTAATAGCAATCCTACTCAAACTGTTCTGACAAATAGAAGAGAATACTTCCGAACTTTTTCTATGGGGCCAGTATTAACCAGATACCAAAACCAGACAAAGATAAATGAAAAAAAGAAAACTACAGGCCAATATCTCTGATGACTATTGACGCAAATATCCTCAACTAAATGCTAGCAAACTTAATTCAACAACACCTTAAAAAGATTATTTATCATGACCAAGTGTGATTTATCCTTGGGATGCAAGGATGGTTCAACATATGCAGATTAATTAATGTAATACATCATATCAACAGAATGAAGGACAAAAAAACCATAGATCATTTCAATTGATGCTGAAAAACCTCTTGGCAAAATTTAACATCTCTTCATCATAAAAACCCTAAAGAAACTGGGTATGCAAAAAACACACCTCAACATAATAAAAGCCATAGAAGACAGACCCACAGTTAGTATCATACTAAATAGGGAAAAACTGAAACCCTTTCCTCTAAGATCCAGAACACAATAAGGATGCTCACTTTCTCCACTGTTATCCAATATAGCACCCGAAATCCTAGCTAGAGACATCAGACAAGACAACAAAATTAAGGGCATCTAAATCAGAAAGGAAGAAGTCAAATCATCCTTGTTTGCAGATGATGTGATCTTATATTTGGAAAAGCCTAAAGACTCTACCAAAAAAACCCTTAGAACTGATAAACAAATTTAGTAGTTACAGGATGAAAAAATCAACATACAAAATCAGTAGCATTTCTATATACCAACAGGGAATAATCTGAAAAAGAAATTTAAAAAGTAACCTCATTTACAATAGCCACAAATAAAATTTACTAAATCAAAGAAGTAAAACATATCTACAACGAAAACTATAAAACATTGATGCAAGAAATTGAAGAGGACATCAAAAAAAGTAAATATATTCCATATTCATAGATTGGAAAAATCAATATTGTTAAAATGTCCATGCTACTCAAAGCAATCTACAGTGCAACCCCTATCAAAATACCAATGACAAGCCAGGCACAGTGGCTCATCACTGTAATCCTAGCTTTAGGAGACTGAGGCAGGCAGATCACTTGAGGTCAGGAGTTTGAGACCAGCCTGGCCAACATGGTGAAAACCCATCTCTACTAAAAATACAAAAAAAAAAAAAAAATTAGCTGGGCTTGGTGGTGTGCACCTGTAGTCCCAGCTACTAGGGAGGCTGAGGCAGGAGAATCGTTGAACGTGGGAGGCAGAGGTTGCAGTGAGGTTGCAGAGGTTGCACTGCAGTCTGAGTGACAAAGCAAGATACCATCTCAAAAAAAAAAACAAAAAAAACCGATGACATTCTTCACAGAAATAGAAAAAACAACCCTAATATTTATATGGAACTGCAAAAGGTCCAGAAGAAGAGACACAACTATTCTGAGTAAAAAGAACAAAACCAGAGGAATTACATTACCTGACTTCAAATTATACTACAGAGCTATAGTAAACAAAACAGCATGGTACTGTCATAAAAACAGACATATAGACCAGTGGAACAGAATAGAGAACCCAGAAACAAATCCATCCATCTACAGTGAACTCGTTTTCAACAAAGGTGCCAGGAACATACACTGAGGAAAGAACAGGCTCTTCAATAAATGGTGCTAGGAAAACTGGATATCCATATGCAGAAGAATTAAACTAGAACCCTATCGCTTGCCATATACAAAAATGAAATCAAAGTGGACTAAAAACTTAAATCTAAGACCTCAAACTATTAATCTACTAAAAGAAAACTTTGGGAAAGCTCTCCAGGACATTGGAGTGGGCAAAGATTTCTTGAGTAATACCCCACAAGGTAACCAAAGCACAAATGGACAAACGGACTCATATCAAGTGAAAAAGCTTCTGCACAGCAAAGGAAACAATCAACAAAGTGAAGAGACAACCCACGGAATGGGGGAAAATATTGGCAAACTACCCATCTGACAAGGAATCAATAACCAGAATATAAGGGGAGCTCAAACAACTCTTACAGAAAAAAAAAAAAAAATCTAATAATCTGATTGTTAAATGATCAAAAGATCTAAATAGATGTTTCTCAAAAGAAGTCATACAAAAGGCAAACAGGCATATGAAAAGGTTCTCAACTTCATGATCATCAGAGAAATGCAAATTAAAACTGCAATGAGATATCATCTCACTCCAGTTAATATGGATTATATCCAAACAACAGGGAATAACAAATGCCAGCAAGGATGTAGAGAAAAGGAAACCTAGTACACTGTTGATGGTAATGTATATTAGTGCAACCACTATAGAGAACAGTATAGAGGTTCCTCAATAAAACAAAAAATAGAGCTACATACAATCCAGAAATTCAACTGCTAGGTATATACCCAAAATAAAGGAAATCAATATATCAGACAAATATCTGCCCTCCCATATTTATTGCAGCACTATTCACAATCACCAAGATTTGGAAGCAACCTAAGCATTCATCAGCAGATGAGTAGATAAAGAAAATGTGGTGCTTAGACACAATGGAGTATTATTCAGCCTTAAAAAAGAATGGCATTCTGTCATTTGCCACAACACAGACGGAACTGGAGGACATTATGCTAAGTGAAATAAGCCAGGCACAGAAAGACAAGCATCTCATGTTCTCACTTATTTGTGGGATCTAAAAACTAAAACAATTTAACTCATGGAGACAGAGAGCCAAAGAATGATTACCAGTGGCCGCAAAGGGTAGTGGTTGGTGTGGGGGAGTCAGAATAGTTAATAGGTACAAAAAAATAGTTAGAAAGAATGAATAAGACCTAGTATTTGATAGCACAACAGGTTGACTATAGTCAACAATAATCTAATTGTACATTTATATATAATAACTAAAAGTATAATTGAATTGCTTGTAACACAAAGGATAATGCTTGAGGTGATGGACACCCCATTTACCCTAATGTAATTTATTATGTATTGCATGCCTGTATCAAAATAGCTCATGTGCCCCAAAATTTATGTACTCAACAATGCATCCAAAAAAATTAAAAATATAAAAAAGATTGGGGGAGGAGGGTGTTATACAAATCTTGAAGTGTTCTACACTCAGATTGCTTCCTAGTGTTAAATTCTAATTCCATTTTACAGAAACTGAAACTGGAAGTCACAGATGGTGTACTGTGGATATGGTTATGCAAGAAATACAGTGCTAAACTCCACAATGACGTACCCATACTCAAAGGCCATGATTTTGTGTCAAAAGATCAGCACATAAATGCACATTTATCCAGACTGGGTTAAAATAAGATGTCTAGGGAACTGATGAATCATGTTTTATGCTTCTTCATTTTACTCAGCTTTTTCAATTAACCAATCAACTGCTGGTGCTGATCACGTAGAATCAAAGGGCTTTTAGTATAGTACGGTGCTGGATTCTGCCCAGCTGCAGAAGGCCTCCCTCAGATAACACTACCATCTTCTCCAAATTCCTTCAGCTAGGTCAAGAAGGCTCTCATATTTAGATCCAGGCCTTTGGTTATGCCACGGCAATTAAGCTGTGTCAATTATGACATCAAGCAGATGTTCAATAAATGATTGCTAGAAAAACAAATTAATGAAAAATAACAGAATAAAGATGTGGAGCTTCTTCCAAAGTCCATCTCGTCTAATCCCGTATCACTAGCCTAAACTAGTTTTTGTTTGTTTGTTTGTTTGTTTGTTTTTATGTTAGTTTTTTCTTCCTAAAAGCCCACTAGAGAAGAAACTAGTTAAGTAACTCATTCTTGCTTTGGAAATATAAGGATCTGTTTCTCGTCCTCTTACCTAATCTAAGTCATCTGTTCTAAAAGTAAGTTTATTTCTTGTCTGCTCTAAAAGACATAACACTGCTTATTGCTGAACCTACCTTTGTTCCCCCAAATCTTCCTAAGTTACTCATTTAACACTTACCAATACCCATCGGGTGCTGACAGTGTGCCAGGAGCTGTGCTCAGTGCTGGGGATAGGTCAGGGAACAAAACAGACACCATCCCATTTCTTAAATGTTCTAGTCACAAAAGCTTTTTTAAAAAAAGAAAGTTGTTTTAGGTTATAAAACAACCAATCCCCAGATTAGGGTGCAAAATTTACGGAGTCTTTGCCCACGAGTTCCACGCAGAAACCAGAAAGTGATGCATCCTTTAATTTTGCACCCTAGTCCCCTCCCTGTCAGTAGGTTCCTCATTCCTCCTTCTATGTTTTAGCTTTTCTATAGCCAAGCTTCCAGAATCTTGTTTCTGCAATTCATTAATAGCCCACTATAAATCTCTGGGCCTTTTTTGCCACATATGTGTCTGGTATATTTTGACATGGTTTGCACCTGGGAATAGATCTTAAAGATTTGTTTAACCATAAATGTTTCAGCCTTACTACTCTTCAGTGAAAAAGAAATCACTGAGTATTTTATTTTTCAGCTAAAAAATTAGCAAGCAAACCTAAGAATAACAAATAATTGTGTCTTATTCTGAGAATAGACAGGTTTCAGAAAATGTCAAGGCCTAAACTTGTGTGAGTTTAAAGGTACTAGGAAAAAAAAAATACCTTGCTGAAAAAACCTACTGAGAGACAGGATAAAGCAGTAGAAAGAGACTAGTAGTCAAGACCTGAGTTCAATTTCAAGTTTTAACATGTGCTAGTTGGATTTAAAAATGAACAAAATATAACCCCTGCCATTAATAGGCAGACATCTAACAGGGATGATAAACAGATGATTACACACAGTGAGATAAGTGCACTGATGGAGATATTCACAGGCTTAGGGAGCACAGAGGATGGGAGACTGAGGGGAAGAGAGAAAAGGGAAGTGCTATGGTCTGAATGTTTGTGTCTCTCCCAAATTCATGTGTTGAATTCTAACCCCCAAGTTATAGCATTAGGAGGTGGGGCCTTTGGGAGATGATTTGGTCATGAAGGCACTGTTCAAGGGTTAGTGCCCATACACAAAAAGACCCCAGAGAGCTAGCTTGCCCCTTCTACCATGTGAGGACAACAGCAAGAAGGTGCCACCTGTGAGAAAGTGGGCTGTCATCAGACATTGAATCTGTGTGCAACTTGATCTTGGACTTCCCCGCCTCCAGAACCATGAGAAATAAATTTCTGGTTTTTTTCATAAGCAACTCAGTTTATGGTATTTTGTTATAGCAGCCCAAGCAGACAAACACAAGAAGAAATGAGGAGGAGGGGGTACCTGAACTGAGTTTTAAAGTAAGATTCTAAATTAGCCGTGGGTAGAAGGGGTAGAAGAGCAATCTCAGCAGAGGGGACTGTCTGAGATTTTTCCAGATTAAAAGACTAAAAAGTTGGTTCGGTTAATAGGAATTTAATATAAAGATACACAAGGAAATAAGAGACAGGAAGCCATCTCTATATCAGAATAGTCAGATCTCCTTTGGGATATTCAGGAATCAACACAATTCTTAGCATTCAGTTATCCTGGGTTCTCCAGGAAGTAGGTATATTGTCCCTGATTCTAGTGATCCGTCACACTGGTGATTAGCATCTCTCTCTCTCTCTGTCTCTCTCATCCTCTCTCTCTCCTCTGCTTTGCTATTTCCATGTTTCCAGTAAAAGATCCTTCCTTTGTTTTTGGGTCTCATTCCCTCTAACTTCTGTTTATTCATGGTATTTATTGCCACTGAGCTTCTGCCTACCATCTTTTCCTGGTATGTCTTGGCTTCTTCCGTCCTACTGTCTGTTGATTCTGTTCATTGCATTTGAACTCACCAAGAGAGGGAATCCACTGGCAAGGTCCATCCCGTATAGAGAAGCCCTGCTGAGCAGAGAGCTCTCATGCCAGGCTACCTCAAGGATGCTGGTCAGTGGTGTCTGTGTCACTTGATTCCTCCTGGTTGAGTTATCAACACTCAGAGCAGCGACATCACACAGTTTGAAACACCATAACCTATATAAAAGTGGTTTTGTTTTAGGAGCATATTCTCCAGCACCCCAAGCAAAGGTACCAAGGTAGAAAAGAAGTTCTGCTTGGAACTACAAGCTGCTTGGTCATGCTGAAAAGTAAAGAAGGAACAGGGTGTGTCTAGGGATGAGACTGACCAAGACCCTGGAGGGTTTTGTATTCAGGTTTAAGATGTAGCAGGCTTGAATTTCAGTCTATAAACTGAGATATATATTAGTGCCATATTTCTGCATGTACTTTAAATCAGCTTAAATCCAATGCAGAGGCACCCTTTAACATAGTGGCAGAAAATTCCATCTCAGTTGTTACAGGTGGTGTGGAGAGCTTATCCCTGGGGTTGTGCAAAGATCCCAGGGTTTTCTGCAGAACCAGTGCATCAAGGAAGCTCCCTTGAACTCTGGTCATTTGTCCACACAGGAAACCACTTAAACACCCAGTGTTTGCCACTGCCACCATTGTATCTGTGCAATGTAAAGGGCACGGGAGCCTCTGCCAAGTCTGTGACCATCAGTGGTCTGGTCAAGCCTTCCCCAGGACACTGAGCAGTCATTTGCCTTTGAAGCAGGAGGGCAGCCTTAGAGAAAGACAGCAGGGGTGGAAGATAAACCTCTACTCTCTTTTTTGCTGAAGGCTGACCCAGACCCTTAACCACCCAGGGCTAATGGAGCAAAAAAGTAGCTCAGCTCCTAAGTCCATGCTCACTACCCTCTTGCATACAGGAAGCCTTGCTACACGGATGATCTCTGCCCCGAATCCCAGCTCAGAGGGTGCTACCTCCGTGACCCTCACTGTCAGCCACATGTGGTTACAAAACAGAACCGAGGATTTTATAGAATCTGTCTGTCCCTCTGTAGAATTCATTTATGAAACAGCCTGGCTAAACATAACGAATCACAAGATAACACATCTAAAATGAGAACGCTGGGGGTTGAGAGCTGGCTATTCAGAAGGAAACGTAAGCAATGACAGGACAAAGAACATCACTTTCCCAGGAAGGTGCCGTGGCTGAAATGAGAATCCATCACTGACAGAGATGAGATGGGGAGAAACAGAGAGTGACTGGCCAGGGGTAGGCATGAGCAAACAATGAGGCAGGAGTGTCTTTCAGGATTGATTTGACAGAAAAGGAGACAGCAGTATTTCAACCGGAGCTTTAGAGCAAATAGAAAATCAGATCTCTGACTGAAACAGTAGCAGAAGAAAATTTGTATTCAGAATACATTTTCTCCTTAAAGAAGAAAAAATATAGGGCCACAGAAAAAGGCTTTGCAAAAACAGGACAACAGTAAGTCACCACAGCCTCCTCCTCTTCCCCCCAAGGAAGGCCATGATTGCTGGAAGGGGATCTGATAACCTAAGACAAGGCCATGCTCTCATACTTCACCTGCTGTGGGATCTCCAGTCAAGTACTTCCAATCTCAGAGCCTCAGCACCCTACTCTATTGAATGAGGATAATAAGACCTGCCTCATAGGGTTGCTATAGTTATGAGAGTCCTCTGCAAATTCTAAAAAAGGCTGCTACATATTATTAATATTATTCCAACTCTGTGACATTCTAGAAAGGGCCACACTATGGAGACAGTGAAAAGATCAGTACTTGCCAAGGGTTAGTAGGGAGAAAGGGTGAAGAGGTGAAGCACAGAGGATTGTTAGAGAAGTGAAACTATTCTGTATACTATCATGCTGGACACCTGCCATTGTACGTTTATCAAAACCTGTAGAATGCACAATGCCAATACTGGGCCCTAACGTAAATGATGGATTCTGGGTGATAATGATGTGTCAATGGAGGTTCACTGATTATAACAAATGTGGTAGGGGATACTGGTAATGGGGGAGGCTGTACACATGTGGAGTAGGGAATGTAAAAGTATATGGGAAATCTCTGTATTTGTAGCTCAATATTGCTGTGATTCTAAACCAGCTCTAAAAAAAATTAACTTCATTAATTTTTTACAATTAAGCCTATTTTTTAAAAAATTACATCAAAGCCAGTGTCATCAGACTCATTCGCATGTTAGTGTGTAATGCTCTCTATGTGAATGCATTCATGTCTGACAGTCCCAGGGCTATCCCCACTGTCCCCCATTCCAACACTGCACAGCACCTAACAGGCTACAGACCACTTTCACATTCCTACTCTTGTGGCTTCCCCAAGGCACACAGCCCTTAGCTGATTTAGGTGGAAGAAGGAGGCCTCAGTCAATTCCTGGTCTTATCGACTCAGGCCCCTGCTCCTTCTACCATGTTGTGTTTACAGATTTCTCAGAGATGGATTATATCTATACCCAGCCTGGTGCCCACCACCTCCCTCCCCAATGTCTTCCAGAGCTGCCAGGATGTGCTGGCCCTTCCTTTGCTAACATGTCACCCTTTCCTGCCTCCTAGCCCCTACAACTTGCCACAAAGACCATGTACCCCTCCCTCCTATTTCCTCTGCCTATGCTCACAAATGTGTCCAAATGGGTCAGACTCTACCCCATTCATACCAACCCATGGATTTCTGCCTTCAGCTCTTCAGAACCATCATCCTGTTATAAATTTACCTTTGGGAAAACTACTAGTAGCATCATTATTAAATATTTATTACATACTATGCACTTATATACATTTTCACATAGAATTCTCACTGTAGCCTTTTGATGTTGCATAGGTAATAACCAGTATCCCCAAAGTGAGGCTCAGAAGACTGAATCTCCAGTTTGTATTTAGAGGAGTCAAACTCAAACCAGGTCAGTCTGACGTCAGAGTCCGTGTTACACTGGCTCTGACACCCCATCCTCAGAACTCTCTTAAATGACACATTGATCTTCTGACTCAACGTTCCTCCTAACCTTGAGCAGTGAAAGTGACTTCTCCTCATGCCCATTCTTCATTCTGAGCTAATCTTTAATCACTTTCCCTCAGCAGATGAAGTGCAGGCCATCGGGCCACAGCTTCCCTCTGGTTTTCATCACGGCCCTTTCTCTATGATGCCCTCTATCATCATACCCAAGATTTCCAACATCCCTCCTTAAAAAGCTTTTCATTCCTTAGCCTCTGAGTTTCTCTGCAAAGCTAGTGACCCCAGTCTCTACTCAGCCACAGGAAACTGCAGAGTAACAGGAATTCCATAGGTGTCTTCATGGATCCAAACAGCCGCAAAGCATCACACCATGTCTATAAACTGTCAGTGTCTCCATTCCTGGACCTTTACTCCACCTCTCTAGCCTCTTGTGATCTCCATTTCCCCACCTGAGTTAGCCTCCCAGTCCATCACCCCCTCTCAGGGACCATTTTCCCACATCTCACTTTAACAATGCACTCATTGCCATCCTAGAACCTCATTTGCCACCCAAATGTGATCCTTCCACAGCTAAACAATGCCCTCTATTTCCCAAGACTTTCTCCAGAAAATCTAGGTATCTTAAAATGTGGAAATAGAATGATAAAATAACCCTGAGCACCTTTCAACGTAAGATCAAATACAAACTACTAAGATCAAATACTAATCCTAGCAGGGCCCTCCCTCTTGCTAGAACTCTTTCATTCAAGCTCCCTTGGCACTGTCTGTGAATGGCACTGCCCATAGCAGCCACTCTGTTTCCTTAGCCTTAATTCCAAATGTGCCACCTCACTTTCCATAGGTAATTTTACTTTCACTGTGAAGATTACACAATTATTGCAAATTCCCTCAGCTTTCCTAGCTCTCTTTAAAATATCTCCAGAACTTCTTTCCCTGTCATATCTGAGAAGTGTCCTGTTTTTCTATCTAGACTAATACTTCTACCTGTTCTTGATCCCATTCACTTTTATCTCCTCCAGCATCTCATTCTTATGCCCAGTGCCATCTCCTCTCCCCTCTATCTCCGACCTCCCCCTCTCCCATCTCCCCCCACCTCCCATCTTCCCCTCTATCTCCTATCTCTACCCCTATCTCCCACATCCCCCTCTATCTCCCACCTCCCCTTCTATCTCATATTTCTAACCCTATCTCTCACCTCCCCACATCTCCCATTTCTCCCTTCTATCTCCTATCTCTACCCCTATCTTCCATCTCTCCCCCATCTCCTATCTCTACCCCTATCTCCCACCTCCCCTTCTGTTTCCCGCCTCTCCCCTCTATCTCCCACCTACCTCTCTATCTCCCACCTACCCCTCTATCTCCCACCTCCCCATCTATCTCCCACATCCCCCGTGTATCTCATATCTCTCCCTCTATCTCCCACTCTCCCCACCATCTCCCATGTCTCCCTTCTACATCCCTTCTCCTCCTCTAATTCCCATCTTGCCTGTCTCCCATCTGTTTCATCTATCTCCGATCTACCCTGATGTCTTTCCTTCCTCTGGCTTCTTGCGCTATGTCCATAGACAATGTGATCTCCCCATGCTAAATCAGTGATTCTGGCAGGGCCATCTGTGTATTCAGGAGTCATTACTGAACGCTATGAAGCAGGCTTTCTGTTTGGTGCTGATGAGACAAAGAGAAATGGGGAAACTTCCACTCCCAAGGAGTTCACACTCCAGGGGAGAAACAGATGCGTGAAGAGTGGGACCAATTCTAAGTAAATACTAAGTACAGGCTTATCAGGACAACAGTTGAAAGAGGTCTCCTCAAGACAGGGAGTATGCGCTCTACCAGTGTCAAAGGACTAGAAGACGGGGAACCACATTTTCAAGATTCACTTGCCATTAAGGTCCTGAGGTCATATCCTAATCAAGCTCCTCACCTCCTCATTCCCAGATTATGGCAACATTCTCCTGGATAGTCTCATAGCTTCAAATCATCTTCCAGTCCAAACTTCACACTGCTTCAAGGGTAAACATCACTTCATAACAGACACTTCAATGCTAAATATTACTCACTAGCACCAGGCTACAAAAATAGCTCGCCTGAACTGCACAACAATGGAACAAGCTTCTTGCGAAGTAGACAACTCTCGCCATTACTATTGATACTACTTATTTCGTATTTACTCCATTACCTCTCATTACTTGTTATATTTCTGTTTGTATATGATTCATTTTCTTTACTAAGTTGTAATTTCCATGAGGGAAATCCTGCAGATGCAGGAGTTCTGAATCTTTTTCCATTGAGTCATGCCATGTTTCAATTTCTTAGTAGGCAAGAAAAATAAAAGAAAAAAGAGTAAATCAAGATACATATTTGCAGCATATATGATAAAAACAGTTCTTATGTATATTATATATACAGTGTTCTTAGAAATCTCAGAGAAAATAAATGAACATGCCAATTTAAAAATGGTCAATGAACACGAATAGGCATTGAAAAAATGCTCATCATCACTGGTCATCAGATAAATGCAAATCAAAACCACGATGAGATACCATCTCACACCAGTTAGAATGGCGATCATTAAAAAGTCAGGAAACAACAGGTGCTGGAGAGGATGTGGAGAAATAGGAACACTTTTATACTGTTGGTGGGATTGTAAACTAGTTCAACCTTTGTGTAAGACAGTGTGGCGATTCCTCAAGAATCTAGAACTAGAAATACCATTTGACCCAGCCATCCCATTACTGGGGATATACCCAAAGGATTATAAATCATGCTGCTATAAAGACACATGCACACGTATGTTTATTGTGGCACTATTTACAATAGCAAAGACTTGGAATCAACCCAAATGTCCATCAATGACAGACTGGGTTAAGAAAATGTGGCACATATACACCATGGAATGTTATACAGCCATAAAAAAGGATGAGTTTGTGTCCTTTGTAGAGACAGATGCAGCTGGAAACCATCATTCTCAGTAAACTATTGCAAGAACAGAAAACCAAACACCGCATGTTCTCACTCATAGGTGGGAATTGAACAATGAGATCACTTGGACACAGGAAGGGGAACATTACACACCGGGGCCTATCGTGGGGGTTGGGGGTGGGGGAGGGATAGCATTAGGAGATATACCTAATGTAAATGACGAGTTAATGGGTGCAGCACACCAACATGGCACATGTATACATATGTAAAAAAAAAAAAAAAAAAAAGAATTCATTTGGAAAAAAAAAAAGAAGTTGGATGGAGTATTGGGTGGGACACTAAGCATCTAAGTCAATAAGCTAATGATAATTGTAATTATTCATTAGGTACAGTGTATGCTGCTTGGGTAATGGGTGCACTAAAATCTCAGAACTTATCCATGTAACCAAATAGCACCTGTTCCCCAAAAACTATTGAAATAAAAAATCATTATCAAAATAAAAAGAAATGCAAGTAACTAACACACATAATTTCTAAAATTATGTAAACTTACTAGTAATCAAATAATGTAAAAATTAAGTGTATTTTAAAATATTATATATTTTCTAACAATAGCTAATTTTTATTGAGTCTTTGCAACAAGCCAGATTCTCTTCTAAGAACTTGACATGAATTCATTCATTAATCTTCCCAATAAGCCTGTGAGGAAGTTACTATCACTATTCTCTAAATTTTATGGGGAATGAGGTACAGAGAGGTTAAGTAACCTACCAGGGTCATGCAACTAGTCAGTGCTGAAGAGACTATTTTAATTCAGACACTTGGACTCCAAAACCATGTTCGTGGCCACTCACTCTTCTAGCTCCTCTAGATGACTAAACAATCATTGGATGTTTTGTATGTGCCAGGTACAGTGCTAACTGTTGTGAATAAATTATCTTCTTTGAGCCTTACAATAATCCTAGAAATGATTTATTTTTTCTTTACTTAGCAGACTAAGAAATGCTAAGAGAAGCTAAGAAATTTGGACAAATTAACAGCTATTAAATGATAGAAATGGGTTTGTTTGCACAAAAGTCTATACAAGATGTTGGCAAGGGTCTGGGGAAATAGGTACTTTCATAAACTTGATGGAAAAGGTAAACAGTATAACCATTTTGAGAGGTAATGTGGCAAACATCCTTGGCTTTTTTAGTTTACCATTGTCTCATGTAGTTTTTTAAGCATATTGTTTTCTTTAGAAATCACCATGTATGATGATTCTCTGATAAAGATGCCTAATTAATATTATTTATATTTGAGACTGGAGAAATAGTTAATAGTATATTCTTATAAAGAAACACAATATATTCATTAAAATGATGCTGTAGTCAAATATCTTTATGATATTAAAAAATGTTAATGATATGTTGCAAAGGGAGAAAGGTTAGATCACCAAACAGCAAGTACCATATGACTGAATTTTTATTAAGAAAACATATAATATAAAAAGAGTTGACTAGATAGCTAGATAGGTAGATGTCAAGCTAGTTAGACATTTAGATACACAGAGCTACCTAGACAGACAGCTACAGGCTAAAAGCTTTTTAATAGTAAGAAAATATTTAAACTGGCTGTCTCCATATAGTAGAATTTCAGTGATTTTTTTCTTCTTTGGATTTTTCTGTATATTTTCAATGTTCTGTTTTTCCAGTTGTGACAAGGGGAAAAATGACAATTTCTGTATGTGGTTCCACAGAATAAACTAAAGAAGGTGTCTTGGAGCTTATAAAAGTAATATTTCTACCTAAAGTTCACAGACAATGTCAGTGATTGTTGTGCTAAGACAGACAAAAGCCAAGAATAATTGTTAATATTTCCCATAAGCCAGTCACACAAAAGATCAGTCCTTCCTTACAAACCCAGTTAGAAAACTCTCTAGACTCTGGATCCCTTCTCACCAGGGAAGTCTAGACAATTCTCTCTTGTCCTAAAATACCGGGTTTTCATTTGATAGCATTCCCCATAGACCCCTCTCCCAGTCCTAATGGACCTTCTTGTCAGATGAGCCAGTTGCCTTAGTTAGAAATCTTGATTTGCAGGTTACAGAAACCAAATACAGCAGCATATGTCAAAATGACTTTATTAAGAAGATAAAGGGTCATCTCTCACAGAACTCAAGTACAGGACGAGAATAGCCATGGGCAGCTTCTTCCTGAACACCAGCTTCATTCCCCTGTGTCTCCATAAATTGGCTCTCTCTGTTTCTCTACTCCATGGTAGAAGATAGCACCCACACCTCCTGAGTCCACAGCCTCAGGATCAGTTCCACAGACTCGCTGGAAAAAAGCCAACTGGCTCAATTTTGCTCAGGCATTCCTCTTTGTCACTGCTAGGGTCAGCACACGACTTCCAAGGTACACCTGTGGGGTCAGCTTGTGACCTTGTGGAGGGAGGGTGGTGGTTCCTAGGAACAAGGGGTGGCTGCAAGCAGCAGACTCTTCGAGAGGTGTCATCTGCCAGCCCTGCCAGCCCTCTTGGCTGCATTGCCCTTTCAGTTGCGGTTAGGATCACACAGGTAGCATCCTGCAGCTCTCTCATTATGTCCAATCAGTGAATCCTGTCAGCAAACTCAACTGTAAGGGCAGGGACCAACCTTACCTCCCGCCTCTTCGATATCTTCCTCTGCACAGCACATTGGAGGCTTTGGATACTTATCTGATTGCCTCCAGGATGTGTCACCCTGCAGCATGAGCTAATCACATGGCATAAATACTCCCAAACTAACTTTTAGGTGATGAAGCCAAACAAACAATTCTGCTCCAGAATCAGAACCAAGGATGAGGGTTGAGTTTTGAAATCTGTGTGGTTTTAAAGAGATATTTACATGGATATCAATTCTCTCTCTCTCCCTCTCTCTCTCTCTCTCTGTGTGTGTGTGTGTGTGTGTGTGTATGTGTGTGTGTGTGTGTGTGTGTGTATTTTCTCCTATACGGCCAAAGTGAAGAGAAGGTAAACTAGAAATTGCCTCCATTTTCACAGTCCACTGTTTTCCATGCTGGAAATCTATAAAAGAAATTTTGGTCTGTGAAATAAAGTAGCAATGTTCACATAAGAATGCAAAAAGAATAGAATTTAGAGCCCATCTCCTCAGGCCCACGTGATACCAAGCTCAGACACATTAAGATAATGCCATTTGGGATCTTGTTTTAATTGGATTTTCTAATCTTCCGTATATTCTAATGAGCTTGGGGGAAGGAAATCTTCAGGGTTTAGGATACAGCCTCTATCAAGAGGATCAAGAGTTTTCTCTTTGGGCTGCCCTGTGTTGAGGAGTGAAGGTGAAGAGGGACTTAAATGTGAATCTCAGCCACCTATGTGATCTCCCAGCCTTCAGCCTTCAAGAGGTGCCTGTTCACATCTTTTATTTCCATCTCTAAGGAGCCATAAGTTACAAAAGAATGACCCTAAAGTCTTCAGCAAAACGTCTTTCTCAGAGAGCTTACTGTAGTTAATATGCTGCATTTGATAATAATTTAATAAGGATCTATAAATCCAGTCACAGCCAGAGGTCAGTGGGCTGCAGCCCAGAAGGGGAGAGGGCTCTGTTGACCATAGCCACTCAACATAGGGCAAAATGTCTGGCCCCTCAGCCCAGACCAGATGGCCGGAGATGCCCAGCTCATCAGCAATACCACCTAGAAAAACAGAAGTGGACATAACAGTGAACACCTCTGACTATCTGTTAGTGCTGCGGCTGCCGTAAGAGTACCACAGACTGAGGAGTTATTTTGTTTTGTGTTTTGTTTTGTTTTTGAGACGGAATTTTGCTCTTGTTGCTCAGGCTGGAGTGCAATGGCATGATCTTGGCTCACTACAACCTCCACCTCCTGGGTTCAAGTGATTCTCTTGCCTCAGCCTCCCGAGTAGCTGGGATTAGAGGCATGCACAACCACGCCCAGCTAGTTTTGTATTTTTAGTAGAGATGGGGTTTCTCCATGTTGGTCAGGCTGGTCTTGAACTCCCAACCTCAGGTGATCCGCCTGCCTCAGCCTCCCAAAGTGCTGGAAATACAGGCATAAGCCACTGCTCCTGGCCCAGACCGAGTAGTTTAAACAACAGAAATTTATTTTCTCACAGTTCTGGAGGCTGAGACCAAGTTCTCGTTGTTGGCAGGGTGGATTTCTCTGGAAGCCTCTCTCCTTGGCTTGTAGATGGACACCTTCTTGCTGTGTCCTCACAGAGTCTTTCCTCTGTACATGTCCATGTCCAAATTTCTTCTTCTTATAAGGACACCAGGGTAAGGTTGGTGCCTGCCCTTATAGTTGAATTTGCTGACAGGACTCATTAGGACCTGCCTTGTGACCTCATTTCAATGTAATTACCTATTTAAAAACTCTATCTCCAAATACTGTCACATTCTGATAATCTGGAGGTTAGGACTTCAACATATAAATTTATTCAAACAATTCAGTCCATGAAACCATTCAGAGGAACAAGCTGGGAATACGCATACTTTCTCTAAACCTCTCCGACCCTGCTGGGAAACCAGACCAGCACTGTTGTGACCTGAGCAAGCTCTAGACAGATGGCCTAGACCCCAATACTACATGTCCAGATACAAGCTGTGAGACCTTAGGCAAGTGACTTGTCCTCTCTGGGCCACGGTTTCTCAGATGCAAAATGAGGATGATTATAATAGTGCCTAAGTCCTATGACGTAGGATTGCAGTGACAAGGAAATTAGTTCCACACTTGAAGGGCTTAGAACAGCCCCTGACACAAAGAAAATGCTTAATAAATATTGGTGACTTTTATTATCAGTTGAGCCACCAGGCACCCTAGCTAATTACTAGCCCAGCCAGGGTGGAGATTTGCTATATCTACATCCACTGCACTGTTGAAGGTGCCCCCAATGAACCGTAACTGAGGCTACCCATGAACCCATAGTGAGTCTAGCCAAAACCTATTAGCCACAAATTGGGAGGCAAATATCCATCCACCTTCCAGAAGCCTCAGCCAGCTTACTCTTTCAACTTAAGTCCCTGAGCACTTAAGGCTTCTGCTTCAGTGAATGAATATGCGTCCACTTCTAAGCCCCTTTGTATAGGCTGAACGGACAGGTGATGAATTTCTCTCTTTGTTTTATGTTTGTTTGTTTGTTTTTTGTTTTTTTTAAATTTTCACTGAAGACTACAGAGAAAGGCTTAAACTAATCCTGGGAAGACAAGTCTTCTTTTCCTAGTCTATTTAGTCTTGCCTATAGCTAATCAGCTTGTTTGTCAGAGCAGACCCTAGCTCTGCTACAAAAACACGACAAGGAGGAATGTATAAACCCTAGCGACATTTTCACTCTGATGTTCTGGGTGTTTGTCATTTGAGGGTGCCAGGCGTTCAGCTTTACAGGCACTACACCAGTGTCAATGGAATCCCTCACTTCCATCTCAGAAGTGGAGTGCCATCACTGACATCAACAGACTTTTTAAATTTTTATTTTTATTTATTTATTTAGGGGTACAAATGTAGGTTTCTTACATGCATATATTGCATCATGGTGAAGTCTGAGCTTTGAGTGTACCTGTCACCTGAATAGTGAACATTATATCCAACAGGTAACTTTTCAACCTTCCTCCCTCTCCCATCCTCCCACCTTTTGTAGTCTCCAATGGCTATTATTCTATTCTGTATATCCATGGGTACCCATTGTTTAACTCCCACTTTTAAGTGTGAACATGTGGTATTTGACTTCCCGGTTT
>NW_012102843.1:356169-358656 GCF_000951045.1 Mandrillus leucophaeus
TCTCGTTGTTGGCAGGGTGGATTTCTCTGGAAGCCTCTCTCCTTGGCTTGTAGATGGACACCTTCTTGCTGTGTCCTCACAGAGTCTTTCCTCTGTACATGTCCATGTCCAAATTTCTTCTTCTTATAAGGACACCAGGGTAAGGTTGGTGCCTGCCCTTATAGTTGAATTTGCTGACAGGACTCATTAGGACCTGCCTTGTGACCTCATTTCAATGTAATTACCTATTTAAAAACTCTATCTCCAAATACTGTCACATTCTGATAATCTGGAGGTTAGGACTTCAACATATAAATTTATTCAAACAATTCAGTCCATGAAACCATTCAGAGGAACAAGCTGGGAATACGCATACTTTCTCTAAACCTCTCCGACCCTGCTGGGAAACCAGACCAGCACTGTTGTGACCTGAGCAAGCTCTAGACAGATGGCCTAGACCCCAATACTACATGTCCAGATACAAGCTGTGAGACCTTAGGCAAGTGACTTGTCCTCTCTGGGCCACGGTTTCTCAGATGCAAAATGAGGATGATTATAATAGTGCCTAAGTCCTATGACGTAGGATTGCAGTGACAAGGAAATTAGTTCCACACTTGAAGGGCTTAGAACAGCCCCTGACACAAAGAAAATGCTTAATAAATATTGGTGACTTTTATTATCAGTTGAGCCACCAGGCACCCTAGCTAATTACTAGCCCAGCCAGGGTGGAGATTTGCTATATCTACATCCACTGCACTGTTGAAGGTGCCCCCAATGAACCGTAACTGAGGCTACCCATGAACCCATAGTGAGTCTAGCCAAAACCTATTAGCCACAAATTGGGAGGCAAATATCCATCCACCTTCCAGAAGCCTCAGCCAGCTTACTCTTTCAACTTAAGTCCCTGAGCACTTAAGGCTTCTGCTTCAGTGAATGAATATGCGTCCACTTCTAAGCCCCTTTGTATAGGCTGAACGGACAGGTGATGAATTTCTCTCTTTGTTTTATGTTTGTTTGTTTGTTTTTTGTTTTTTTTAAATTTTCACTGAAGACTACAGAGAAAGGCTTAAACTAATCCTGGGAAGACAAGTCTTCTTTTCCTAGTCTATTTAGTCTTGCCTATAGCTAATCAGCTTGTTTGTCAGAGCAGACCCTAGCTCTGCTACAAAAACACGACAAGGAGGAATGTATAAACCCTAGCGACATTTTCACTCTGATGTTCTGGGTGTTTGTCATTTGAGGGTGCCAGGCGTTCAGCTTTACAGGCACTACACCAGTGTCAATGGAATCCCTCACTTCCATCTCAGAAGTGGAGTGCCATCACTGACATCAACAGACTTTTTAAATTTTTATTTTTATTTATTTATTTAGGGGTACAAATGTAGGTTTCTTACATGCATATATTGCATCATGGTGAAGTCTGAGCTTTGAGTGTACCTGTCACCTGAATAGTGAACATTATATCCAACAGGTAACTTTTCAACCTTCCTCCCTCTCCCATCCTCCCACCTTTTGTAGTCTCCAATGGCTATTATTCTATTCTGTATATCCATGGGTACCCATTGTTTAACTCCCACTTTTAAGTGTGAACATGTGGTATTTGACTTCCCGGTTTTGAGTTATTTCACTGAGGATAATGGCCTCCAGTTCCATCCCTGTTGCTGCAAAAGAAATTTTGTTCGTTTTTATGGCTGAGTGGTATTCCATGATGTGTATGTGATATATCAGAATCTTCTTGACAAATCCTATTCAACCATCAGCATAATATTTTCTCTTACTGAAATTTTACATCTCCTTGCTTGAAGATGTAAGTAAGAATGCTTCATTAGTCATTGCCTGAGTTTCTTGACTGTCTTCCAACGCCCAGATTTTAAGTGTGTGTGTGTGTGTGTGTGTGTGTGTGTGTGTAAAATAGTCTGCAAATATTTTTTCCCATTCTTTAGGCCAGGGGTCCTTAACCCCTGGGCCATGGACCAGTACTGGTCTGTAGCCTGATAGGAGCCAGGCTGCACAGAAGAAGGTGAGCAGTGAGTGGGCGAGCGAAGAAGCTTCATCTGTATTTACAGCTGCTCTCCATTGCTTGCATTACTGCCTAAGCTCTACCTACTGTCACATCAGTGGTAGCATTAGATTCTCATAGGAGTGTGAGCCCTATTGTCAACTGTGCATGTGAGGGGTCTAGGTTGTGGGTTCCTTATGTGAATCTAATGCCTGATGATCTGAGGTGGAGCCAGGCAGTGATGCTAGCACTGAAGAGTGGCTGCAAATACAGATTAACATTAGCGGAGAGGTTTGACTGCACAGAGACCATAATAAATCAATTGCTTGCAGACTCATATCGAAACCCTATCAATGAGCAGCAAGTGACAATTAAGCTGGATCTCCCTATTGTTTAAAATCCAAATGAATGGCAGTGATAAACCCAAAATTCAAAAGAACAGTTACTTCAAGGTAGAGATGGAGGCTTGGGGTGAAGAAAAAGAACATAGATTAAACTATATATATATA
>NW_012102843.1:358981-367509 GCF_000951045.1 Mandrillus leucophaeus
CACCACGCCTGGCTAATTTTTTGTTTTTGTATTTTTAGTAGAGATGGGGTTTCACCGTGTTAGCCAGAATGGTCTCGATTTCCTGACCTCGTGATCCACTCGCCTCGGCCTCCCAATATGAAACTGTATTTTTAATGTTCTAGTTTTATAAGCTGAGTGTTGGGTTTATGGTGTTTATTACTATGTTTTATAGCAAATGTGTTACATATTTTATGTATCAAATATTACAAAATATAAAATAATTATAATTTTTAAGACTGGATTTTGATGTCTTTTCAGTGACAATTTTAACCATTTCATTTTTTAACTTTTTATAACATTTTACTTTTTGCTGCATTTCACACATATTTCAACAACCACTTTTATTCTTTCAAAAGGGGAACAAAGAATGCTTTATTGAAGCATAATGGTAATGTGCTCAATCCCTTTACCCAGGTATAAGAAAATGGATGTCAGTTTCTATGTCAGATCCATTTAACATCTTCAAGAGATTGTTTTTGCATTCCAGCCCAGGTGGTCATGGTGGCCCTAAAGATAGCAACACCTTGTACCTAAAAGCACAAATCCTAACAGGGCAATATTGTTGCAAGGTAATACTTTTCTCCAAGAAAGCAATGAAAGGTAGCATGGGTGAGTTAAGGAGCAACACTGCTATTCTCCTCAACTCAGTGGCATCTACTTGGTACCTACTGTGTGCCCAGCATTGTCATGGGCACTGAGGATGTAGTGATCACTAAAACAAAAACACACAGCCACTGATGGCAGGGGACTCACCTTCATTTTTCTGTAAGTTTCACTTTTTCAAATTTCCAACTTTTATTTTAAGTTCAGGGGTACATGTGCAGGATGTGCAGGTTTGTTACATAGGTAAACGTGTGCCATGGTGGCTTGCTGTACAGATCATCCCATCACCTAGGTATTAAGCCCAGCATCTGTTAGCTATTCTTCCTGATGCTCTCCCTTCCCCCATCCCTGACTCTCCAATAGGCCCCAGTGTGTGTTGTTCCCACATGTCCACGTGTTCTCATCATTCAGATCCAATTTATAAGTGAGAATATATGGTATTTGGTTTTCTGTTCCTGCATTAGTTTGCTGAGGATAATGGCTTCCAGCTCCACTCACATCCCTGCAAAAGACATGATCTCATTTCTTTTTATGGCTGCATAGTATTCCATGGTGTATATGTACCATATTTTCCTTATCCAGTCTATCACTGATGGGCATTTACATTGATTTTATGTCTTCACTATTGTGAATAGTGCTGCAATGAACATACCTGTACATGTATCTTTAGAACAGAATGATTTCTATTCCTGTGGGTCTATACCCAGTAATGGGATTGCTGAGTCAAATGGTATTTCTGCCTCTAGATCTTTGAAAAATCACCACACTGTCTTCCACAACGGTTGAACTAACTTACACACCAGTGTAAAAATGTTCCTTTTTCTCCATAACCTTGCCAGCATCTGTTGCTTTTTTTACTTTTTAGTAATAGCCACTCTGACTGGTGTGAGATGCCATCTCATTGTGGTTTTGATTTGCATTTCTCTTATGATCAGTGATGTTGAGGTTTTTTTCATATGTTTCTTGGCCACATGTATGTCTTCTTTTGAGAAGTGCCTGTTCATGTCCTTTGTCCACTTTTTATTTTTTGAAAAGGAGTTTTGCTCTTGTTGCCCAAGCCAGAGTGCAATGGTGCAGTCTTGGCTCACTGCAACCTCTGCTCCCAGGTTCAAGTGATTCTCCTCCCTCAGCCTCCCAAGTAGCTGGGATTACAGGCATGTGCCACCATGCCCGGCTAATTTTTTGTATGTTTAGTAGAAACAGGGTTTCATCATGTTAGCCAGGCTGGTCTTGAACTCCTGACCTCAGATGACCCACCTGCCCGGCCTTCCAAAGTGCTGAGATTGCAGGTGTGAGCCACTGCACCTGGTCCCATTTGCCCACTTTTTACTGGGGTTGCTTTTTTTTTTTTTTGGATATTTGTTTAAGTTTCTTGTAGATACTAGATATTAGACCTTTGTCAGATGGATAGATTGCAAAAATTTTCTCCTATTCTGTGGGTTATCTATTCACTCTGATGATAGTTTCTTTTGCTGTGCAGAAGCTTTATTTAATTCATCCAATTTGTCAATGTTTGCTTTTGTTGCAATTGCCTTTGGCATCTTTGTCATGAAATCTTTGCCTATGCCTATATTCTTTATGGTATTGCCTAGATTTTCTTCTAGGGTATTTATAGTTTTGGATATTACATTTAAGTCTTTAATCCATCTTGAGTTGATTTTTGTATATGGTGTAAGGAAGGGGTCCAGTTTCAATTTTCTGCATATGGCTCGCCAGTTCTCCCAGCACCATTTGTTGAATAGGGAATTCTTTCTTTGCTGCTTGTTTTTGTCAGATTTGTCAAAGATCAAACGGTTGTAGGTGTGTTGTCTTATTTTAGAGTTGTCTATTCTCTTCCATTGGACTCCCCTTCTTTTTAAAAAAAATGTGGAACGCTTCACAAATTTGTGTGGCATCCTTGCACAGAGGCCATGGTAATCTTCTCTGTAGCATTCCAATTTTAGTGTATGTGCTAACAAAGCAAGCAAAGAACTCACGGTCTGATGTGGACAGGCCAAGTAAACTGAAGTGCAACAGTGTTAAAGAAACATGAGTAGCCCAGGTATGGGAAAAGTTTACTATAAGTTGTGGGGAGGGGGGTTGATGGTGAATTAGAAAAAGCTTCTAAAGGTAAAGGAAAAAAAACAATCCAGAGAGAGGAGACAACATAGGTGAAGACATAGGATCTGAATATAGTATTACTATATGGTATATTAAGTAGGTGCATTTAATTTTTAAACAGTCCCTAAATCCCATTTAAATGACATTTATGTCAGCATGGAAACAACAAGGGTGCCACTGGTACACCAGGAATTTTGAGAAATTTGTGAGTGTACTCATCAACGCTTCATTATGGGCTTTGGGTTGCTAGAACTGGGGATGCACAGGTTATATTTCAGATGATTTAAAATTTGCTCTACAAGACTTAACATCTAATCATAGCTGACTAGAATCAATATTTAAAATTATTTTACATCTCTTGAGCTTTCTGCAAATTAAAGGGGGGAAAAATTGGCTCTGAATTATTGGGGAATAAACACAAGTTGGAAATTGTTTAAATAAAGGAATACAAAAACCCAGATCATTAGGACAGTCTCTGCAATCAAATCATCAACTCCCTCCATTGGAAGAGATGGCTTTGCAAGATCTTTGCTGTGGCCTTCCTTGCCCAAGCCTCCTCCATAGGCATAACCATTCTCAATTTCTATGAATCCTTTCAAAGAACTAGAGAGCTGTTTCTGTCAGATAGAGGCACATAGTATTATTACTGCAACAACCCAGTCAGAAGAAGGCTTTATAAATTACTCACTAGGCTGTGGGTGGGTTAAGAACTGATAGTCTGAGTTCCTAGACTTTCCTAACAGAAAATGGTCAACTGCAATTACTTGATTCTCCTTTCAAATGACTAATTCTCCTCTGGTTTCTTTTGGGTCTCTCCCATTTCCATTCTGGGTAGCAATCCCTGCTGGCAGAGATGGTAATTAGGTGTGATTTAAGTGTTGCATAATTTGTACAATGCTATAAAATGCCAGCGCAAAATCAAGAGAGTTTGGTCAAGAGGAAAATTTATTTTGGAAAAAAAGAAGAGAGGGGGAGCAGGTGGCACTAGGCCATCTGCTTCAGAAGGAATAATTATTAGGATTCTTGTTTTGCTGAGAACATTTTTAGAAAAAGCATTTGCAAGGGTTGCTGAAAAGTAGCATCAATTCTGAGAAGGGAGTAGGAAGAGACACAAAAGCCAAGCAGGCCAAACTGTCCAGACGAATCCAGGGCCAACTAAGTCAACCCTGCAAATGAGAACTTCCCAGAAACATCCAGTAGGAAGGAAATCCTGCAAGTAAAAAGTCATCATCAAAGTAGAAAGGATGATTTCAGCTCTGATATTGTCTTTTTATCCATTGATACTATCCAATGCCTTACATCTCCAGGAAGCAGAGTAACATGAAAAGAATTGTGGACCACAATGTTTTAAGGATGTCAGACTTTCTTCCTTCTCAATCTCTACTCCCTGATCATGTGGCCATTTCTTCATGCCTATACCCGTGTCAAGACAAAGGGCTTGGACATATAACTCCTCAGGTGTAAATACCCATGGAGAAAGAGACAAACTCTTACAGGTGTCAAGGAAAGAAAAGGGAAGAGAGAAAGAGAGGAAGGGAGGACAAAAGGGTGAAAGACAGTGAGAGGGAGGGAAGCAGGTGAACAGAAAAAAGTGCAAAGAAGAGTATGCTGCTGGGCTCTAACTTTTAGAAGGTATTGATTTGTGAACAACTACCATGAATTTGGGTTGCTAAAGATGAGAAGTGGTTTCTATAAAATTACCAATTCAAAGGAATTTGTGCTCTGTGATTTTTAATAAATATTGCACACATAATTTAATGCTTTAGTTTTAACAGTTTCTGTAATGTGAAATAAATTAGTCCATTTATTGCAATATTTGCCAGCATCTATTATAATCACTATAATTACTTTCATCTGTCTATTAAAGGACACTTTCTATTTCATATCATTATCCTTACACTGAAATAGCACAATACAAATTAGAAATTATATACAGACAAATCATAATTTCCTCCCAGAATTTAAGTTTCTCATGTGAAAACTTCAGTGATAGATTTCAAGTTTGGTCAAAAGAACTTAAACTTAACTCATAATTGGTATAAAATGAGGTTTAATGGATAATATTGAATAGAGTAAAACCTCATGAATTTGGGGTTTTATAAATATATCTTTGTTACATTCATAAAAACATAGTTTTCTAATAACTTATTATTAGTAATTATCTTGTACCAAGAAGAAGCTTCTTAATGCTGTCTCTAACAGTCTTGAGTGTTTCAAAAGCACTTAAAATTTTCTTATATGCACTGTAGGTTATACTGTTACAAGAGCATTCACTGCTTACTCTCTTTTGGAACTGAAAATAGAGTATTATATATACCCTATCTATTACACCTGGAAAAATATGCTATGCTATACTAAAGGCGATGTATTCTCCCCTTCCCCTACTTGAAAATACTCTTCTGAAAAGGTTACAGAGAAGGGTTAATTGAAAGAAAAAATATAATCATATCACATATGGTCCTGGTTCTTTGTATGTGTAGATCCCCCCAAAAGGAAGACCACAGAGAAGAGGAGTGAGTGAGAAGTTTCCAAGAACCAACTCTCCTTCCAAACTCACCAACCAAGTACCTAAACCCACATCAGCATAGAATAAAAAAGATTCAGGTCATCTTCTCACAAGAAACTTAGCTTTGTTTCTGAAGGAAAGCCATCTACAAGAAACCCCCATCTAAGATCTTGACTCATTGTTTCCTTGAAGCTATTTAAGTAAATACAGAGACAAATGCCTGTGTTTCCATTTGAGTCATTCCTTGTCCTTTCCTCCACTAGAAATACTCAAGGGACTTGAGCTCAGGGGTCAGTTTTCCAGAAGGAAAAATACCTCATTATGCCTGCCCCAGGCAAGCCTACCTTGAGAAGGAAAGAGAGGAGCTACCCTGATTATGGTGAGACTACACTGAGTAGTTGAACAAGGTGATCCCTGAGTCCCTACCAAAAACAATCAATCTTTTAGTTCTAGTTCAGTCTGTGCCTGATTTTATTGATACTTATATATGTAAATAATGATATTTTACTAAATGGAAAACACAAACAGAAGTGATGCTTGTGAACTCAGTGCTGCCCTGGTATAAAAGAAAACACAACCAAACTCAGCTGACACCTGTCCACAGAGGCAGCATTTAAATTAGCCTGAGGCAGAGGGGAATCACCAATCACAGTGGTCCAAACTTGAGTTCCTGCAAGCCTTGCCACTGAGAGCTACAGTGCTCTGGGTGTACAAATAAATTTTAAAGGCAGTCTAGGCCACAAGGACTGCAACCCCTAGACAAGTCCTTCTGCTGAATTGGACCCAGAGACAATGGACAGGTGGGGCACGTGACCTACTGAGACACCAGCCAAGGTGACTGAGTGCTGGTATCACCCTTCCCCTAGCCCCAGGCTGTGCAACTCACAACTCCAAAAGAGACCCCATTCCTTCATTTGAGGAGAGGAGAGGGAAGAATGGGGAGGGCTTTGTCTTGAACCTTGGATACCAGCTGAGCCACAACAGGATAAGGTACCAGTCAGAGTCACAAGGCCCCTTTACTAGGCTCTAGCTCCCAGATAGCATTTCTAGACACACCCTGGATCACAAGGGAACCTGTTGCCTTGAACAGAAGGACCTAGTCCTGGCAGGATTTATCATCTACTAACCGGAGAGCCCTTGGGCCCTGAATAATCAGCAGTGATACCCATGTACCACGTCAAGGGACTTAGGTGAGATTCTGAAACTTGCTGGCTTCAAGTGAGACTCATAATATTCCCGGCTGTTGTGGTTACAAGGGTAAGATGCCCTCCACTTGAGAAAAGTGGAAGGAAAAGCAAAAGGAACTTTGTCTTTCACCTTAGGTACCAGCTCAGCCACTAGGGGATAGAGCACCAAGTGGCCTCTTAAGGTCCCCAGTTCCAGGGCTTTGCCCTTAGTCAGCATTTCTGGACTTGCCCTGGGCCAGAGGGGAGTCTAATGTCCTAAACAGTGAGTCCCAGGCCAGGCAACATTCACCACAAGCTGACTGAAGAGCCCACATAAGGGAACATCAGTGGTAGTTTGGCAGTACTTTCTATGAACCTTTGTTGGCCATTGCCACAGGATAAGGCTCTTCTGCCTTTGGTAAAAGATGGAAAGATGGAAAGAGAGGGAAGGACTGCATCTTGTGGTTTGAGTGCCAGCTCAGCTGCTATGCAATAGAACACCAGGTAGACTTTCAAGGTTTTTGACTCTAGTCTCTGGTCTCAGATGGCACCCCTAGACATGCACAGGGTCTCGGAGAACTTGCCACACTGAAGGGAAGGAAGTAGGCCTGGCAGGCTCTGCCACCTGCTGATGATAGAGCCCCAGGGTCTTGAGCAAACATAGGCCATAGCCAGGGAGGGTTCCACCAGGTCTTGGGTGAGACCCAATTCTGTACTGGCTTCAGGTCTGACTCAACACAGTCCTAGGGGTGATGACACCAGAGGTGCTTTTGTCACATTATTCCCAGCTCCAGGGGGCTCAGAACAGAGGAAAAAGACTCCATTCATTTGGGAGAAAGTATGGGAAGAAAACAAGGGTCTCTACCTGGTAATCCAGAGAATTCTTGCAGATCTTATTCAAGACCGTCAAGGCAGTACCTCTGTGAGTCTGCAGGAACCACAGTACTACTGGGCTTGGGATACCCTCTAAAGCAAATATAGCTTAGATCACAACATGCAAGTCCTTTTGAATATCTAGAAAGCCTTCCTAAGAAGGATAAGTACAAACACCACCAGACAATGAAGACTACCATAAATACCTAATTCTTCAATGTCCAGACACTAAAGAACATCTACCAGCATCAAAACCGTCCAGAAAAACATGATCTCACCAAATTAACTAAATAAGTCACAAGGGATCAATCCCAGAGAAACAGAGATATGTGACCTTTCAGGCAGATAATTCAAAATAGTTGTGTCAAGGACACTCAAATAAATTAAGAATAACACAGACAAAGAATTCAGAATTCTATCAGATAAATTTAACAAAGAGATTTAAATAATTTTTAAAAATCAAGAAGAAATTCTGAAACTGAAAAATGCAATTGGCATTCTGAAGAATGCATCAGAGTCTTTTAATAGCAGAATTGATCATGCAAAAGAAATAATTGGTGAGGCTAAAGACAGGCTATTTAAAAATACACAGTCAGAAGAGACAAAAGAAAAAAGAATAAAAATTATGAAGCACATCTAAATGATCTCAAAATAGCTTCAAAAGGGCAAATCTAAGAGTTATTGGCCTTAAAGAGGAGGTGGAGAAAGAGATAGGGATAGAAAGTTTATTCAAAGTGACAGTAACAAAGAACTTCCCAAACCCAGAAAAAAATATCAATATCCAAGTACAAGAAGGTTATAGAACACCAAGCAGATTTAACCCAAAGAGGACTACCTCAAGGCATTTAATAATCAAGCTTCCAAAGAACAAGGATAAAGACAGGATTCTAAAAGCAGCAAGAGAAAAGAAACAAATAGCATACAATGGAGCTCTAAAATGTCTGGCAGTAGACTTTTCAGTGAAAACCTTAGAGGCCAGGAAAGAGTGGCATGACATATTTAAAGTGCTGCAGAAAAAAATATTCTACCCTAGAATGGTATATCTGGAAAAAGTATCCTTCAGACACGAAGGAGAAATAAAGACTTTCCCAGACAAACTAAAGCTGAGGGATTTCATCAACACCAGACCTGTCCTACAAGAAATGGTAAAGGAGTACTTAATCAGAAAGAAAATGATGTTTATGAGCAATATTATATCATCTGAAGACATAAAACTCACTGGTAATAGTAAGTACACCAAAAAAAAAAAAAAAAAAAAA
>NW_012102843.1:368240-369172 GCF_000951045.1 Mandrillus leucophaeus
AAAAAAAAAAAAAAAAAAAAAAAAAAAAAAAAAAAAAAAAGATATTCCATGCCAATGAAAGCCAAAAGAGCAGGAGTAGGTACATTTACATCAGACAAAATAGATTTTAAGACGAAAACTATAAGAAAAGACAAAGAAGGTCATCTTATAACAATAAAAGAGTCAATTCACCAAGAGAATATAACAATTATAAATATATATGCACCCAACACCAGAGAACCTAGATATAAAAAGCAAAAATTATTAGAGCTAAAGAGATAGAACCCAATACAATAATAGCTGGAGACCTCCAAAACCAACTTTCAGCATTAGGTAGATCTTCCAGACAGAAAATGACAAAGAAACATCAGACTTACTCTGCACTATAGACCAAATAAACCTAATAGACATTTACAGACCATCTTACCCAATGGTTGCAGAATACACATTCTTTTCAGCAAATAGATTATTATCAAGAATAGACCACATGTTAGGTCACAGAACACATCTTTTAAAAATTCAGAAAAATTAAAATAATATCCAGTGTCTTCTCTGACCACAGTGGAATAGAACTCTTACTCAATAACAAGAGGAATTTTAGAAACTGTGTAAATACAGGAACATTTAAAAAATATGCTCCTGAATGACCAGTGAGTCAATGGAGAAATTATGAAAAAAATCTTAAACAAGTAATAATGGAAACACAACATACCAAAATCTATGGGATACAGCAAAAGCACTACTAAGGAGGAAGTTTGTAAGTGCCTACATGTAACAAGAAGAAAAACTTCAAACAAATAAACAACCTAATGATGCATCTTAAAGAACTAGAAAAGCAAAAGCAAAACAAACCCAAAGTTAGAAGAAAAGAAATAATAAAGAACAGAGCAGAAATAAATGAAATTGAAATGAAAAAAAATATAAAAGATCAATGAAACAAAAAATGGTCTTTT
>NW_012102843.1:370321-371085 GCF_000951045.1 Mandrillus leucophaeus
ACCACAGAATATTATAACACTGTAACACGAATGTGTAACCTACTCTCATCTTAAGTGGAAAGACCAAATGATGAACCAATGAAAAATAATAACTACAACAACTTTTCAAGACATAGAGAGACAACAAAAAGTTAAAAAGCAGGGGGACAAAGTTAAGGCATAGAGTATTAGTTTTCTTTTCACTTGCTCATTTGTTTGCTTATGTAAACAGTGCTAAGTTGTTATCAGCTTAAATACTGTATTATAAGATAGTATTTGCAAGCCTCGTGGTAACCTCAAACCAAAACACATGCAACAGATACACAAAAAATTAAAACTGAGAAACTAAATCGTATCACAAAGAAAAACTCCTTTGCTCAAAGGAAGACAGGAAAGAACGAAAGAGGGAAGAGAAGACCACACAACAACCAGAAAACAAGTAACAAAATGGCAGGGGTCAGTCTTTATTTATCAATAATAATATTGAATGTAGATGGACTAAACTGTCCAAGCAAAAGACACAGAGTGGCTCAATGGTGGGGAAAAGACCAGATTCAACGATCTGTTGCTTACAAGAAACACACTTAACCTATAAAGACACACACAGACTGAAAATAAAGAAATGAAAAGGCCGGGCACAGTGGCTCACACCTATAATCCCAGCACTTTGGGAGGCCGAGGCAGGTGGATCATGAGGTCAGGAGTTGGAGACTGATCTGGCCAACATGGTGAAACCCTGTCTCTACTAAAATTACAAAAATTAACTGGGCATGGTAGTAGCACCT
>NW_012102843.1:371980-401477 GCF_000951045.1 Mandrillus leucophaeus
TTAGAAGAAAAGAAATAATAAAGAACAGAGCAGAAATAAATGAAATTGAAATGAAAAAAAATATAAAAGATCAATGAAACAAAAAATGGTCTTTTGAAAAGATAAAATTGACAAATATTTAGTCAGACAAGCTAAAAGAGAGAGAGAGAAGATCCAAATAAATAAAATCAGTGACTTCAAAAAAAAGGAGACATTATGCTGACACTGCAGAAATTCAAAGGATCACTAGTGGTTTCTATGAGCAACTATATGCCAATAAATTGGAAAATCTAGAAAAAATTGACAAATTCCTAGACACCTACAACACACCAAGATTGAACCAAGAAGAAATCCAAAACCTGAACAGACTATTAACAAGTAGCAAGATCAAAGCCATAATAAAAAGTCTCACAGCAAAGAAAAGCCTAGGCCCTAGGATACAAATTCTACTCAAACTATTCCAAAAAAAAACTGAAGAGGTGAGGAGGAGGGAATATTTCCAAACTCTTTTATGGGCCAAAGACACATCCAAAAAGGAAAACTACAGGCCAATATTGCTGATGAATATTGATACCAAAATTCTCAACAAAATACTAGCAAATTGACTTCAAGAATACATTAAAAAGGTGATTTATCATGGCCAAGCAGGATTTATGCCTGGGATGCAAGGATGATTCAACATATGCAAATCAATCAACGTGATACATTATATTAACCAAATGAAGAACAAAAACCATATGATCATTTAAATTGATGCTAAAATAGCATTTGATAAAATTTAACATCACTTCATGATTTAAAAAAAACTGAATATAGAAGGAACATACCTCAACATAATAAAAGTCATATATGACAGACCCACATCTAGTATCATACTAAATGGGGAAAATCTAAAAACCTTTCCTCTAAGATTTAGAACAGGACAAGAATGCCCACTTTCACCAACGTTATTCAACATAGTACTAGAAGTTCTAACTAGAACAATCAAACAAGACGAAATAAAGAGCATCAAAATTGAAAAGAAACAAGTCAAATTAGCCTTGTTTGCGGATGATATGAGCTTATGTTTGGAAAAACGTGAAGACTCCATCAAAAAACTATTAGAACTGATAAACAAGTTCAGTAAAGTCACAGGATAAAAAAATCAACATACTGGCCAGGCACAGTGGCTCATGCCTATAATCCCAGCACTTTGGGAAGCCATGGCTGATGGATTACTAGAGGTCAGGAGTTCAAGACCAGCCTGGCCAGCATGGTGAAATCCTGTCTCTACTAAAAATGCAAAATTAGTTGGGTGTGGTGGCATGCACCTGTAATTAATCCCAGCTACTCGGGAGGCCGAGGAAGGAGAATTGCTTGAACCCAGGAGGCAGAGGTTGCAGTGAGCCGAGATCATGCTATTGTACTCTAGCCTGGGCAAAAAGAGTGAAACTCCATCTAAAAAATAATAATAATAAACGTACAAAAATCAGTAGTATTTCCATGCATCAACAAGTAATAATCTGAAAAAGAAATTTAAAAAGTAATCTCATTTACAACAGCCACAAATAAAATTAAATACCTAGGAACTGACTTAAGCAAAGAAGTGAAATATTTCTACAATGAAAACTATAAAACACTGATGAAATAAATTGAAGACATGCAAAAAAGTGGAAAGATATTCCATGTTCATGGATTGAAATAATCAATATTGTTTAAATGTCCAGACTGGCTGGGTGCGGTGGCTCACACCTGTAATCCCAGCACTCTGGGAGGCTGAGGTGGGCAGATCATGAGGTCAGGGGATCGAGACCATCCTGGCTAACATGGTGAAACCCAGTCTGTACTAAAAATACAAAAAATTAGTTGGGCATGGTGGCATGCACCTGTAGTCCCAGTTACTTGGTAGGCTGAGGCAGGAGAATCACTTGAACCGTGAAAGTGGAGGTTGAAGCAAGCCAAGATCACGCCACTGCACTCTAGCCTGGGCAACAGAGTGAGACTCCATCTCAAAAAAAGAAAAGAAAAAAAAAAATGTCCATACCAGCCAAAGCAGTCTACGGATTCAATGCGATCTCTGTCAAAATACCAATGGTATTCTTTACAAAAATAGAAAACAACAATCCAAAAAGTTATATGGAAACACAACCCATCCTAAGCAAAAAAAACAAAACTAGAGGCATCATATTACCTGATTTCAAATTATACTACAGAGCTATAGTAACTGAAAAAGCATGGTACTGGCATAAAAACAGACACATAGACAAATGGAACAGAATAGAGAATGCCAAACCAAATTTATGCATTTACAATGAACTCATTTTTGACAAACGTGCCAAGAAGATGCACTGGAGAAAGGACGGTCTCTTCAAATGGTGCTGGGAAAACTGGATATCCATATGCAGAAGAATGAAACTAGACCTCTATTCCTTGCGGTATATAAAAATCAAATCAAAGTTGCTTAAAAACTTAAATATAAGACCTGAAACTATGAAGCTACTAGAAGAAAATATTGGGGAAACACTTCGGGATATTGGTTTAGGCAAAGATTTCTTGAGTAAAATCTCAAAAGTACAGGCAACCATAGCAAAAATGGAAAAATGGGGTCATATCAAGTTAAAAAGTTTTTGCACGGAGAATGGCGTGAACCCGGAAGGCGGAGCTTGCAGTGAGCCGAGATGGCACCACTGTACTCCAACCTGGGAGACAGCGAGACTCCGTCTCAAAAAAAAAAAAAAAGTTCCTTCACAGCAAAGGAAGCAATCAACAAAGTGAAGAGACAACCCACAGAATAGGAGGAAAATATTGGTAAACTACGTATTTAAAAAAGGATTAATAACCAGAATATACAAGGTACTCAAACAACTCTATAGGAAAAAAATCTAATAATCTAATTAAAACTTTGGCAAAAGATTTGAATAGACAGCTCTCAAAAGAAGACATACAATGCTAAACAGGTGTATGAAAAGGTGCTCAACATCACTGAACATCAGAGAAATGCAAATTGAGCCTATAATAACATGTCATCTTACCCCAGTTAAAATGGCTTTTATCCAAAAGACAGGCAATAACATATGCTGGCAAGGGTGTGGAGAAAAGGGAAGCCTCATACACTGTTGGTGGAAATGTAAATTAATGCAACCACTGTGGAGAACAGTTTGGAGGTTCCTCAGAAAACTAAAAATAGAACTACCAAATGATTCAGCAACCCTACTGCAGGGTATATACCCAAAAGAAAGGAAGTCAGTATATTGGAGAGATATCTGCACTCTCATGTTTGTTGCAGTAGTGTTCACAATAGTCAAGATTTGGAAACAACCTAAGAGTCCATCAACAGATGAATGGATAAAGAAAATGTGATACATATACGCAATATACTATTCCGCCATAAAAGAAAAAAATGAGATTCTGTCATTTGTCACAACATGGATGGAACTGGATGTCATTATGTGAAGTGAAATAAGCCAGGCACAGAAAGACAAACATTGCATATGCTCACTTTTTTGTGGGATCTAAAAATCAAAACAATTGAACTAAAAGAGATAGAGAGTAGAAGGATGATTACCAGAGGCTGGACAGGGTAGTGGGAGGGTGGGGAGATGGGGATGGTTAATGGGTACAAAAAATAATTAAAAAGAATGAATAAGACCTAGTATTTGATAGCACAACAGGGTGACTACAGACAATAATAATTTAATTGTACATTTTAAAATAACTAAAAGACTATAATTGCATTGTTAATAACACAAAAGATAAACGTTTGAAGGGACAGAGAGCTCATTTTACATGATGTGATTATTATGCACTCTATGCCTATTCCAGGCACGGTGGCTCACGCCTCTAATCCCAGCACTTTGGGAGGCCGAAGCGGGCAGATCACAAGGTCAGGAGATTGAGACCATCCTGGCTAACATGGTCAAACCTCGTCTCTACTAAAAATACAAAAAACTAGCCGGGCATGGGGGCGGGTACCTGTAGTCCCCACTACTCGGGAGGCTGAGGCAGGAGAATGGTGTGAACCTGGGAGGCGGAGCTTGCAGCGAGCCGAGATCACAGCACTGCACTACAACCTGGGTGACAGAGCGAGACTTCGTCTCAAAAAAAAAAAAACCAAAACTCATCTACCCCCATAAATATATACACTTACTATGTGCCCACAAAAATTAAAAGTTAAAGAGAAAGAGGTGATGCTTATCAGGTCAAGCCATGGAGTCACTAGAAGACTGCACCAACAGGGCAGAGCCATCACAACCTCTAGCTGTACTGAAAACTGTGGTCTTCAAGGTAAGGAAGACAGTTGGCCAACGTGTTCTTCAGCGCAATATAGTCAAGTGGAAAGGGCACCAGGCAGTCAGGAAAGCCAGGTGTCAATCTTGCTGAACTTTTAACTACCTGTGGGGCCAATACAACCTCTCTGAACATTTTGTATATGTCTTGCCTATAAAATGAAGGGGATGAATATCATGACTGCTACGTCCCTTGCAGCTCTAGGACCCTGTGATGTTCATAAAATGCTCCCTCAATAGAGATGATAAGAAGATAATGTTATTTTTTAAGCAAGAACTATACACCTAAATGTGGCACAATTTACTCCCAATTTTTGAAAGAAACAAACTCAATTTTTTAAAAGTTTGTCAGAAAAGATGGAAATTTAATTAAGTAAAGCAATTTCTTTACATATTCCAAATTCAAAATAAATGGTGTTCAGTCTGTTATGAGTGATTTTGAGAAATCTTACATGAACAACAATTTGGCTCTCAGCTGAAACATCCTGGTGGCTTGTATTTCTGATCTGTATGAGCAATTAACACGCCTCTCAATGGACACGTGAGCAACAACTTGGGGCCACAAGTAATCAAGGAGTTCATTTTCATTTCCTGGAGCATGAAAGACAGAAACCGGGGGTTTCAGCAGAAGCTAGAAAATGGCAGAAGAGATGCTGATTGTGGTTTTAACTTTCTAATTTCATCTTCCAGTGCAGAATGTGCCCAGAAGCAACACCCAGCACAGAAACCTACAGCAAATGTCCTTAATTACTTCTTTCCCAGCCTCCTCGAAACATTAGCAATCTGGAGGCCAGGTCCATAAAACTGGCCAGAAATCACTCCAAATCAATTTCCTAATCATTGTCTTGAGAAGCAGGCAGACGTTATGCCATAATGTGACTCCCCTAAATAATTATTCAATGAAATAGGGCTCCTGCCTCTGAAATCCTCTAGGACCAATGGGATTTCAGAGGCAGCAATGAAGCAAATATTTTGTTTCCCTTGGAATTCAAATCATGTGGTTCGCTCTGTTTCCCTCTTCTATATACCTAGATAGATGCTTATTGCTTTCTTCTAAGTTCTGAGACAGCCAAAATATAGAACAGTCTGCCTTATTATAATACTTCCATGTTTACAAACATATTTGCCAGGCTATGTTCCCAATCTGTAGCCTGAAAAATTGGATATCCTGACTACTGGACCTGCCATAATTTATCCTCTATACATTCACAAGCTCTTTCTTGCTCTCACTCTTCTCCAGGCTGGTACCAATCACAGTCTTGGCATTTCTTCAAATAAAATTTTAAAACCCCAAACCCCAAGTTGGTTTTGGTCAAAAGATTCTTTCAAATCCTAATCGAAAGCATTCAGAAAAATAAGAATTTATTTTGTCTCCAGAGGTCCATCTGAGATGTCAATTACTAGTATAGACGTAAACATATGGAGATTTAAACGCTCTGGCTGACGATGTCAAACATTGCAGTGGAAGGACAGGGTGGGGAGGCTGGAACACAAGGATGCAAAATAAAGAAGGGACAGAGAGAACAGCATGATACAACTTATCTTGGACAGAAGGAATTTCTTTAACCCTTTCAGTTTTCATAAAACATCATCCTTGGAACAAGATGACCAAGTGGGGAGAAAATCCAGCCACCGTCTGTGCGGACATCATACTCAGCAGAAGTCAAGCAAGAAATCCTACTTTGAGGGAAGCCAGTGCCCTCCTCAGACAGATGGAGTCTGCTGAATACCTGCAGGAAGATGTCTAAGTGATGCCCATTCAGACATCTTCATGCCACCACCTCCTCTTAAGAGGCCAGAAAGACCATTTTGCAGCTGCAAATGTTCCCACCCTAGACTCCCGGCAAGCAGTCGAGTGCTGGGCCAATTCACTAACAATGGAAAAGAAGCCACTTGACCTCTCTTCAGGACTTCCCTCCATCCCAGCAGCCCCCACCACACCTGCCCTTCCTGTAAGTGCTCAGGGCAGGCAGCAGGTCATTACTGGAAGGACAGATGTGCCTCCCCTCCTGACTAATTCAGGCAACATTTTCACACTGCTGAGCAACAATTCACAGCATGAATAAAATAAAAGAGGCAAAGAGATGGATTCTTTTACTGCAAGTGAATATGGAAATCTGCTCTGGTACTCTAAAGTTATAAAGGTGCAGTGGAGACACTGGGTTCCCCTGAATTCACCAAGAAAACGTTGGCATCATATAAGCAGAGGAATGCAAAGACTCTTAAAGTTAATAGTTGCACTGGAATAACTCAGGAGGGTGTCCTCTAGTCTAGGGCATAGAATGAGGGAACCTTTCTAGGCCTTTTTAGTTTTCATAAACAACATTGTCAGACCCACTGTATTGGTGCCTTGATTATTTTAAAAATGTAATACAGAGTCCTCTTGTGTGCCAATCTGGCCTACTCACATCTGGTATATCTAACTCCATCATTAGTTTTAAAGCTGACCCCAAAAGAGCGTATGGTTTTGGTCAAGTGGCTTATCTTGTATGATGGACAAAACTCAATGATGTTGGTCAGCAGATGCCATGAAGTTGCCATCTTAACCAACGTCAATTTGGTCTTCCAATGAAGCTAGACTTGCAGAGTCAATGGCAGCCCCATTCATTGGCTTTTTTTCTCCTCTATTTCTTCTCCCTTTCTTAAAATTTTATTTTTAAAATTCCTTATACATATATAAACATTTGTAATCAAATGTACAAATGTACCATGTCAGACATCTTGGTTTTTTGTGTTGTTTTGCTCCTCTGCTCCCCCCATTCATTCTTAAAGCTCCACTCACATGATGGCCCTGTTCCCCAGCGAGGAATCTTCTGGTGACAACCTAGCATGTGTCCTTCCTTATTTTTCCTTGTGCTCATATAATAATAAATACAAAAAAATATATAAAATACACATATATCCAAGATATGGCAATGTTTTACAAAAATGGGATGATATTTTCAGCGCTTTGCATCTTGCTTTTCTTACTATAAACCAGCTCATGGAAGTCCCTCCAAGTAAAGCAATGGAGTTACAGGTTTTCATTTGGTTTTGCTTTTGATTTTGCTTTTTTAATGCCTGCATAAGACATTAGGGTGTGAATGAAAATATAATAATTGACAAAACCACTCCCCTCCTGATAAACATTCACTTTGTTTCCCGTGTGTGTGTGTGTGTGTGTGTGTGTGTGTGTTTTATGTATATATTTTATACACACATATAAAAATCAAGAGAGAGAGAAAGAGAGATATTTATTATGTAAAATTGGAGGCTGAAAATTCCCAAGATCTGCAATCAGCAGGCTGGAGCCCCAGGAGAGCTGATGGCTTAAGTTCCAGTCCAAAAGCCAGAAGGCTCAAGACTCAACAAGACCCAGTGGTTCCGTTCATGGCAGAAGAAAAGAAAAGAGTAATGTCCCAGCTCAGGGAAGTCAAGCAGAAGGAGGCCCCTCTTACTGGAGGAAGGGTCAGCATTGTTGTTCTAGTCAGGGTTTCAGTTGATTAGATGAGCCCCACCCACACTGTGGAGGGCAGCCTGCTTTACTCACTCTACTGATTCAAATGTTAATCTCATCCAGAAACACCCTCATGGACACACTCAGCATAATGTTTGACCAAATGTCTGGGCACCCTTCGGCCCAGTCACATTGACACATAAAATTACCCATCACAATATCTCCACATATTAGTGTTTTTGTCCTTACAGGATAAAGTCTGTCATGCTTAGCTCAGGCTACTATAACAAAATACCTTAAACTGGATGGCTGACAAACAGAAATTTATTTCTCACAGTTCTAGAGACTGGGAAGTCTGAATTCAAGGTACCAGCAGATTCAGTATCTGGTTCATAGATGGCACCTTTTCATTGTATCCTCACATGATGGAAGGGGCAAGGCATCTTTCTGGGGCCTTTTTTATGAGGCACTAAACCCATTCATGAGGATTCTACGCCTTGATCTAATCACCTCCCAAAAGGTCTCACCTTCTAATACCATCACATTGATGAATAGGTTTGAACATATAAATGTGGGGGCATGACAAAACACACAGACCATATCAAAGTCATAGCAGTGGAATAGCGAACAGAAAGGAATGTGCAGTGTTAATTTTAATGGTGTTTGACAGTTTGATTTTCACAAAGACAAACGATTTATATTTCCACCAGCATTGTAGAAGAGGACTCTTCTCCCCAAATACATGGAACCAACCCAAATGTCCATCAATGATAGACTGGATAAAGAAGATGTGGTACATATATACCACAGAATACTATGTAGCCATGAAAAGGAATGAGATCATGTCCTTTGCAGGGACATGGATGAAGCTGGAAGCCATCATCCTCAGCAAACTAACACAGGAACAGAAAACCAAATACTACATGTTCTCACTCATAAGTGGGAGGTGAACATTGAGAACACATGGACACAGGGAGGGGAACAACACTCACCAGGGCCTGTTGGGTGTTGGGAGTTGATGGTAGGGAACTTAGAGGACAGGTCAATAGGTACAGCAAACCACCATGGCACATGTATACCTATGTAACAGACCTGCACATTCTGCACGTGTATCCCTGATTTTCTTTTTTAGAAGAAATAAAGGCAAAAAAAAGAAAAAAGCAGGACTCTTCTCCATATTCCCACCAGCGATGAAAATTAATGCTATCTTAAATTTTGGCCTTTGATTTTTTTTTTCATATCTCACTGTTACTTAAAATTGGATTCCCTGAACACAAGTGACTTTTAATATCTTTTCATAAGGCTTTGGCCATCTGGAGTTCTTCTTCTGCAAATAGTCTCTGCATTCCATTTGTCCATTTTTCCACTGGGTGGTTTGTCCCTTTTTGACAGTTGTAAAAGTTGTTTGTAAATTATTAGATGTATGGCTATTAATCCTGCTTTTCATTGATTTTTTTTCTGTGACTATCACGTCCTTGGTTTTCTTTCATTTTTTTTGGTAAAATCTTTTCTTTGGTTATGACCTCCCCTGCCATCAGATTGTACAGGTTAAATCCCAATTTGTTTTGCAAGATTTGTATTACCGTATGCTTATGAAAATAATCCAATTTTGCTTTCATCCAGATGGAGAACTAGGAATCCCAAGACCATATTATTAAATCCAGCCTTTTCCTACTGCAACACATTAAATTCTCACACAAATCAAGCTTTATTTATGGATTATCTATTCTGTTCCACTAATCTCTTTATTTTTCTTAATGCCAGTATCATGTTGATATTATCTCATTGACTTAAAAGTGGATCATAATATCTGGTAAGTGAAGTCTCCCCTTCAGTTTTGTTTTGCACATTTCTCTTTGTTAGTCTAAAAAAAACTCACTCTTCCAAACAGATAGAAAATTACAGCTAGATAGGAGGAGTAAGTTTCAGCTTTCTATAGCACTACAGAGTGAGTAATAAACAATTTATTATATATTTTCATATAGCTAGAAGAGTGCATTTTGAATGTTCCCAACACAAACAAATGATAAATGTTTGAGGTGATGGATATACTAATTACCCTGATTTGAGCATTACACATTGTATACATACATGTATGGAAATATCACACTCTACCTGATAAATATGTATAATTATGTGTCAATTAAAATATTGAAAATTTAAAACAAAATGCTTCCTCCACATTACACTGTAAGATTGTCTAATTTCTAAGATAATAACTCTGTTGGGATATTCACAGAAATTACCTAAAGTTTGTAGATAAATTTTTGAAGAAATTACTTTTGTACTAAATGTTTTCCTTTGGAAAAAGAAAGTCTTTCCAAATGGTTAGATATTGTTGTGTGTCCCTCAATAAGGTTGTATCGTTTTCCTCAGATAAGTCTATGTCTTTCTTAATATAGTCATTTAGTACTTAAAGTTATAAATGAATTTTTTCCGTTTCTGACTGCTTACTTACTAAAAAAGACAAGTTTTGGTATTTGTATATGAATCTTATTCCAGCTACCTTACAAAATTATTTTACTAACTTGAGTAGCCTTTTTTAATATCTAAAAGTAGAGTCTTGGAGGCTTTGAAAGGTTAAAAAAAAAAAAAGCATACTTCTTTTCTTGACTTATTTCATTCACTAGAACTCCAACACAATGTTGTACAATGATGGTGAGAATATTCCTTTTCAGTGCCTGATTTTGACAGAAATAGATGTAGTGTTTTGTTACTTAAGGTAATATTTGCTGGTAGGTAGCATGACTGATCTTTATTATATTTAGGTTGTTTACTTCTATTCCTATATTACTTCTCTGTCTTTTATAAGAATTTTATAAAATGCCTTTTCAAAATCTACTAATGTAATTTTGTAATTTTTCTCTTTCAATTAGCTCTTTTAATCTCTTTCTGTTTGTTCATTAGAGTTCTACTGATACAGATATTTATATCCATCTTTTCTTGCATTTCTAAAATAAATCTTATTAGGTCACAGCATTCTTTTAAAACTCCACTAGATTCTATCTGCTATTTAGTTTATTTTTTTCATCAGTACTCTTAAGTTAGATTGATTTATAGTTTTTAAATTTTCAATTATACTTTATTAGAGCTGAGTATTAAAATAAGATGGACTCTATTAAGTGAATTAACATCTTCATTTTTTCATGATCTAGGAAAGTTTATTTAACATTGCAACTATCTTTCTTTAACTATTACAGAAATCTGAGTTAAGAACCCATTTAGTTTTGCGGCCTATTTTCATTGGAAATTCTTTCACCAAGTGTTGTTCTCCTCTCTGGTCTCTACACTTCCAGCTCCAGGGTTCAGCTCAGTGGTTCAGGGTCTACAGAAAGCAAAGTTCTTTGCTCAATACTGTTTCCTCTCCACTTCATTTTCTTCCCAGTCTAGTTCATTTGCTATTTGTTTTGAGTCCTTTTCAAGTATTTTGCTGAGATAGTGAATGGGAGTGAAATATACGCTGGAGGATTGCATGTCTTCAAATCATGGTAGTTTTTTTTGCTTGTTTGTTTGTTTTGGGGCTTTTTGTTTGTTTGTTTGTTTTGGCCTTGATGGGAGAATATCTTGGCTGGACATTGGATTCTTAGGTTGTGTAGTTTCCGTAGATTTTGCTCCAGTATCTTCTAGCTTCCAGATGAGAAGATGCTAATCTTCCTCTTATTTCCTTATGAGTAATCTTTCTTCCTGTCTAAAAACTTATAGGATTTTCTCATTATACTTAGAATTCAGGAATTTTTAGCAGAGTATGTCGGGTCTCACTTTTTTCATCAACCTGACCTGGAACTTGGCTAGACCCTTCAATATACTGACTCAAGTCTTTTCAGAAATTTTTCTTCTATATTTAATTATTACCTCTTCTTTAGCTGTTTCTTTGTATCCTATTGTAAATCCTATTCATTCCAAGTTGTCCCCTGGTTCTATCCTCCCAGTCTCTCTCTCCTTTTTTCTCATGATTTTATCTGCTTTTTTCTCATGATTTTCATCTGATTTTGCTCTGTGCTGTGATCCTCTAAGCCACCAACATGGGTGGCCCTCAACAGTGACCATTAACTCCTTCAGTTACATCTACTAAATTGGTGAGGACTTTTCTTTCCTTTAGAAAGTCCTTTTGTAATGCACTTACATTTCTTTTGGTTTTCTTATTGCTTTTTTACTCATTTCCTCCAACAGCTCTGTTTTGCTGAGATTGTGTTCTGTTGGTTGTGACTCATCTTTCTCCAGCTGGTAGGATCTTTCAGATGCATGTTCTTTTTCTCTGTTGGCTCTGTGTGATCAGGTCTGGTTGACGGCAAACAGGACAGAGTCTCTTTCTCCAAGGGCTGGTAATACAAAAGCAGGCAGGTTGCAGGTCCTGCCAAGGCTGCAGGAGGAAAGTGCTCGGCACCCCAGGAGCCTCAAAGAGGGAGGCAGTTGGACTACTGCTCAGCTCTTTATTGGCCTCTTAGGCACCAGGGGGACCAGAAGTGTCCACAAGACTGATGTCATCCTTCTTCCTGAGGTACTGAGATCTCTCTGGGCCAAGCCATTTGCAGGATCAACTGCTTGCCAATTTCCATAGAACTCTGATGGTTGTCCCCACACTCTTACTAAATCTGTGTCTAGTTCTGATATAAAATTCCTGTCTAAATTCTCCAGAGCCTCCAGCCCCACCTGGTCCCAGCACTCACAGCTCCAGCTGCCAGTTAGTCTCAGAGACGCAGATAAATTGGAATTGGGAGTGTGATGAAATTAACGTATTTCCCGGTTAATAAAACACAAACACACACAAAAAAGAAAAAAGAAAAAAAAAATACTCTGCATGTCTCTCCTCCCCACTCAGTCTATTTCTAACAAGAAAATCACATGGGTGCCTGGTACACAGGCCTGCTAGAAATAAAAATTAAAAAAAAAAAAAAGGGAGCAATCCAAATTAAGAAACAGTTTAAATGATATTTTTCTTCATTTCTGCAAGGCCTGTCCTGGTTCTGTGGAGGCCCACAGCATGTGGGTCAATTCTTATGTTCGCCACTGTGTTAATTAAAAACAGGAAACTGGGCTGAGAAGGTAGATCAGAGGGGAGGAGTTCTTTCCTCCCAGCTCTCACTTGGTCTTCATTTAATTCAGCTACAATGCCAAGAAAACTAAATATTACAAAGTAATAATCCTTGTGTGAGCACTAAGTTAGGAAATGAAGAAAAATATCACTGGCTCATGCCCTAATAAAGCCAAGCTATTGAAAAGGCTGAGAATTTATAGCAAATTCCCTTCTGAGGTGCTTAACGACCATTCTGCTTCTCCGTTTCCTTTTGACCAATGCTTGAAGTATGTTTGTGCAGCCTGCAGCTGCCCTGGACTCTCAGCCTACCTCACTTCACATCAAGCCCATTGGAAAACTGCAGGCTCCAGAAGTCTTTGGGAAGCAACAGTGGGCTCCAAAGAACAAACATAAATGGCACAGGTCCCTCAGGGCCCAGAGTGGGGAGAAAGCTCTGGACCAGGAGTCTGCCTAGGTCTCCTCACCTGTAGGGTGGAGGCCAAAACTCCTGCCTTCCAGGACTCTTGGAAGGTTAAAGGAAAATGCTTCACAAAGAGCCATGCAAAAGCAAAGTGATGGAAGCTGTTACTGTCACATCTTCATCCCAAAGGCTTTTGTGGGTCTTGCTTTCCAGGCCCATGCTTCTGCTCCATTCAAGCCTGACAAGTTTCAGAAAACACATTGCTTCACACTTCTATTTTTACAATCCCCATTAGCAACAAGAGGTATCAGAGTGATTAAGCCAGTGCTACTATTAACAGTCTCTCATTGATTTATGATAATGCAAACAGAAGTATCATATGGGTGTAGTTTAACTGGATACATTAACTGTGCAATAAAAGGTGTTATTTATCATTAATAAACTTAAATCAATCCTGACTCTGATAAAAACATAAGAATAAAAGATCTTAACAGGTTCAAGTATCTAGAAGGAAAGCATTGGTTTTTGTTTTACTTTTATTCTCTGCTTTTGTCTTTCCTAATAAGGGTCTTCTCTCTAGTTCTTTCAGCAGGGAAATAACAAGATTTTTCTTCACTAGAGCGCTCAGCAATTGTAGGATGTGTTTGCCTTGATTTACTGCCCTCCCACTAATAACAGAGGGAGGCATCTTATCTCCAAAGGGCAAGAAGCAACTGAGAAATTCTGGAAGCATCACTAATCCCATAAACTGGCAATCCAGGGTAGTGGCTCAGAGACAGGCTTCCTTTTAGAGTCAGAAACATTTCAGTTCTAACTATATTCCTCCACTTGATCGCCTGAACTAGTCATTCAAAGATTTCTTCAGCCTCTTTTAGTTCCCGTTTTCTTGGCTTTGAAATATGAAGATGCTCTATAACTTATCAGTGAGAATAACATTAAGTAAGATAAGTATTTGAAAAGAAGCTATCCCAATAGCAAGTATGCTGTGATTTGATATTAGTTTTTGTTAATAAACACCATTTACTTCTACCCTAAAATGCCCACGTATTATTCAAAGAAAATAAAATGCTGATGTATCCAAAGCTAGGGTTATAAATCTGGAGACTGTGGCTCGGATGAGTGATTCCCAAACCTGCCTGCTCATCGGAATTTTCTGACGAACTTAAATTGCAGAGGCCACATCCCCAGTGAATCAGAACCCCCTGGGGGAGGGGGTCATGGCAAGAAGCTGTGTCTATTAAAAGCTTCCCAGGTGATCTTGAGGAGCAGTTGTGTATGGGAACCAGTGGCTGAGACAATCAAGGCTCCAGAAAAATTAGTCCCGTTACATAAAAAGCAAAAGCTAAAAAAAAGAAAAATTGCATCCCAATTTCATTTCCAAATATGTCGCTAAGTTGCCTTTTAAGACACTATCTTGGAGAATGCCTTGTATGTGTGATTAAATGTGATAAATATAAATACATAAAGAAACAATATTCACAGAAGTAAAACACCAATGGCAGCCACCAAAGGTACACATTGCCATAAATGAGCTTCATGAAGCACAGACACATTGTCTGATGAAAAACATGAACCAAACCATCTTTTAGTTTTTATGTTACAATTGGTTAAAATTCAGTAAAGGGTCCTGAGGGCCACTGAAAACTCTTCCCTGATGATGTGGTCCAGAAAAGCCTACAGGACTTTGTGTAACATCTCAAGAAAGGGTGGTATATGGGAAGCACACATGGATGCCAGCTTCCTTTATATTTGCCCTTAAGGCTGGTCCTTTCCTGTGTATGCCGCCTACCCAGTGGCCCAAGGCAAAAACCTGGCAACACCACTGACTCCCCCTTTCCCCCAACTTGCCTCTCGTGCGCAGTGACCAATGCGTCCTCTCTATTTCACCTTCTAATCATCTTTCCTCTTGTCCCCCTCTGCTGGACCATCACTGGTCCCAAAGAGGCTGTTATTTTCCCATCCTAGCCATTCCAGTGCCCTTGAAAGACAGGAATCTGCTTGGGACCAAGGTCCTAACAAAAATGCACTCAGGAACTCATGGATGCTGAAAGTGGACAATGCAATAGATGGGACAGGCAGGTACAAAATTCTCTGGGCCTGATTTGAGACCCCTTAGAGAAGTCTATGTAGAGTCTCCTGGTCTAGAGAGTCTTGTGTGTTTTTATTGGACAAGTCATGGAAAGGGAGGGCCACCAACCCCAGGATCAAGGTCTCTAGCCAGAAGCTCTGAAAATTTCTATCCACAGAATAAAGAAAACACATTATAGGGTAATATAAGACAATGGGCAAGATCCGGGTCAGAGCAGGTATGGATTTGAGCTGCACTGCTGCTGTGTCATCTTAGACAAATTCATCTCTCTGAACCCCAGCTTCCCTATTTGAAAATGAGAATGACAGTGCCCATTTTACAGAGCTACTCTGAGAATTAAAAATATTTAAAAGTGCCCAACATGCAGCAATCACTCAATAAATTCTAGCTATTACTCTTATCAATAACTGGATGTGTATGTATGTAAGTTTGCCTATTAGAAAGAAACTGAAAAGATATATTCTAAAGAGAACTATTCTTTAGGGTTGCATCATCCTCATTTTTAATTTTCGATATTTTACTAATTTCGGCACAGCTTAAAAATCTAAGATTCTTCATCCTTTAACGACACAGTCTAAATCCAATGCCACTTTGATGACAGTAAGGCCATCAAAATGTGGAAGGGTGAGGGATGAGAGTGGAGAACAGAAATGGGTGAGAAATGTACTTAAAATGAATGACTTTTGAAGCCTTATTACAACAAAATCAATCACCAATGGCCTTGACCAAAAGGAAAAAAGAGTACACATTCAAATACAAGATGCTATCACATTTACCTATAAAGTCTATCCAGAATTGGGACACCCATTTGCAGCATGTGAACAAAGTATAATCTTAAATAAACCATGTATTAGTCTGTTTTCTTGCTGCTGATAAAGACATACCTGAGATTGTAATTTATAAAGAAAAAGAGGTTTTAATGGACTCACAGTTCCACATGGCTGGGGAGGCCTCACAATCATGGTGGAAGGTGAAAGGCTCGTCTTACATGGCGGTGGCAAGAGAGAATGAGAACCAAGTGAAAGGGGTTTCCCCTGATAAAACCATCAGATCTCGTGAGACTTATTCACTACCATGAGAACAGTATGGGGGAAACAACTCCCATGATTCAATTATCTCCCACAGGTCCCTCCCATAACACATGGGAATTATGGGAGCTTCAATTCAAGATGAGATTTGGGTGGGGACACAGCCAAGTCATATCAAACTGTATGAAGGTAAATAAAGCCAGCTGCTAGAATGACAACCCCCAAATCTCAGTGGTGCCATTCTATTATGCTCTGTTTCTTACAAGACAGGATCATCATTTCACAAGACAAGAACACATGGTCATGCAAAGACCCAGACGCCTTGCATCCTAGGACCCCATCCTCTTTGGAATCCTCTCCAGCCCACTGGGAAACTGGAGGAGAGAGAGACGATCAGAAATGGTAAGTTCTTATGGATCAGGGCTGGAAATAGGCCTCATCTCCTCTTCCACTCATATTGTATTGGGCTGAACTCAGGTGCCTCCTCACCTACTCACCTAATAGCAATGACGGTTGGAAAATATAGTCCAGCCACAGCCCAGCAAGAAAAAGAGAGCACAAATACTGGTGAGCCTCATGAGTCTCTGAGATTTTCCTAAAGCAAATACTGCATTCAGAGGATTTATTCACTGTGCGTTTTTTCCCAAAGACTGGGAAACCTGTTTAATTTTTAAGATCATTTACTGATTCCAGGAGCGATTGGCTAATCAAGTCCTAGGGTCACTACAGGTGGCATCAGGCCCTTCTTAGATTACCCTGAGTTCACTTTACCTGTCAGATGTCACCCAGGCCCTACCACTTGAGCCACAGGGACACCAGTCAGGGCACTGTCGAAATTAGCAACCAAGCAAGATTTCCAGGAAGGCAAAGTAACCCAACTGGGTTACAGCCTGGAAGCTGGAAGTCTGAGAAGAGACAGGGGTGAAGTCTGTCTGAGGTTTCCAAGGTACAGCTATGGAGAAGCCTTTATATCTCCCAGCCAGAGAACACCAGGTAACCACTACCCCATAGGCCATCTCAGCATGGCTGGCCAATTGATTTGCTTCTCAGTCCCATCCTGAAACAGCACTGTCTTTTCAGCTAATTGCTAATGCAGGGTAGTAAGGAAAGCTCAGGAAGAAGCCCTTGAGGAGAACTCCACATATAGTAGATAATAATATAATAGCTGATGTATCTCATGCCAGTCAGAATGGCAATTATTAAAAAGTCAGGAAACAATAGATGCTAGTGAGACTGGAGAAACAGGAACACTTTTACACTGTTGGTGGGAGTGTAAATTAGTTCAACCATTGTGAAAGACAGTGTGGTGATTCCTCAAGGATCTAGAGCCAGAAATACCATTTGACCCAGCCATCCCATTACTGGGTATATACCCAAAGGATTATAAATCATTCTACTATAAAGACCCAGCCATCGCATTACTGGGTGTATACCCAAAGGATTATAAATCATTCTACTATAAAGACACATGCACACGTATGTTTATTGTGGCACTATTTACAATAGCAAAGACTTGGAACCAACCCAAATGCCCTGGATAAAGAAAATGTGGCACACATACACCATGGAATACTATGCAGCCATAAAAAAGGATGAGTTCATGTCCTTTGCAGGAACATGGATGAAGCTGGAAGCCATCACTCTCAGCAAACTAACACAGGAACAGAAAACCAAACACTGCATGTTCTCACTGATAAGTGGGAGTTGAACAATGAGAACACATGGACACAGGGAGGGGAACAACACACACCAGGGCCTGTTGGGGGATGGAGGGCAAGGGGAGGGAGAGCATTAAGACAAATACCTAATGCATGTGGGGCTTAAAACCTAGATGACGGGTTGATGGGTGCAGCAAACCACCATGGCAAATGTATACCTATGTAACAAACATGCACATTCTGCACATGTATCCTGGAACTTAAAGTAAGAACAAAAAGAGAAAGTCTTAAATAATAACAATAATAATAGCTGATGTATCAAAATTGGATTTTGTTCCCAGGTCCTGTCATAAGCAGCTTTACCTTGGCTTTCCTGTGTAATTCTCATAATCACCTTCTGAGGTGCGTTCTACTATTATGCCCAGTTTGTAGAGGAGGGGACCGACACTTGGCAAGGTTCAGTCACTTCACCAAGGCCTTTCAGAAAATAGAGGCAAAGCTGGGATTCAGTCTCCAAAGCTGAAGAATGGAGCTGCTACAATCTGCCCTCTGCAAAACTTCTGATAGGGCTTCTGGTTCTTGCTCTGCATTTAGCATGGGCAAGAACTGACCCTAAAGAGTGATTCTCCTAAAATAGGATGCAGTCCCTTCGCTTCTCCTCAGATGCTTTTCATCGTGGTGGGGAAGAGGGTCGGAGGGGGCTGTTGCCTAGCAACATTGCATTTGCTGCCACACCCTTCCAACTGCCTCCTTGCAGATTCACAAATAACCTCTCTCCTCACATTATGGCAATCCTTGCCCCCTGACCCCTCAACATCCAGGAGGCAGAGTAAATACATGGCCATCTTCCCCATAGACACCTCTAGGCTAGGAGAGGCTAGGCTGCAAATCATCTACCACTTCAGAGACGGAAGGCGTAGAGGGTGCAGAACCTTACTTTCCCCATTGCAACCCTCTTGGGATGCTTTATGTAAATGTATTCTGATTACAAAAGAATGAGGAGGGGAAGGGCTGATTCGCAGCCAGCCAGGTCTTCACAAAGCCCTGGGGCAGCCTGTACAGCCCCAGGCTACAAAGACTATCCCTGAGACCACCAGAGGTAAGACAGGCTCCAGAGATGTGCATGTGGGGAGGGGGAATGGATGTGTAAGCTCTACCCACAGGAAATTCGGGACCAATCCCCCCAGAGCAAATGCCCCAAAATCTATAATGCAGGTGCAAGAAACCTGCCGAATGCTTTTCGATCAGAATAAAACAGATTTCTTTTTCTGCTTTTTCTTACCAAGTGACTCCTAGAGTTGGGTCACGGTGTCCCCGTCCTCCCAGCAAGCACCACGTGGGTAAGCGCTTCCGCACGACCTTGTTAGGATCTGAATTGAACACGCTCTGTCCACGTAATACCTAATGCAGTGCTCAGCGCAGGCAGATGCTTAGAAATTACTTTCAAATGAGCATTTTACAGATGACCTCTCTTCTCTCTCTGCAAGCCATGTTGAAATAAAGAAGACAATGATAATGGTAATACGCAGGAACTTTGTTAGAGCACTATTTGTTCTCTTGAGGCTCTATCCTGGGTCCTTTTCAAAGGGATTTGGTTATTAAAATACCTCAAAGATGTATTACAAGGCAGTTTCACCAAAAAGACAGTGGGGATATATCAAAACTTTTTAAAAAACTAAATGCCCTGCCGTACCTCCACCCTTCACGAGTTAGAAGGTGGAGGCACTGGGATGAGGAGAGGAGGAGGCGGATCACACTTTATGCCCTTCCCAATAGTTTACCTATGCATGGAAGAGGGACAGGGGAGGGAATCTGATTTCCTCAATTCACTGAAGCAGCTTCCTGTAGCTATATCAAGTCCCCCAAATTTCCAATCGTGATGGAGACATTGGGACTAAAACACAACCCTTTATTCTTTCAGTGTGAATTAAATGCCTTAACATACCAGATACTCTGCTGTGCAACAGGGATACAGTCATGAAAAAGACCAGCCTTCTTGGAGTTCCTAGTCCAATAGGGGAAGCAGATGAACAGGAGTCTCGTGGCGATGTGAGTAGGGGGTGAAGGAGCATCTCGCACACTCCCCAATATCAGATACCTCCTGGCCTCACCTCACATCCTCTAGACTTAACTTTTACCCCAGCAGCTCTTCCACGGATGCATCCTGAAAGCTGCTCCACATGGCTCTCACTCTCTGTCCTGGAGATTCTCTGCAGTCACTTGGGATACCAGCAGGAGCCACTGGCTATTCACGCGGGTGCAATCTGGAAGAGCAATACCCCTTGGTGCACTGACAATGGAGAGCAGGAGCCAATGCTTTTCTTTGAGGTACCTTAGGCAGACAGTTCTGAGGTCCATTTATACAGCTTGTTACGCATTGAATCATGTTCCCAAAAAAGATGCTGAAGCCCTAACTCCCAGTACCTGTGAATGTGACCTTACATGGAAATAGGATCTTTGCAGATGATCAAGTTCAAGGTGGGTCCTATTCCAATATGACTTGTGTCATTTTAGAAAGGGGAAATTTGAAGATAGACTTGCAGATAGGGAGAACATCATGTCAAGATGAAGGCAGCAATCAGAGTGACGTGCCTGCAAGCCAGGGAGCATCAAAGAGGGTCAGCAAACCTCCAGAAGCTAGGCAAGTAGCATGGAAGAGATTCTCCCTAACAGCCCTCAGAATGAACCAACCTTGCCAACACCTTGATCTGGGATTTTTAGAACCGTGAGACAATACACTTCTGTTGTTTCAGTCACCCAGTTTGTGGTACTTCGTTATAGCAGCCCTAACAAACTCATACACAACTCCTCAGAATTCCCAGTGAGGTGCTTCCTCTGTTTCTCGCAATGAGGTCCAGCTTGGTAGCCCATGCTTGTGATGGCTTCACTTCAATCCCTGCTTCCATTTTCCCAGCAACCTTCGCATAGTCCCTTGGATCCCAAAATTAAGTCCTCTAATTAAAGCGCCTGTACCAAACCCTTGACTTTGCTTTCTAATGGGAAAAGCCAGGCTATGGCACCCACCTTTGGAAGACAGTCAGCCATCAATCTAGGTCCCTGAGTGGCTACATGGAGGAGAGACCTTGGACTGTTATGTGAGTGAGAAACAAGCTAATCTAGAGTTCACTCACTTGATAGGGAGGAGCCGCTTAGCCTACTCTGAGTCACACAGGGTGAGCCCCCTCAGGGCCTGGCTCTGACAGACACATCCTCTCTAGTACACGGGTGTAATCAAGCCCATGATGGTGCTATTAGGAGAAATTAACAAGGTGTTGGGGCAAAAGGTCACCAGTAACAATGCTCACTTCCACATCTTCCCAATGCAGACCTTCTTCACGGCCTTTATTTAATCAAGTACAGGGGTAGAGTCTCTTTGTGGAGGCCCCCTTGTTGGCTTCCTGGAGAATCCCACCACCTGTCCTTCCCTTCCTCATCCTACCTCACCCCCACCCATCTATTCCTCCTGGGTCGGGGCCTGCTGGGTTAATCAGATACATTGCTTAACCACTCTAGCTACTTCCTAAGAGGTATTCCAGAAGAAATAAAAGAAAACCCTTTATATGCTAAAAAGGTGCTACTGGAAAGTATTTATTATATTATTAAAATGTCTATGTTTGTATCTTGACTCCTGCACTAGACTGTAAACTCTTAGTGTCACCAAATGTGGGGAAATCTTTCTTGCTTTGTATAAAGCAGGAACTGAATAAATATTTTAAAACTGGGAAGGCACAATAGCTCACACCTGTAATCCCAGCACTCTGGGATGCCCAGACAGGAGGATCACTTGAGGCCAGGAGTTCAAGACCAGCCTGGGCAACATAGCGAAACCCCATCTCTAAGTTAAAATGAATAAAAATAAATAAATATATAATTTGAAAAAGAATTTATTCTCCTCACACTTAAATTTAATATTCCCTAGTCACTTCCTTTTATCAAGTATTATCCCAAATATGGTAGTAAAAGAGCAAAATTCAGCATTTTTCCAAGATAATTTTTTTACATATTTACAAATGACTGGTTTTAATGCCATGGTTTGAAATGAGCATGTCTGTGTAGAGAACTGGGAAAGTCCTTCCCCGTGGCCTTGCCTCTGACCATGCGCACGAGTGGTGAGCTACTCCTGCTCACCTCCCAGAGCGCCCTGTATGCACACGATAATCAAGCTGCATTCGTCCATCTGGCACTCAAGGACTTGGAAAGGGAGCCAGAAAACATAAAGGCAAATCTCCTTCCACAAAGCTTCCCACCTGCAGAAGAGCTGTGATAACACTTCTATTTTCAGCACAGAATCATCACATCAGGTGCTTAGTGAGGGGCTGGGGGAAAGGGCTGGAATGAACCAGAAGTTCTGCACACACTCACTCTGCCTCTGTGCTGTGGACACCCTCCAAAACGTGCTTGCTGCCAGTGGCATTTAAAAATCATAGAGTAAGGCTGGGCACACTGGCCCACGCCTGTAATCCCAGCACTTTGGGAGGCTGAGGTGGGTGGATCACGAGGTCAGGAGTTCAAGACTAGCCTGGCTAAGATGGTGAAATCCTGTCTCTACTAAAAATACAAAAAAAATTAGCCAGGCATGGTGGTGGGCAAGTATAATCTCAGTTACACAGGAGGCTGAGGTAGAGAACTGCTTGAACCCAGGAGGCAAAGGTTGCAGTGAGCAGAGATCGCACCACTGTACTCCAGCCTGGGCAACAGAGTGAGACTCTGTCTGGAAAAAAAAAAAAAAAAAATCATAGAGTGTGTTCGAGACACTAGCAGCACAGAATACTAAATACTACAAACAATTTAACTCTGTGGGCAATTATTTGCTCAGGATTTGTGTGTGCCTCCAAATATTTGGGCAAGGTCTGAATAGCAGAGGCATGGAGAGGTGAGGAGTGGTGGAGGGAAGCCAGCCTTACATTTCCCTACTAGGGCCTGGTGAGGTCTGTCAGCAGCATTTAGAAACCAGCCTCCAGGGGAAGTAGGTCTGCCCTAGTTTCCAGCACCCTGGAAAGCTCCAAGTCTTCCCAATGATACCAGGAAAGCAAATTAGGCAAAGTGGTGATTCAGTGGCTGGTACAACACTGGGTAGGTCCTGATGCCTAGGAAACTGGAACAGAGTCTAAGTCAGTGCAGTTCAGCTACAATAAACCAATCAGAGTTACAACTGACGAGCACCTAGTGGGTTTTCATTTGTTTGTTGTTTTGTCTTTTTTGTTTTCTTTTTGAGACAGGGTCTTGCTCTGTCACCCAGGCTGGAGCAGTGGCACAATCGTAGCTCACTGCAGCCTCTATCTCCTGGGCTTAAGTGATCCTCCAGGCTCAGCCTCCCAAGTAGCTAGGACCATACGCTCAGGGCACCACACCCAGATAATTTTTTTTAAAATTTCTTTTAAGAGACGAGGTCTGTATGTGTTGCTCAGGTTGGTCTTGAACTCCTGGCCTCAAGCAATCCTCCTGTCTCAGCCTCCCAAAGTGCTGAGATGACAGTACCTTTACTGTAAGGTGTTTACTGGGCCTTTCCAAACTTGTGGATGGAGGTGCCCATTCCCACGAGAACTGCACAGGAGCATCACCGATCAGGAACTGTCTCCTTTAGATCCAAAGCCCAGAGGAGTTTTCCAGTTGTTACACAAGTCTCAGTTTTAACTACTTTTGAGAAATACCACACAAATTCTGCTCTGAACCTCTTGCCAATAAAAAAATAAATTATTATCCCCAGCAGCAATCCTGTGGCTATAAGCCACAATAAAATGATGAAATATATCAATGAAGGTGCTAACACACTATCCAATGAAGAATGCTCTCAGCTCATCAGATGCAGTAAAATCGATCCACTGGCATGATGTGAGCACTCGATCAATTTATTTCATTGACAAAGGGATCAATATGCCGATTTTTTACGGTATTAATCATTAGGTGAATTGTATTCGTTCTGCAAAAACCCTTTATACACTTAGTAAAAGGGTTTTCTCTCTCAAAACTGTCACTGTGAGGCTTTTTTCTCTGCAGATTTGGCATTTCAGCACTCAGGCCCATCTATGGACTGAGGACCGTGAACACAGAGCAATCCCGGTCTCGGGAGGCAGGCATAAGAGGCAGAGCCTTTATTTTTCCAGGAGTGTGATGATCTCACGCAATGCTAAAAAAGTGGTGGAAATCTGGAGGCAGAACGAGCATTCACTGTCAAGCCCGGGACCAGACAGAAAACACGTGGCTTTCTTCTCCCATCCTCACTTTCCCCAACACTCTGGTACCCTGGTGTCTCCCGGTCTAGTGCCATAAAGCTCTCTTCTGAGTTTGGCAGGTGACTGAATGACCAGAGCCCCAGGAAGCAGGAGGCAGGGAAAGAGCAACAGAGATCGCACCTGAGAGCCTGAGGCCCTGCTAGGACAGGCAGGAATATCATTGCACCAGAGTCCTTCCAAGAGCAGACTGGTTTAAAGGAAAAGTTAACAGGTGAGCTGAGGTCTGAAGCATCCGTTTAAAAAAAAAATACAATAAGCCACCAAAACTTGCAGTACCGAGTCAGCCCTAGGGATGGCTCAGAAGGGAAAAGCTACAAGTATTATCAGAGACTGTCATCAACTGGGAATTGACATTCCTCAACTCAGGAGGTACCTACTGCAGAGATGGCAGCTGACTCCCAGTGATGCCAGCAGGCTCTTCACATCTGCGCTGGCAATAAAAGGCAATGCAAGGAAAGCATGTGCGATCAAAGCATGGAAACACAAGAATATCTTTCTGATGTCTGTCCAGAGATTATTCTCCTGCCAAGGGCCATTTTTACCAAAAGGGAAGCACACCAGGGCCATCCTGATGTGTGTTTGTCATGGACACCTTGCTGGACACAGGATGTAGGACTCCAGGATAGGAAATCAGGGCAGGGTACGAGCAGAGTACGTTGTGCAACAGGGAGACAACAGTGAAAAAGACCAGCACAAACATCGTGTCTTGGAACTCAGTCCCAGGTGGACACAGCTGGGACCTCTTAACGTGAAGTGGGAGCGATTCAGAGTGATTGGGGAAATGCAAGGCCAGAAGAAGCTAGTCCTAAAAGGAGGTGTCCTAAGTGAGGAACGGGCTCTTCTCAGAGGCCCTGGAAGGATTGCTACAGAGGAGCAGGAGGAGGGTACGGAAGGACGACAGTCAATATTTTGTCAGTTACCCAGCGTTGTCCTGGTAAATTTAAACACCCACCTTCCTTCTCTGCTCCCACCTCCACCAGAGCTCCTAGTCCAGTTGCTCAGAACACTGACAGATGACCCAGTGGCACTGCTCCTCTGACACTGCAGACCCAGTGTGTGCAGGCACATGTCCACAACAGCTCGTTAGGGGGCAAAAATGTATATACATCTATATGTCCATTCATTTCTTATAAATGTAGATATAAAAGGCGTAAAACACACAAGTGACAACTAATAATAACATTTATAATACTCTCTATTGTACATTTCATATAACTGATTCTTCCAGAATGCTTTCGTCAATTTTGCCAAAGTCTTCTAATTGACTGAAGAGCTGTCTGAGGACCACCACCCGATGGGGCAACATTCAGACAAAGGAGCAGGTGGGCAGAAATTTCAGAGTTACCAAGAATTTGTCTGGCCAAGAATTACTTTGAATATGATAGTCAAAAGTTGCTGCTCCTACCCCAGCAGCGCTGCTCTTGCGCACATCTGTGTACAACACACACACACACACACACACACACACACACACTCTCCCTGCCATCCGGAACAGCCTCACTTCTATTCTCCAGCCAGCAAATTCCTGAGCCATGGTGTTAAACGTGGAGTTACCATATGACCCAGCAATTCCACTCAAGAGAAATGAAAATGTAGGTCCACACAAAAACTGGTAGATGAATGTTTATAGCAGCATTATTTATAATAGCCAAAAAGTGGAAACAAGTCGAATGTCCATCAACTAAAAAACGAATAAACATGATGTGGTATATCCATATAATGGAATATAATTTGGAAATAAAACGGAATGAAGCACTGATACATGTTACAGCACGGATGAACTTGGAAAACCTTCTGCTAACTGAAAGAAATCAGACCCAGAAGGCCACATATTGAATAATTCCATTTATGGAAACCCAGAGACAGAAAGTAGACTAGTGTTTGCCTCAGGCTGGGAAGGGTGAAGGAGAAATGGGATGTAACTACTAACAGATATGAGGTTTCTTTTGAAGATGATGAAAATGTTTGAAAATTGATTATGGTGATGTCTGCACAACTCCGTGAATATACTACAAATCACTGGGAAGGACACTTTAAAATGGTAAATTATATGATATGTTAATTATATCTCAATAAAGCTGTTTTTCAAAATTTCTGAGCCATGGCAAAAAAGCTGGTTGACGTCTTATTTCCTGTGAACGTACTTCCATTGCTAATGGTTGAAGAAGAGCTTTATGAAATGTCTTGACCTCATTTTCAGATTGGATTCCCACAACTACCCTGTGAGGCCAGCAGAGACGAGATTGTGTTTATTTATAAAAGGCTGAGGTTCAATCTGTTAGGTGACTTGCTTAGGGTCACACAGCAGATTTAGAATGGAAGTTGGTCTTAGCATTTTCTACAACTTATGCCGACACAGTTCAACTAACTGCAAACTAAAGAGAGGGTAATTACCCTACAAGTGAGTCACATGGTAAGGCTAGGAGTTCAGGCGGGTTACAGAACTAGACCAGGGGTGCGAAGCCCCTGCTGAAAGTCCTCCCCATAAGGCTGAAGAACAGGAGAGCTGAGGTGTTAATTCACAGAATGAGGCCCTAAGGGTGGGTGAGATCAGGGCTCCATAGGCTGAACGTCAGGCACACCTAATTGATTCAGGTGTCCACCCAGTTAATACTTACTGGGTATCTACTGTGACCTAGGCCCCAGGGATTCAAAAGAGAACAAAGTCCTCACTGTCATGGCTTTCAGGGTAGAAAAGGACAGACGATCCTATGACCAACTAATTACGATTGTGATAAGGGCTCCAAGAGGGGAAACAAAAATGCCAAGAGTATATAACGGGACATGGCCTGCTTCAGACCAAAGACAAATTGGGAAGAGAAAATCCAATATTTTGCCAGATTCTATCTTACCAATTCTAAGTATGTCTTTTCCTTGCAAAGTCAAACCAAATAACCTGTTTCTGGTTTTTTGTTTTTGTTTTTGTTTTTGTTTTTTCACATTGAGCATATGATATTCACTCCTCTGCTCTCAGGTTTTCACAGAAGATGAAACATCTATAAACACTTCAAACCACTTAAGAAGTCCCAGGAAGGGAAATCTGATCTTTCTTTTTGCCTTTTTACTTGCTTTTTCCCAGAGAAAATCAGGTTTATCTGATTAGCAAAACTGGTGAAAGGCTGATACCCACTAGGCCCATTTACAGTGGGCAGGCCCACGCACTGTAACGCAATTATGGGCCGATCACTCACCTCTCACTGTTATGGGCCCCTGGGCTCTGGAGGCCTGGGCTCTCCTTGTTAAGCAGAACCAGAGAGTGCCTGCCTATTATGCCAAGCCCAATCTCTACTCTGTGTTCCAGTTTCTTTATCTGAGGCTGGGTGAGTGTTCCAATTACCCATGAGTAACAAACTATGCTAAAGCTTAGTAGCTTACAAGAACAGTTATTTCATAACATATTACAATTTTGCAGGTCAAGAATCTGGGATGAACTCAACTGAGCAATTCTTCTGCACCGCATGACATTGACTGGTGTTACTTCATGGTGTTTGGCTAGTGGCTGGGTCAGGTCACAGGGGAGGTGGGTCAGACAGCTTCACTCATATGCCTGGCACCATGGCAGGGACGGCTGGAAGGCTGGGCTCAGGTGGGTGCCTCTTCCTCTCCATGGAGTCTCAGGTCTACTGTGTGGTTTCCCAGCAGGGAAGTTGGACTTCTCACCTGCCCGTCTGAGTTCTAATAGTGAGTAGTCCAAAAAAACAGAAAAATAAGTCACTAGGAAACTGCCACAATGTTACTTCTACCCATATACTATTGATCAAAGCAGCCAAAGATCCCATCCTCATTCAAGAGTGGGGGACATAGATCCTACTTGCAATGGGAGGAGGGTCAAAGATATGAAGCTATCTTTATCTACCATAATGGGTAGGTCTGATTTTGAGGTGGGGGAAGATAGAGAAAGCTCTATTTGGCCTCGAGCCTACACAGTTTTCTGGAGAGCCCTTACTTTGGTAAATAAAGGTGCCCTGTGGACCCCTGCTTAACTCAGTTCTTTGTGTTTACTTTCTATAAGTCAGAACCCTGGAGAGTAAAAGGAATGACTGTCCACCCAGACCTAGGATAGCCTGGGTTTACAGAAGCTAAAAATCCTAAGAAACCAGGGCAGGCTAATAGAGTGAGAACTCCAGAGAACACTTACAATTTCTTCTAACCTCTTTTTTTTGCTGCCAGCATGAAACTCAGACTCAGACTTGGTGTGCTCAGCAGTTGCTATCCTGTGACCTGTGGGGTAGGCTGGGACTGGAAATGAAAGACTACAAATAATGCTTTTGGAGTTCTTCCCCAGTCGTTCCATTAGAAATGGGCCTTGTGGGGCCTAGAGGTGTAATTCCTGGGATCTAACAGCTGTGGCCTCTGCATTGCTTGGCATCTTGCACCACCTTTTCTGGAGCAAACAATCTCACAGCAGACCTGGTGTGCTGACCCTGGGGACGCTGTGCCATCGGAATCACAGATGGCTCTCAGGCAGCAGAACCCTGCAGTGGCACATGCAAACCTGACGCTGAGATGCACATGTGTGTTTAATCAGCCTTGTGCCTAATCTCGGTAAGGAGCCCCTGTAGCCCTCATCAAGGCCATGTTTCTGGGAGCATGGATGTGGAATGTTGCATAAACAATGCACAGAGGCAAGGGCATGCCTGATTAAAGCAGCAGGGATCGGTGCTGAAGATCTAGGACATCTTATTTCCCATCCCAAATCCAAGTGAATGATGCCACCAACAACAATAAAGGTAACAACAACCACTGCTCTAAATATTTAAGTATGTAAACTCACTTAATCCCCAAAATAGTCCTGTGAGGTAGGACGACCATTAACTGCATCATACAGGTAAGAAATCCAAGCACATAGCCATTAAATAATTTGCTCAAGGTCACCTAGAAAGTAGGTGGAGGAGGAGGGCTCTTGAAATCCAGAGCCCACGCCCTTAGTCACCCTGTCTTTATCCTGGTTAATCTCAACAACATGGCTGTGGACTGTGTCCTTAAAATCAGGAGTGAGGCCGGGCATGGTGGCTCACACCCATAATCCCAACACTGGGAGGCCAAGGCAGGTGGATCACCTGAGCTCAGGAGTTTGAGACCAGCTGGGCCAACATGGTGAAACCCTGTTTCTACTAAAAATACAAAAATTAGCCAGGCATGGTGGTGGGCACCTGTAATCCTAGCTACTTGGGAGGTTGAGGCATGAGAATTGCTTGAACCCGGGAGGCAGAGGTTGCAGTGAGCCAAGATCATGCCACTGTACCCCAGCCTCGGCAACAGAGTGAGACTTTGTTTCAAAAAAAAAAAAAGGCCAGGCATGGTGGCTCACGCCTGTAATCCCAGCACTTTGGGAGGCCGAGGTGGGCGGATCACGAGGTCAGGGGATCCAGAC
>NW_012102843.1:401767-405058 GCF_000951045.1 Mandrillus leucophaeus
AAAAAAAAAAAAAAATCAGGAGAGTGAAGCAGGACTTCGACTTCTGGGTTTCTCAGCTCCTCTGGTGTGTTGGTTTGCTAGGGCTTCCATAATCAACTGCCACAGATGAGGTGACTTAAAATAGTAGAAACGTATCTCCTCCGGTTTCCGGCGGCTAGACATCCAAAGCGAAGCATCAGCAGGGCCGGGTTCCCTCCGAAGGCTCTAAGGGAGGATTCCTTTTCACCTCTTGCTAGTTCTGGTGATTGGCAGCAATCTTTGGCTTTCTTAGCTTGTAGAGGCATCGCTCCAATCCCGGCTTCCACCTTCACAGGACCATCTTCCCTGTGTGTCTGTGTCCTCTGTGTATGTCTCTGCTTCTCTTTTCCTCTTCCTGTAAGGAAAGCAGTCATTGGATTTGGGGCCCGCTCTATTCCAGAATTACCTCATCTTAACTAATTTACCAGAAGATTCTATTTCCAAATAAGGGCACACTCTGAGGTTCAGGGATGAGAAATTCTGGGGGATACAATTCGAACCAGTATATTTGGGGACAAAAATGGGGCCATTCCACTGCAAAGAGGCAAGGACATCTTGATTTGGACTCAACTCTACCTTCCCTGAAATCAAAACGGCTGGTCCATTTGCCCAGCTCATCTTTCTCTGCGGTCTCTAAGCTCTTTTAGAGTTTGTATGTCATCTGTGGTAAGAACCCCAGCATTTAGGTAAGAACCCTGGCTCACTTGTGAGGTCTGCTTGTTAAGGAGACTCTACGCTTCCCGTTGGTGGGGCAATAGCCCATGTTTTCTGCCTCTCATGACAGCTTGCACAGCCTGTATTCACACAGGTCACAAAATGGTGTTTCCAAAGCACAGTCTGAATGCGTCATTTTCTAAAGGCTAAAATCTTTCCCAAACCCTCACCCCTCCGAGGAGCTCAGCCTGGCATGCAGTCTCCGTGACAATGTGGAATAGCCCCGTGCTCACAAGCATGAGCTCCGGAGTCAGACTGCCTTGGCTCAGAATCCTGGCTCTGCCACTTGTAAGCTGAGATGATATGGGCAATGCACTTAAGCAGTGCCTGGCACATAAGAAGTGTCTGCTAAATGTTGGCAATCATTATTATCATCACTGCTTTCCAGCCTGGGTTCCCGATCCACATTAGCTCCTCGCTACTGCCCAAACGCTGACATTTTTCAAGCTCCCGTTCTTCACTTTTCTAGAATGCCCTTTTTCCTCTCTTTCCACTGGAAATTCGAATTTATTGTTTTAAGCCCAGTTCAAATTTGCCCTTTCAGTGATGCCTTCTCCCACCTGACCTGAGCAAATTGTTGCTTTCTCCTCTGTGCTCCCACACACCCTGACCTTTCCATCCTCCCTCTCTGTATCGCCTGCCCCTCTTGTCCCCAAAAGCATCCAGCACCGTGGCAGGCACATCGGTAAGCTGTCAAAAGCTATTTATTAAATGGATGTACAAAATGCTGAATATTGGACATTTTTTTCAGCCTTTCCGCTCTAGTCTCTCACCCTTACAGACTCACCACTGTCCTTCAGTCCGCCTCCCAACCCACAGCCCCTCCAGGCTCATTTATAAATAGGAAATGACATCTGCATACAAATATATCCCAGAGGCCAGGAATGCTCTGAAGACAAGGTCAGATACACTTGTTTTTTTCACCTTCTGAAACATCTGATTCCTACCTACTTTAGCTTCAGTATCTAAAACTCAGGCGTCTCCCTCAAGGTCAGTGAAGGTTTTGCCCACCTTTTCACACTCTTCATGGAAAGCCTCTCTCCTTTGGCTGGTAGCCCTTCCCCAGGATAACTCCCATCTGGTTCTAACGCGCACCATCTGCAATGACTACACCACGCCTGAAGAACCCAGTGCTTTATTTCTTCACCCATTCAACACAGATGCTAACAAGACAGACAGATTTGGAACCTCTGAGTTCTCTATTGTCAAATGAAGACGGTGTTATCCCATGAGGAGCTGCATGTTTTGTAGGCCTTATGAACATGCAAGGGGTATGGAAGTGTATAGCACAGGTGTGTTCCCCAGTCTGAGGGGAGACAGGAAGTCCCCGTGTGGAAGTGATGTTTGCTCAAATATCTTGAAGGATGAGGAGGAGTTATCCAGGAGAAGAGCTCGGGGAAGACTGCTCAAGGTAACCCCGAGGCAGGAGAGAAAGGTTCTTTATACCCAAGAGCTGAGACAGCTCACACGGCTGGAGAACAGTAAGCCATCGGGCTGCTGAAGGAGGCAGAGGCCCTATTACATAGGACAGCATGACTCGAGGGAAAGCTCTTCAACCTTATCCAAACAACAGAGAGCCTCTAAAGGGCTGGAAGCAGGGAAGGGAGCTGCTTCGATTTGGTTTAGAAGGTTCATCTGGCTGTGGACTGGATAATAGGTTGGGGGTGGTGAGGTGACGAGTTAGGAGGCTGCCGCCGAAATCCAGGCTCCTCCTAATGATGCCGTATTAACTTGAATTCTGACGCTCTTTCCTGAGTGGGAGAGAAAGCGGCGATGCCGGCACATCAGGAGTATGAACAGAAGTGTTCAGCCCACCAGCACATCATCCATCCATGCACTGGGGACCATCATCTGATGCATCAAACGGGTCTTCCTGGTTGAAAGTTGCTGAGAGTGGCTGCCATTCTTCACCTCCTCTCTCTGCTCTGCTTCCTCGTCCCACTGCTTGCTGTGTCTCCACTTGGCTCTTACAACACCAGCAGTGGAGGACGCTGGTAGTCCACCAAAATCCGCTCTTCCCTTTTTCCATAGGAGTGGAATCAAAGTCAGGCATGAGGCTGCCCAGTCATGCTACATTTGCCAGCTTAGCTTCTGTTACAGTTAGGTGAGGTCGTGGATGAAGCTCTTACCAGTGGGATGTGTTGTAACCAGGACCACTTGCAGCCTGCAGCTCCAGCAGTGTGCCCTGACCTCCTCCATACTCTCTTCCCACATGTGGCTGTGACTCAGCCTTGGCCATCCAGGCAGTGAATGGCAGAGTGCTGGAGAAGGGCAGAGCCTTGAGATGGAAGCAATCTAGTCTTCTAGGAAGTGGACAATACTGCCCATAGTCCAGGAATGCTTATCTAAGACATGAAAGACAAACTCCTTTCCTCTTTATCCCACCAAATTTGGGGTCTTTTTGTAAGAGCAGCTTAGCTCACACTAATGTGCTGACCTCCCTTCTGTCCAACTCTTCTAACCCAGGATCTCCCCACCTCCCCCATTTCCGACACATTCATCCCATGGTTCTTCCACACATGCACCAAGAAATGTCACAATACTTCTTGCTAATTATCA
>NW_012102843.1:405108-413871 GCF_000951045.1 Mandrillus leucophaeus
AAGCCATCGGGCTGCTGAAGGAGGCAGAGGCCCTATTACATAGGACAGCATGACTCGAGGGAAAGCTCTTCAACCTTATCCAAACAACAGAGAGCCTCTAAAGGGCTGGAAGCAGGGAAGGGAGCTGCTTCGATTTGGTTTAGAAGGTTCATCTGGCTGTGGACTGGATAATAGGTTGGGGGTGGTGAGGTGACGAGTTAGGAGGCTGCCGCCGAAATCCAGGCTCCTCCTAATGATGCCGTATTAACTTGAATTCTGACGCTCTTTCCTGAGTGGGAGAGAAAGCGGCGATGCCGGCACATCAGGAGTATGAACAGAAGTGTTCAGCCCACCAGCACATCATCCATCCATGCACTGGGGACCATCATCTGATGCATCAAACGGGTCTTCCTGGTTGAAAGTTGCTGAGAGTGGCTGCCATTCTTCACCTCCTCTCTCTGTTCTGCTTCCTCGTCCCACTGCTTGCTGTGTCTCCACTTGGCTCTTACAACACCAGCAGTGGAGGACGCTGGTAGTCCACCAAAATCCGCTCTTCCCTTTTTCCATAGGAGTGGAATCAAAGTCAGGCATGAGGCTGCCCAGTCATGCTACATTTGCCAGCTTAGCTTCTGTTACAGTTAGGTGAGGTCGTGGATGAAGCTCTTACCAGTGGGATGTGTTGTAACCAGGACCACTTGCAGCCTGCAGCTCCAGCAGTGTGCCCTGACCTCCTCCATACTCTCTTCCCACATGTGGCTGTGACTCAGCCTTGGCCATCCAGGCAGTGAATGGCAGAGTGCTGGAGAAGGGCAGAGCCTTGAGATGGAAGCAATCTAGTCTTCTAGGAAGTGGACAATACTGCCCATAGTCCAGGAATACTTATCTAAGACATGAAAGACAAACTCCTTTCCTCTTTATCCCACCAAATTTGGGGTCTTTTTGTAAGAGCAGCTTAGCTCACACTAATGTGCTGACCTCCCTTCTGTCCAACTCTTCTAACCCAGGATCTCCCCACCTCCCCCATTTCCGACACATTCATCCCATGGTTCTTCCACACATGCACCAAGAAATGTCACAATACTTCTTGCTAATTATCACTAAGCAGTTTGGTTTTCTTTTCTCCCCTTTTGAAAAAGAAAAAAAAAAACAAAAAGATTGTAGATACCAGAGGGAAGGTACAAAATGCAGACAGGAAAGAAAAATGATGCATAATCTCATGAAAATATGCAATTATTTAATGGCTCATTCTGTGTTATTATGTTTGTGACCTCTTTTAATGAAAGAATATAGTAAACATTTTTTTTTTTTTTTTTTTTTTTTTGAGACTGAGTCTCGCTCTGTTGCCCAGGCTGGAATGCAGTGGTGGTATGATCTCAGCTCACTGAAACATCCACCTCCCGGGGTCAAGTGATTCTCCTGCCTCAGCCTCTCAAGTAGCTGGGACTACAGGCAGGCACCCCTACGCCGAGCTAATTTTTGTATTTTTGGTAGAGACGGGGTTTCACCATGTTGGTCGAGGTGGTCTTGATCTCTTGACCTCATGATCTGCCTGCCTCAGCCTCCCAAAGTGCTGGGATTACAGGCCTGAGCCACTGGGTCTGGCCAGTGAACATTTTTTCATATCAAGAAATATCTTTTTACAACAGAATTTTTTGTTTTTAAATTTTTAAATTTTTTATTTTTAGATGTGACTTTTTAAAATTGAAAACCAAAAATGCCCTCAAATCTTTGAAGTCCTATTGGATTGGGATAAGTAGAGACAATGAACAAGTATTTTGAGTAAAACAAACCTGATACAAGTCATGGCAAGTAAGGAATGTCCCAAGGAGGATTTTCCAGAGTTAAAATACATTCCAAGGCCAGCCATCTTGCCTTTCACTTAGACCCATGCTTCATCCTGGCCTTTGATTTGTAAATTTCCTTTGTTTCTGATTTACCATAAACTGGAAAAAAATAGAAATAAGTCTTTTAAATAATCTTTTTGTTATTTTCACTTTATTTTCTCCCTTTATATATATTTTTTACCTTTTAAATGATTTCAACTTTTATTTTAGATTCAGGGGACACCTGTGCAGGTTCATTACTTGGATATACTGTGATGCTGAGGTTTAGGGTACACATGACCCCGTCACCCAGGTACTGAGCATAGCACTCAGTAGTTAGTATTTGAGCCCTCTCCTCAGGCCCCCTCCCTTTTCTAGTGGTCCTCAGTTTCTATTGTTCCCGTCTTTATGTCCGTAAGTACCCAGTGTTTAGCTTCCACTTGTAAGTGAGGACTTGCAGTATTTGGTTTTCTGTTCCTGAGTTAATTCGCTTAAGACAATGGCCTCCAGCTGTATTCATGTTGCTGCAAAGGATATACTTTCATTCTTCTCATGGCTGCATAGTATTACGTGGTGTGTATGTACCATGTTTTTTAATCCAGTCTACTGTTGATGGACACCTAGGTTGATTCCATGTCTTTTTTTTTTTTTTTTTTTTGAGATAGGGTCTTGTTCTGTTGCCCAGGCTGGAGTACAGTGGCACGACCTTGGTTCACTGCAACCTCTACCTCCTGGGTCCAAGCAATTCTCCTGTGTCAGCCTCCTGAGTAGCTGGTATTACAGGTGTGAGCCACTATACCCGACGGATTCCACGTGCCTGCTATTGTGTATAGCACTATGATGAACATACATGTGCATGTGTCTTTTGGTAGAATAATTTATTCTTCTTTGGGTACATATCCAAGAATGACATGGCTGGGTCAAATGGTAGCTCTGTTTTAACTTCTTTGAGAAATCTCCAAACTGCTATCCACGGCAGCTGAACTAATTTACTTTCTGGCAACAGTGCATAAGCATTCTCTTTTCTCTGCAGCCTCACCAGCATCTGTTGTTTTTTTTTGACTTTTTAGTAATAGCCATTCTGACTGCTGTGAGATGGTATCTGAGTGTGGTTTTCATTTGCATTACTCTGATGATTAGTAATGTGGAGTATTTTTATATGTTTGTTGGCTGCTTGTATTCTTCTTCCGAGAAGTGTCTGTTTATGTCCTTTTTTACAACAGAATTTTTAATGGATGCGTAGTATTCCACTGAGTCTACCATAATTGACTCATTCACTCTCCAACTGTTGGAAATGTATGTCATTTCCAGTTTGTTTGTTTGTTTTATTCTAAACAACTCTAAAATGAAGATCCTTCAATATCCTTTATTATTTCCTTAGCATAAATTGCTGAAAGTAAAATTGCTGTATAACGGAGACACAAAATTCACAGCTTTTGATGTATACTGCCAGCTTGTCCTCGAGAAACAGTAACCCAATTTAAGGCAGGTTGGTTTTCTAATGACTGCTATACTATGTACTGTGTATTTGGGCAAACAGAAAACAAACAAGAAGTCCCTCAAGCCTCACACGCCCCTCCCTTGCACTTGTAACCGTATCATCTTCTTGGGCAGGTGCTGAGCCTCCTGCCTCCCAGGTGCCCAGGCAGCAATTCTGCGAATGCAGCTTGCTATCCCTCATATGGAATAAAGATTGGAGGCCAGGCGTGGTGGCTCACGCCTATAATCCCAGCACTTTGGGAGGCCGAGGCTGGTGGATCACGAGGTCAGGAGTTTGACACCAGAGTGGCCAACACGGTGAAATCCCCGTCTCTACTAAAAATACAAAAGTTAACTGCGTATAGTGGGAGGTGCCTGTAATCCCAGCTATTCGGGAGGCTGAGGCAGGAGAATCCTTGAACCTGGGAAGCGAAGGTTGCAGTGAGCCGAGATCGTGCCATTGCACTCCAGCCTGGGTGACAGGGCGAGACTCTGTCTGAAACAAACAAACAAAAAAAGATATGTAAGGCAAGAAAAAAAAAATGTAATTTCTGCTATTTTTATTAAGGGCAGCTTCTTGAGGCTCTCCGAACAGGGCTAATTTCCATTTTCTGAGACCTCAATAACCCTCTCTCTCCACAGGAAAAAAAAATCAAAACATAAATTCCTTAGGGGACTCCTCTCTGATCTCTGCAAAGATTTAATGGCAGAGTGGAAGCAAAGTCTTAAGGTACTTCAACAGCTTAACCATATAGCATACCTATGCATTTGCCCCACATGAGGCAGGGCTGCAACTGTGTCTGTCCAAGTAAACACAGGGGCGCCCCTTGATAATATCCCTTGTTGGCTTTCCTTTTCTCCAAAGTCACAAAGTCGAATCAAAACAACTCTACCAACGCCTTAAAATCCTCATGGGCTTCTTCATTTAGGATACCTTCGTGAAGATTTTCTGCACTTGCTTTTTCTTTGAGCGATCTAAGCCGCAAGCATTCTGAAGCCCGGAGATCAGGGTTTCGAATGTTAAGTCTATTCTTGACGTCTTCTCCTTTTTCTTTTCCTACTCCTCTTTTTAATGATGGACCCACAGATTCTTAACATTTCTTCCAAGTTCCTTAGCCTCCCCAGAAGCCATGCTTAAGATCTTACAGTGGCTGTTATTTGGGAGATGGTCAGAGGAAGGGCTGCAGTACACTGACAACGTGGTACATGTGCTCACCTGGCCGACTTCATTTCCTTGCCTGTACATCGAAGGCATCCAGGCCTCCTTCTGCCCTGTGTGCCCATGGGTGTATCACAAAGACAGGCATTGCAGTGAGAGCCATTTCCAGCCGATCTTCACAGTTGCTTCAATAATGTTGAAAGGTTTTTATTCAGCTGGGGGCACAGCTAAGACTCGATCATCATGGACCGTCATTGGCCCTGGAGAACATAGATGTTACACTGGGGGCAGCAGTTCTAATATTTTTAGATTAGAAGGAGAAAACATGAAAGCGAAAATGTGATTCTTACAGTGTGAGGCTTTAGGTGAGATGCAATACTGAGCTGTGGCTTCTGTCTACCTCTAGCATGTGCGCGCTAGTGGTTCCTCAAAATCCCAGCTTAGATGTGGCCTGCTGCGGCAACTCTGGTGTCTCCTCAATGCCACAAACTTCTGGCTCTGACAACCACTCCCAGCTCCACTGCTGCGACTCCGTAGTACCTAATTTAAACTCCCTTGAATTTCAATGAGCAGGAGACACTCACTGACCCAGTTTATTTTTTGCTCTCTTGTGTATCAAGTCAGAGTTTGTCGGCTCAAGGCTGGGCCTCACCGTGGTCTGGTCAGCCGGGGCCATGAAGTATAAGGGAGAAGAGGTTCCTATTAGGCCAACCCTTCCATGTGGCAGGGAGGTGGGAGGGGTCTCTTTACTTAGAAGGTACTTGTGGTGCCAGAAAGGCCTCCATCTATGAATTAATATTCTAGCAGGGAGGAGAGGAAGAGAAATTTGAATAACGCAGACAGCCCATGCTGAAGCCGGATCCACCCCACACGAGTTCTCTTTGTCAGGTGTAGGAGGCGCATGAAAGAAGAGGGGTAGAAGGAGATGCGTTTTAAAGAGACAAGAGCCTTCTCCAAGGGAGAGATTCCTCCCTGAGTCTCAGAAACCTTAACAGCGCCTGGACTATCTACACACTGAAGTGCCTGCTCATCTGAAAAGCCAGGAAGCAAACGCAGGCTCCCCACGGGGAATCTCCAAACACAAAGGGATCCCTCCTCTCACCGTCCCTGCATTGTCTTCCAGAACATCCGGAGGTGTGTGCCTGGGAGGAGGGCAGAGCTGCGCATGACTCACCTGAAGAGCTGGGTGGCAAGGCTTCTGGGCAGGCAGCGGTCTTCATTCCCGTGGAGTGCTCACTCTTGAGGAGGCAACTGGGAACCCTCCTCCTCCTCTTCCTCATCCCTTTGGTGCCTTCTTTGCAGAGAAGCAGCTTACAGCTCCTTCTGAATGGTGGGGGCCAAGCTGATTTGCCCTTGTACTTATGGGAGCTCTGGGACAACGAGCTGGCTCCAAAGCTTAAGGAATCATCAGCAGTTGAGGCTCAAAATCCTTCCTGAGTAGCCAGACTGTCTGCTAGATGCCTCAGCACACTGGGAGTGACGCTGAGCTCCAGGCAGTTCTGAGGTTTAAGGCCCAGGTGGCTGTCTGGTCCTTGCAGACTCTTCCAGGCCATCCTTTTTTTTTCACCAAATAGTACACACTGGGCATGGTCTGTGTCATCATCAAGGGGAGCACACGCTCTCCCCATGGCTAGGAACCCTGCATTTCCATCATTACGCCTCCCAAGGTGAACCAAGGCCTGCAAATGTAGCTCTCAGAGTCCCACAGCTCCGTGCCCCAAGCAGAGACCTTCCTCCACTGTGGTCAGCCATCGGCTGCTCCACCGACCACAGAGACCTTCAGCTGAGGCTGTGCCAGGGAAGAGGCTGTGGTGAGGAGGCCAAGCTGTGGACTTAGCCCAGATTCCAATCCTGGCTCTGTGACATGGGGAAGTCACTTACCTCTCAGCCTGTTTCCTTACCTGTAGGATTGGGTAAAACACCATCCCTTCAGAATTAAAGGATTAAATTCTACCTAGATTAAAGGAGATAATGGGTGCAAATGGCTTCACACAGATAGTGCTTGGTGTAGTTAGGCAGAACCAGTAGCTCTCATTTATCATTCATTTATTCACACGCACACATTATCATAGGCACTTTCCATGAGGCAGGCACTGGGCTAGGTGCTAGAACGTGGAGAAATCAGACAAATAAACAGTTACTTTTACTGCAGCACATAGAAGCACTGAGTGTTGTGCAAATATATGGAAAAGAGTTCTAACTCAGGTTGGGGGAGGAAATCAAGGAATACTTCCAAGAGGAGGTGGCAGCAGTGAGCCAGGAAAAGAGGGGTGATGGGAGAAAAGGGTGTTCTTGGCAGAGGCAGCAGCATATTCCAAAGCCCAGGGGGTTATGAGAGAGTCTCCTGTGCTGGGACGCACAAGGCCACAGTCCTGGCTGCTACCTAACACCACGGGAGTCAGTTGTTTTCTCTGTGAATTTGAAGGCCGGCAATGTATCTGTGCATATGATTTCTGATATCAACACACATATAATGCTATTGGGTTCAAATGCTTCCAAGCCAGTGCCTCACAGAGAAAACACTTGCTGACAGTGAACATCTGTGGCCTAGAGGAATCCAGTGCTGGTGATGGGGCTGTGGTTTTAAATTTAATAACATTTTTACTCACTCGAGGATAGTTTCTGTTCAGCCCTGCGGCCCTCAGAGCCAGGCTAATTTGCACACAGCAGAGACACCCAGATTTGTTTTTACCCAGAGCAGGAGATAATAAATAGGTGAGGACGAAAATTCTCATTGGATAAAGGTAGTTCGACTGCAGGTGAAAATAAAAGTAAAAATCCTCATGAACTACCCAGTCTCATGTGTTACCAAGTGGTACTTCCAGCTGGGGCATTCCAGTCATTCAGGATAACAGACAGGCTGATGTTTCAATGACTCATCTTTGCAACAGCAGGGTCAAGACCAGAGGTTAAGAGACACGTTTTAATTTAATAAACCATCTGTAGGAAATGCAAGGTTTTCAGTTTAGTGTCTTTGGCTTCCCTATCTAAATACATTTACATTAAGGTCCAGCACATCTCTAATTAAAAATCTAAACTGTATTCCAGACTCACCTCCAAAGAATGGCCTGGAGTTCTGCGAAGACCTGGCCCAGGGACTTGTGAGTTCACATTTGAAAGCTCTTTAACTCTTCCCTCCCCAGTACACCGTTTTCCATTTTTCACCTGGCTGGCAGTAACCTTGCTATGAATATAACTGGGGCTCATTTCTCCTCCCAGCAGATATAACTGCCACTTCATAAAAATAGTCAGAAATCTTCAAATGATTCATCTCATCAGCAGCATAACAATAGCTTAGAAATATACTAGATTTTCAGACATAGCTCTTACATGTCAGAGAACGGGGAGAAAAAAAATGCACCGTAAAGCCAATTAAGTCTACTTATAGAATACTAACTCCAGGCTCCACAGTCCACCCAGCAGTTCTCAACCCCAGCTGCACATTAAGATCACCTAGGAAAGATTCAACTACACGAAAGAGATGGAATGACTAAAAACAATGAATTCTCCAGAATGATTTAGAACGATCCACCAAGTACAACTGACACCGTTTGAATAAGGTCTGTAGATGAGTGAACGGTATTGTATCAATGTTAATATCCTGGCTTGGATAGCTGCGCTGTGGTTATGTAAGATGTTAACATTTGGAAAAACTGGGGGAAGGATACACAGGACTGCTTTGTACTATTTCACATCTTTTTTTGGAAGTCTGAAATTATTTCAAATGAAAAGTTAAAAAAAAATTTTAAAGAAAGTAACTGGGAAAAAAAAAAATACCCAGGAAGCCTTTAAAACATACCAGTGCCTAGGCCCCATCTCAGACCAATTAAATGGAATCATTGTGTACAGAGCCTGGGTTGCAGTATTTTTAAAACCTCTCCGGTGATTTTAATGTGTAGCTAGAATTGAAAACACGGTTAGGGGTGGGTGAAGTGATTCTGATTCCAGTTTTCCCAGTTTTGTCACACCCTGCTCCATGACTTCAGGCAGGTCATTGAACCTTGCTAAGCCTCAGTGGTCTTATCTGTTAAATGGGGAGACTAAGCTGTAGTGGAGTATATTGACAGTGTGACAGTGGAGGGAAAGTGCAGATAGAAAAGGCTTTATACAGTTTCAAGAACTGTGGAAACGGAGGTGTCGGTGAGTCATTTCCTCTAAAGAGAAGCATCAATACTTAAGAGCCCCAGTACCTTTAGAATGCAATGACATGTGCCAGGTGCGGTGGCTCACGCCTGTAATCACAGCACTTTGGAAGGCCGAGGTGGGTGCATCACGAGGTCAAGAGATTGAGACCATCCTGGCCAACATGGTGAAACCCCATCT
>NW_012102843.1:414471-415718 GCF_000951045.1 Mandrillus leucophaeus
TGTTGGTCAGGCTTGTCTCGAACTCCCGACCTCAGGTGATCCACTCACCACGGCCTCCCAAAATGTTGGGATTACAGGCGTAAGCCACCGTGCCTGGCCCTTGCCTTGCATCTCCACAGTGATGAGGACATTTGTGCTTGGACCACACACCATCAGATTTCACTACCCAGGTTTTTCATTTTCTATGTGGGCTTATGACCTAAAGGATAGGTGATGATCTCTATTTATTAAAAGAACTATCTTCTATTTGTTCTTGTAACCACTCCATCTATAATAATGGTTCTTAAATGGTAGCATGCACTAGAATCACCTGAAGGGTTGTGAAAATATATATTGCACAGAAATGTTCATAGCAGCAATATTCCTACTATGGTTTGAATGCCCCTCCAAAATTCATGTTGAAACTTAATCCTCAAGGTGGCAGTATTGAGAGGTGGGGCCTTGGAGAGGTGATTGAATCATAAAGGCCCTGCCCTCATGAATGTGTTAATCCATTCATGGACTAATTGTTTGATGAAATAATAGATTATCCAGGGAAGGAGACTGGTGGCTTTACAAGAAGAGGAAGGAAGACCTGAGATAGCAGTTAGCGTGCTCGGCCCCCTTGCCTGCACTATCTCAGGACTCTTCAAAGTATCCCTAAGCACAAGAAGGCTCTCACCAGATGCGCCCCCCAACGCCAACCTTAGACTTCTCTGCCTCCATAACTGTAAGAAACAAATTCCTTTTCTTTATAAACTACCCAGTTTCAGGTATTCTGATAAAAGCAACAGAAAATGGACTAAGACAATTCCTAACAGCCAAAAAGTAGAAAAACCCCAAGTGTCCACCAACTCATGAATATATAAACAAAGTGTGGTATATCCAAATAATGGAATATGATTTGGCCATAAAAAGGAATGAAGTACAAATGCCTCCTGTAACATGAATGAGCCTTGAAAACATTATGTTCAGTGAAAGAAGCCACACACAAAAGGTCTATAATATAGTTTTCTTTTCTTCTTTTTTTCTATTTCTTCCTGGTTCAATCTTGGGAGGTTATGTGAAAAGGAAATTTACCTATTTCCTCTAGATTTTCTTATTTATTTATTTTATTTTACTTTAAGTTCTGGGATACATGTGCAGAACGTGCAGGTTTGTTACACAGGTATACATGTGCCATGGTTGTTTGCTGCACCTATCAACCTTCATCTAGGTTTTAAGCCCCACACGCATTAGGTATTTGTCCTAATGCTATCCCTCCCCTT
>NW_012102843.1:416093-466841 GCF_000951045.1 Mandrillus leucophaeus
CCTTGAAGATTCGCCACACTGTCTTCCACAATGGTTGAACTAATTTACACCCCCACCAACAGTGTAAAAGTGTTCCCATTTCTCCACATCCTCTCCAGCACCTGTTGTTTCCTGATTTTTAAATGATCGCCATTCTAACTGGTGTGAGATGGTATCTCATTCTGGTTTTGATTTGCATTTCTCTAATGACCAGTGATGATGAGCTTTTTTTCATATTTGTTGGCCGCATAAATGTCTTCTTTTGAGAAGTATCTGTTCATATCCTTCACCTTCTTTTTGATGGGGTTGGTTTTTTGGTCTAAATTTGTTTAAGTTCCTTGTAGATTCTGGATATTAGACCTTTGTCAGATGGATAGATTGCAAACATTTTCCCCATTCTGTAGGTTGTCTGTTCACTCTGATGATAGATTCTTTTGCTGTGCAGGTATTTTCCGATTTATACAAAATGTCCAGAATAGGTAAATCTACAGAGGCAGAAAGTACATTCGTGACTGCTAGGGCTAGGGAACATGGTGGGAGAGGAGGGGATACCTAAAGAGTACAGGGTTTCCTTATGAGGTAATGAAAATGTTTTAAAATGATTGTGTTGATAATTGCATGAATCTCTGACTACACTAAAAACCATTAAGCTGTACACTTTAAATGAGTTCATTGTATGGTATGTGAATTACATATCAATAAACCTGCCAAAATGTATTAAAAAGTGTATCCACTTCTCAAAAAGAAAACCCACACATTTCTGGGCCCTAACTCCAGAATTTCTGACACAAGCGTATCTAGGATAGAACCCACAAATTCACATTTCTAACAAGTTTCCAGGTGACACTGACGCTGCTGGTTCTGAGGCCCACACTACGAGAACCGTGGATCTATAGTATTCTCAGTCTGATTGCCTAATAAAATGCAGGAGGGCTCTGTGCATGTCTTCTGGGTCTTTGGAGCTCTGCATTCCCCTTTTTGTTTTTTTTTTCTTTTCTTTTCTTTCTTATACTGGGATGGTCACAGCATGAGGAAGTGAAGTCTTTTGATTTATCTCTTGTAAGAGCAGTGGATGCCCAATGCAAGACATACCCCTGAACACAGGTTCTACGCTGGTAAGTGGCTTTCACAGGGTGTTGAAAATAATTCCTTGTGGCATTTGATGTGACTGGCTTGGATGCAAAAAGTATCCAAGAGTCTTTTCTAAACCTTTATCTTGACTGTAATTTAGAGTTAACTTATTCTTTAACTGAGGGGGCCTCATTAGGTATCTTGCCTCAAAATCTTTAATACTGTTATAATATGCACATTTATTATCCCACAATTTCCCTTCCACAAATGTATTCTGAAGGAAGTAAGAAGGATGTGTGCAAAGATTTAACTGTAAGGACATTCATCATAAATGCATTCAATAGCAAAAATTTAGAAACCACCTAAATGTTCAATCATAAGAGATTAAATAAAATATGATGCATCTGTTGCATGTCATTTTCTGAATAAACCTTTTATTTTAGAACCACTTTAGATGCACAGAATCACTGTGAAGCCAGCATAGAGTTTCCATATACCCACACCCAATTCTCCTATTATTAACACCTTACACTAGTATGGTATATTTGGCACAATTAATGAACCAATACTGATTAAATTATGATGAACTAAAATGCATACTTTATTCAGATTTTCTTACTTTTTACCAAATGTCTTATTTGTCCCCTAAACTCTTCTTGACTGCGACCGCTTCTCAGATTTTCCTTGTTTTCAATGATCTTGAGAGTTTGGGAAAGCACCAGTCAGGGATTTTGTAGAATGTCTCTCCACTTGGATTTGTCCGATGTTTTTCTCGTGATTAAACTGGGGTTATGTATTCTGGGAGAAAGACCACAGAGGGAAAGAGTCATTCTTTTCTTCTTTTCTTTTTTTGTTTTTTTGTTTTGTTTTGTATTTTTTGAGACGGAGTCTTGCTCTGTCCCCCAGGCTGTAGTGCAGTGGCGCGATCTCGGCTCACTGCAAGCTCCGCTTCCTGGGTTCACACCATTCTCCTGCCTCAGCCTCCTGAGTAGCTGGGACTGCAGGCGCCCACCACCATGCAGGGCTAATTATTTGTGGTTTTAGTAGAGACAGGGTTTCACCGTGTTAGCCAGGATGGTCTCGATCTCCTGACCTCATGATCCGCCCGCCTCAGCCTCCCAAAGTGCTGGGATTACAGGCATGAGCCACCGCACCTGGCCTAAAGTGCCATTCTTATCACCTCATATCAAAGATACACACTATCAATATGACTTATCACTGCTAATGTCGACTTTGATCACTTGGCAGAGTTACTGTTTTTCAGGGGTTTCCACTGTAAATTTATTCTCTTTTTTGCTCTTTTCCTACTATATTCTTTGGAGGAAAGTCACTATGCACAGCCCACACTGTAGGAGTGGGAGTTTATGTTTCATCCCCTTAAGGACAAGACAACTACATGAATTATTGTGAATTCTTCTGCACAAGAGACTTGTCTCTACTCCCACAATTATTTATGTATTCAATCATTTATATCAGCATGGACTCACGAAAACTTATTTTGCATGTTGGGTTATAAGTCAATACTACTTTATTTTGTTGCTCAAATTCTTTCATCTTTGGCCACTAGTTCTTTCACTTGGCTCCTGTACTCTTTGGCATATTCTCACACTGTGAGTTTTGTGTGTGTTTCATACTCTCTTACTTTTGGGCACTACAAGATGCTCCAGGCTCATCTTATATATTTCTTTTCTTTTCCTTTCTTTTTTTTTTTTTTTTTTTTAAGAGAGAGGGTCTTGCTCTGTTGCCCACGTTGGAGTGCAGCAGTGGCAAGATCATAGCTCACTGTTAACCTTGAACTCCTGGGCTCAAGCGATCCTCCCACCTCCGTTTCCTGAGTAGCTGGGACTACAGGTGTGCACCACCACAGCCGGCAAATTTATAAAAACTTTTTGTACAGATGAGACTTCATTAGGTTGCTCAGGCTGGTCTCTAACTCCTGGCCTCAAAGCATCCTCCCACCATAGCCTCCCAAAGTGCTGGGATTACAGGTATTAGCCACCATGCCCAGCCTCATCTTGTATATTTCTTCCCACAGTTATAGAATCAGCCGTTTCTCCAATTTTTTTCCTTTGTTTGGAGAATGGTATCAGATATTGGAAACCAAGATCTGGGCACTAGGTGTGCTCATTGCTTGTATGTCATATTCAGTGAAATTTTAGTATGTTATTGAAAATTGTGTTGTAAAAAGATACTTAATGTCTACCAAATATTTAGAGAAATATGTAATTTATAAAATAGTATAATCTCATAAATTATTTCATATATAGAGAAGAAAATACACGAAAATACTAACAATGGTTATCTGTAGACATTCAATGATAGGTAACTGTATTAGGTTGGTTTTGCATTGCTATAAAGCAATACCTGGCCAGGTGTGGTGGCTCATGGCTGTAATTCCAACACTTTGGGAGGCCAAGGTTGGAGAATCCCTTGAGCCCAGGAGTTTGAGACCAGCCTGGGCAACATGGCAAAACTCTGTCTCTAAATAACAACAACAACAATAATAATAAAAGAAATGCCTGATTGGATAATTTATAAGAAAAGGGGTTTTATTGGCTTATGGTTCTGCAGGATATACAGGAAGGGTAGCAGCATCTGCTTCTGGGCAGGCCTCAGGAAGCTTCCAATCATGATGGAAGGCAAAGTGGGAGCAGGCACATCGCACAGTGAAAGCACGAGCAAGAGAGAGAGAAAGTGCCACACACTTTGAAACAGCCAAATCTCAAGAGAATTCACTTACTATCGCGAGGACAGCACCAAGAGGTTGGTGCCAAACCATTCATGAGAAACTGCCCCCATGATCTAATCGCCTCCCAACTGGCCCAACCTCCAACATTGGGGATTACATTTCAACGTGAGATTTGGGTGGGGACACAGATCCCATCTATATCAGTAATTTATTTTCTTTGTTTTGCATAATTACAATTTTAAAGTTTCTAAAACATACATGCATTCATTAATAATATGAAAAGAAAATGAGCTTAGGAAGCTCCTGTGATTGACCCAAAGTCACAGAGGTTCTATTGGTAGAGCTAGGATCAGAGTCTGAAGTTGGAAGATTTCACTCCAGCCTTGCTCCCACAGCACGAGGCCCATCATGTATCCCAAAGGGTGACACTGGCACTCTGAGGGAGTTGGGTTAAGACCTCTGACATCCCTTACCACTGAGAAGATGATGGTATAATCTCCCCTCCCTAAATAAATAAAAACAGTACTAAATTATAAAACACAAAATGTATATGAATGTCAAAATTAAAAGATCTTTCCAAATTTTTTAAATTGCAAAATGCTAGCAACATCTATTGAACCTCAATCTTTCACACTTTTAAAAACTGTTGTGGCTTGGTTAGATAAGCATAATGAAGTAATCGTGCTGCCTGGGACACAGCAGTGCAGGGCTGGTCCCCCAGTTCTACCAGCCACGCTCCTGATTTCCACAGATGCCAGGGACCATGCACATCACCTCCCACCTACAGAGAAAAGCTAGGCCCTAGGTAGTCAGACCAATACGAGTTGCATTATTTTTGGGAAGGGCTGGAGATAATCCAGTTTCCTGCAGAATTCAGATGGAAGGTCTCTAAAGATGATTCTCCAAGGTCCATGACTGTAGGGTTCTTGTTAATGCAAAGAATGATAAAACCTTTTCATTAATTTTATAGCTAAAAATCATACTGGATATTCCATTGTACCTATTAGACCAGTTAAAATGACTAAAGTAACATACCCCTACACTGGAGTAGAAGTAAGCCTTCTAGCTATTGATTCATTTATTGGCAATGTAGAGTAAGGTATCTTGCAAGAGTTTATGGAGTAGTTAATTTATATACTTGTTTGTTTACAAATACATACATCCATACAAGAATGTATATGGCAGCTTTATTTGTAATAGCCCTAACCTGGAAACAATGCAAATGCCTGTCAACAGGAAAATGAAAAACAAATTGTGGTAGAATGATTCTTTTAGTTATCTATTGCTACATAATAAACTACAACAAAATTTAAAGGCTTACACAATAATTTGTTTTTTCTCACAATTCTGTGGGCTTGGTTGTATTGAGCTGGGCAGTTTTTCTGTTCCACGTGGTGTTGACCATGGTTATGCATATGGCTACATTCAGCCAAGAGTTTGGCTGGGCCATGTCTGGCATCTCAGCTGGGTGACTGGAATGTCTGGTAGCTGGGTGAGCCGCTCCCTCCACATGGTCTCCCGTGGTTCTGTAGTCTAGCTGAATTTCAAGAGCAGCCAATGTCTTATTACCAATAACTTTTTCTTGAGCACTTACTATAACCCAGACACATCATTATATTGTCTTGTTTAATCTTCAAAAAAGTGACTGGAGGTGCATATAATTATTATGCTTTACGGTAGACTAATATGAAGCTCAGAAACAACAAATGTCAAATCTAAGTTCAACAGCTAATTAAGTGTCAGGGACCAATTAACCAGGAGTAAGAGATAGAGTTGGAGCTCCAATTCCTATCTGTCCCATTGCAATGGGAGTAACAATACTGCCAATATACAATTGGTCAGTGGCTTAGGGGAGCACTAATTTGATTTCCAAGCAAGAGAGCAGCTCCCAAAACAAAGAGACAAATATGTCCTGGGTATCTTCATGCTCAGTAAACTCAACACATCCCCTAGGATTAGTTGGGTCCTTGCTGCTCTATGGCTGTGCAAAGTCCATCTCAATGGGGCGTTTGCCACTTTCTATACTCAGCCAAGGGCTTTACCTTCCAAGCTCAACATTTTTCTTCCCCTAGCTGAGTATTAGGCAATGGCTGTCTTGGGTAAACTTTAGTGTGAATGACTAAAAGTCTCAGTCCTGCCAGGCCTATATGCTTTTTAAAAGAAAATCTTATGAACCCCAAATGGATGTATAATTAGTCAGATGTATCTGTTCATTCAAACAATGCTTGTTATGTGTTCACTTGTGCCTTTTACTATTCTAGGAGCTGGGATACAGCCATGAACAAAGATGATATTCTCTGGCCTCAATCAAGGAGCTTACTTTGTTTGGCAGGGGTAGGAGAGGAGAGTAGCATGGAGATGGACAAAAACAATGTCAGGCAGTGGTTAAGTGATAAGTACGTGGTTAGGATGGAGTATGCCTGGGTGGTTTAGAGGGTGCTATTTTCCATGGACTGGTCAGAGAAGGCATCTCATGAGGTGACACTTGAGCCATTCAGGCACCTGAGAGTCAAGAACTTCAGGCAGAAAAAAATGCCAGAGTCCGATGGCTGGGTGCAGTGGCTCACACCTGTAATCCCAGCACTTTGGGAGACTGAGGTTCATGGATCACCTGAGGTCAGGAGTTCGAGATCAGCCTGGCCAACATGGTGAAACCCCATCTCTACTAAAAATACAAAAAACTTATCCATCACGATCAAGTTGGCTTCATCTCTGGGATGCAAGGCTGGTTGAACATATGCAAATCAATAAACATAATCCATCACTTAAACAGAACCAATGACAAAAACCATATGATTGTCTCAATAGATGCAGAAAAGGCCTTCAACAAAATTCAACAGCCTTCATGCTAAAAACTCTCAATAAACTAGGTATTGATGGAACATATCTCAAAATAATAAGAGCTATTTATGACAAACCCACAGCCAACATCATACTGAATGGGCAAAAACTGGAAGCATTCCCTTTGAAAACTGGCACAAGACAAGGATGCCCTCTCTCACCACTCCTATTCAACATAGTACTGGAAGCTCTGGCTAAGGCAATCAGGCAAGAGAAAGAAATAAAGGTATTCACATAGCAAGAGAGGAAGTCAAATTATCTCTGTTTGCAGATGCCATGATTGCATATTTAGAAAACCCCATCGTCTCAGTCCAAAATCTCCTTAAGCTGATAAGCAACTTGAGCAAAGTCTCAGGATACAGAATCAATGTGCAAACATCACAAGCATTCCTTGTGACACCAGTAATACACCAATAATAGACAAACAGCCAAATCATGAGTGAACTCCCATTCACAATTGTTTCCAGGAGAATAAAATACCTAGGAATACAACTTACAAAGGATGTGAAGGACCTCTTCAAGGAGAACTACAAACCACTGCTCGAGGAAATAAGAGAGGACACAAACAAATGGAAAAATACTCCATGCTCATGGATAGGAAGATCAATATCATGAAAATGGCCAGACTCCCCAAAGTAATTTATAGATTCATTGCCATCCCCATGAAGCCACCATTGACTTTCTTCACAGAATTAGAAAAAAAGAACTTTAAATTTCATATGGAACCAAAAAAGAGCCCACATAGCCAAGACAATCCTAAGCAAAAGGAAAAAAGCTGGAGGCATCATGCTACCTGACTTCAATCTATAATGCAAGGCAAATACAAGTAACCAAAACAGCATGGTACTGGTACCAAAACAGAGATATAGACCAATGGAACAGAACAGAGGCCTCAGAAGTAACACCACACATCTACAACCATCTGGTCTTTGACAAACCTGACAAAAGCAAGCAATGGGGAAAGGATTCCCTATTTAATAAATGGTGTTGGGAAAACTGGCTAGCCATATGCAGAAAACTGAAACTGGACCCCTTCCTTACACCTTATACAAAAATTAACTCAAGATGGATTAGAGACTTAAGCATAAGACCTAAAACAATAAAAACCCTAGAAGAAAACCTAGGCAATACCATTCAGGACACAGGCATGGGCGAAGACTTCATGACTAAAACATCAAAAGCAATGGCAACAAAAGCCAAAACTGACACAATTGGGATCTAATTAAACTAAAGAGCTTCTGCACAGCAAAATAAACTATAATCAGAGTGAACAGGCAACCTACAGAATAGGAGATAATTTTTGCAATTTATCCATCTGACAAAGGGCTAATATCCAGAATCTACAAAGAACTTAAACAAATTTACAAGAAAAAAAAAATCTCATCAAAAAGTGGACAGAGGATATGAACAGACACTTCTCAAAAGAAGACATTTATGTAGCCAACAAACATAAGAAAAAAAAAGTTCATCATCACTGGTCATCAGAGAAATGCAAATCAAGACCACAATGAGATACCATCTCACCCCAGTTTGAATGATGATCATTAAAAAGTCAGGAAACAACAGATGCTGGAGAGGATATGGAGAAATAGGAACACTTTTACACTGTTGGTGGGAGTGTAAACTAGTTCAACCATTGTGGAAGACATTGTGGCAATTCCTCAAGATGTAGAAAGTGAAATACCATTTGACCCAGAAATCCCATTACTGGGTATATACCCAAAGGAATGTAAACCATTCTCTGTAAAGATACATGCACATGTATGTTGATTGTGGCACTGTTCACAATAGCAAAGACTTGGAACCAACCCAAGTGCCCATCAGTGATAGACTGGATAAAGAAAATGTGGCACATATACACCATGGAATACTATGCAGCCATATAAAAGCATGAGTTCATGTCTTTGCAGGGACATGGATGAAGCTAGAATCCATCATTCTCAGCAAACTAACACAGGAACAGAAAAGCAAGCACTGCATGTTCTCACTCATAAGTGGGAGTTGAACAATGAGAACACATGGACACAGGGAGAGGGACCTGGGACCTGTTGTGGGGTGGGGGACTAGGGGAGGGATAGCATTAGGAGAAATACCTAATGTAGATGATGGGTTGATGGGTGCAGCAAACCACCATGGCACGTGTATACCTATGTAACAAACTTGCATGTTCTGCACATGTACCCCAGAACTTAAAATATAATAATAATAATAATAATAAAAAACACAAAAATTAGCTGGGTGTGGGGGTGGGCGCCTGTAATCCCAGCTACTCGGGAGGCTGAGGCAGAAGAATCGCTTGAACCCGGGAGGCAAATGTTGCGGTGAGCTAAGATCGTGCCACTGCACTCCAGCCTGGCCAACAAGAGTGGACTGTGTCTCCAAAAAAAAGAAAAAAAAAACAACAAAAAACAAACAACAACAACAACAAAAGCAGAGTCCAGTGTAACTAGAATGGTGTAAAAAAGTAGTAGATGAGGTTAGAGTTAAAACAAAATATATGGCCTTGTAGGTTATGGAAAAGGCACTCGATTTTACAATAGTCCCCACATATCCATAGGTGTATATGTTCCCAGACCCCCAGTGGATGCCTGAAACCACAGATAGTAACAAACCCAATTGCTGTCAATTGGAAGACATGTCTGTTCATGTCCTCCACCCATAAATGTAATGCCTTTCCATCTTAACTAAGCGCATATCACACACTGTGGCTGTAACTTGTGCAGTTTGAAATGTAACACCAAAACTAGCACGCATTTGTTTTTCCTTCTTCACAGTTTCACAAATAGAAGAATCACTGTTACTGTCCATCTTAGCCAACTTAGCATACTATTTTTTTCTCCTTCCTTATTAAGCCAAGAGCTTTCACCTTTTCACTTAAAGGTGGCTTCTCTTTGGCACATCTGAATTGGCAGCATCACGACTCTTCTGCTCTGGGGCCATTATACAGTAAAACAAGGTGACTTGAACACAAGCACTGTGATATCTTGACAGTAGATTTGATAACCGAGATGGGTGACTAATGGGTGAAAAGTGCAGGAAGTGTGGATCCGCTAGACAAGGAATGATTCACATCACAGACAGAATGGGGCAGGAAGGGGCTAGATTTCATCACACTACTCAAAATGGTACACATTTAAAACTTCTGAATTTCTTACTTCTGAAATTTTCCTTTTAATATTTTCAGACCACAGGTAACTGCAGGTAAGCAAAACCTTGGAAAGCAAAACTGCAGATAAAGAGGGACTACTGTATTTGAAGTGAGATAGGAAACCATTAGTTTTTAGCAGAGTCATCATACAATCCAGTTGATGATTTAAAAGGATCATTTTGACTGCTGTGTGAGGGAAAGGGTAGAAACAGGTAGACCAGTTAAGAGGTTATTGCAAAAGTCCAGGGAATCGTGGCGTGGAATAGAGTAGAAACTGCCATGGAAATGGTGTTAAAAAGTTGGCTTTTGAATGTATTTCAAAAGAAGAGCTGGTGGGATTTGCTAATAAATTGGATGGAAGATGGAAGAGACAAGTCAAGAATGTCTCCAAGTTTTTGGCCCGACAAACCAAAACGGTGGAGATGAAATTTACTGAGATGGGAAAGGAAAAGGAGGGGAAGACGGGGGGGTGAAATTAGGAGTTCATTTTGGAACATATTAAGTATGAGACGCCCACTAAACATCCAGGTAGACATGTTGAACATGAGTCTGGAAAGCAAAGATGTTCATCTACAGACAGAAATTTGAGAGTGATCAGTGTATACATGCAATTTTATGCCATGAGACTAGATGAGATCATTCAGGGAGGGAATTTATTAGGTTGGTGCAAAAGGAATTGCGGTTTCTGTACTGTTGGAATTTGCCATTTGATACTGAAATAAATGTGGTTATGTTATACATCATTTTAATGGGCATTTCTTGTTTTTTTTTTTTTTTGCTAAGGACTTATTTCTTGCTGTTTATGTTTATTTTAGACTTTGGAAATGATGTTAGACAAAAGGCAAATGCAAGTGATTTTCTTATTCGAATTCAAAATGGGTCATAAAGGAGTAGAGACAACATGCAACATCAACAATGCATTTGGCCCAGGAACTGCTAACAAACCTACAGTGCAATGGTGGTTCAATAAGTTTTGCAAAGCAGAGGAGAGCCTTGAAATGAGGAGCATAGTGGCCAGCCGTCGGAAGTTAACAATGACTAATTGAGAGCAATCATCAAAGCTGATCCTCTTACATGAGAAGTTGCCAGAGAACTCAACACTGATCATTCTAAATTAAAAGCTCAACATTGACCATTCTAAATTTAAAAAAAAAATCGCATCTTCTCTTATTCTACACACCAACAATAAACCATTTCTCAATCAGATTGTGACGTGCGACAAAAAGTGGATTTTAGATGCCAACTGGCGACAACCAGCTCAGTGGTTGGATGGAGAAGAAGCTCTAAAGCACTTCCCAAAGCCAAACTTGCACCAAACTTGTCACTGTTTGGTGGTCTGCTGCTAGTCTGATCCAATAGAGCTTTCTGAATCCCGGCAAAATCATTACATCTGAGAAGTAAGTATGCTCAACAAATTGATGAGATACACCAAAAACTGCAATGCTTGCAGCCGGCATTGGTCAACAGAAAGGGCCCAGTTCTCCATGACAACCCTGGACCGCACGTCGCACAACCAATGCTTCAAAAATTGAACGAACTGGGCTATAAAGTTTTGCCTCATCCGCCACATTCACCTGACCTCTCATCAACCAGCTACCACTTCTTCAAGCATATCGACAGCTTTTTGCAGAGAAAACCTTTTCACAACCAGCAGGATGCAGACAGTGCAATCAAAGAGTTCATTGAAGCCTTAGTACGGGTTTTACGCTATAGGAAAAAACAAACTTATTTCTCACTGGCAAAAATATATTGATTGTAATTGTTCCTATTTTGATTAATAAAGATGTGTTTGAGCCTAGTTTTAATGATGTAACATTCATGGTCTGAAAGTACAATTACTTCTGCACCAACCTGAAGGCCCCTAATGTTTAGAAGTCAAGAACATGAGGAACAACCAGAAAAGGAGAGTGAAAAGTAGTAGTAAGGACACACACACACACAAACACACACACACAGAGAGAGAGAGAGAGAGAGAGAGAGAGAGAGAGAGAGAGATCTGAAAGCTAAGCACAAAAGCATTTCGAGAAGGTAGGAACATCACTTGTACTGGAAGGTTGATTAGGATGAGCCCCAAGAACTGTTTTTGGATATAGCAAGATGGAAGCTGGTAGTGAGTTGACAAGAGTTGTTTCCGTGGAGTCACAGAAACAAAAATTTAATTAAAACACTTTAAAAGAAATGGGAGAGCTGCCAGCAACCATCTTCCCACTGCAACCTGAAGGTGTGACACTCAGAAATGCTCCGAGGAATCTTTGTGCTGGAGAAAACATCTAACGTCACAGGTGGGCTCCCCAAGGAGGAGCACTGGAAGACTTTCAGCATTCCAGTGATGAAGATCATCAATCACATTGAGGAAGAACAGATTGCTGGTGCTGGCCATGAGGCTTGCTTCAGTGAAAGCCCCATCACAACGATGTGGGGCATGGTTTGGAGACCATAGGAAGTGCTTCCTAGAGAAGTCAGCAGCACAGGATGGTTCACAAACACACCCACTAAGGTGGCATCATGTCTAGCGGTGGCAGGCTACTCTGTGGGCACCCTGGCTGCATCCTCTATGCAGTGCCTGCCTGGTGCACAGTAGGTGCTGAGGGGATAAAGTCTATGAGGGACCCCACTCCCACAAACGACTTCACCTATTTATGCCCTACATCTCTCCTGTGCCAGTTTCTCCTGTCTTCTCCCACACACACTTTTCTACCTTGCTTTGTGTCCTGGAAGACTACAAATTACATCCACAGGCCACCTGCCCTCTGGTTTTGGGTCAAGTATGACCAATGCGGACCCCAGGCAGAAGTCTAGAAAGAAGGAAAGCGAGGTCAGGGTATGTATTCTGTGGTTTCTTCCCTGTGGTCACCTCAGCCTGACAGCTCATGTCAACTGAAGGTCATGAATCAGGTGTTTATGTTCTCTCTCCATCCGGATTCTGATAGCTAAACACTCTCTCTCATCCCTTCAGGGGCGAGGGATGGTAACACTTCTATTCCTAGCTTCAGGGCAGACAATGCTTTGTGGTTTCCTTACCCTGCCCTTCTTATGCAAATAATTATTTTATTAAACCCCCTTAGAATTATCCTAATTTTTGTGTGCCATCTGTTTCCCGAACTCAGATAGAATCTGTATCTGAATAATGACATTAATAACTCTCTGAATTCCACTAGAACCTTGCTACTCAAATATGCCAGCTGCATCACCATCGCCTGGGAGTTTGTTAGAAATGCACAATCTCAGGCCCCACTCCGAAGTACCGAATCAGAGTGTGCATGCATTTTAAAAAGAGTAATGAGGCTGGCCGCGACGGCTCACACCTGTAATCCCAGCACTTTGGGAGGCTGAGGCGGGCAGATTGCCTGAGCTCAGGAGTTCGAGACCAGCCTGGGCAACATGGTGAAACCCCATCTCTACTAAAATACAAAAAAATTAGCTGGGTGTGGTAGCGGGAGCCTGTAGTCCCAGCTACTCAGGAGGCTGAGGCAGGAGAATTGCTTACACCCGGGAGGCGGAGGTTGCAGTGAGCTGAGATCGTGCCACTGTGCTCCAGCCTGGGTGACAGAGCGAGACGCCATCTCATAGATAGATAGATAGATAGATAGATAGATAGATAGATAGACAGACAGACAGACAGACAGACAGACAGACAGACAGACAGATAGATAGATAGATAGATAGATAGATAGATAGACAGACAGACAGATAGATAGATAGATAGGGAGTAATGAGCCTTGCTTCAGTGAAAACTCCATCACAACGATGTGGGGGAATGGCCTGGAGGCCAAAGGAAGTGCTTCCTAGAGAAGTCAGCAACAAAGGATGGTTCACAAACACACCTGCTAAGTTTGGTGATTCCTGTACACGTTAACATTTAAATAGATCCTGAAAGCTGAAGTTGAAGCACTGAGGTTGACACTCTGGGCTATACAGAGAAAGCAGTGTCAGATGGTGGTTAAGAACACCTCGTAGGCAGACTGCCAAGGTATAAGTCCTAACCTGGCCCTTACTCCAGCCAAATTGCCTTACTTCTCTATGCCTCAGTCTCCTCAATTGTAAAATGAGTGAAATCAGAGTGGCTGGGAGAATCACATTAAATAGTGCAGGTAAAATAATTCAAAGAACAATGCACGCAGTCACGGACTCAATAAAGGTTAACTCTAAAAAAAAAAAAAAAAAGAATCTAAGAAGCACGGCATTGGAGTATTCTGAGTGTTACTGAAGCTCTTTAGGTACAAAAAACCCAAAGACTCACTAAGCCTAGCTCAGGCAGGACAACGGGGTCTTACGCCTCAGGCAGAGGAGACAGACTTACACAGCAATCCAAGAAGAAGACCCATGAAAAGGTGAAGCCTCATGGAGACAAGAACCAGGGGGTCAGCTTGGATCTGGGAGTCTTCCCCAGACGGCCCTGACCAGGACTCACGACTCTGTGCATTGCTTCCGCTCCTATGACCAGTTGGGTCCCTCACCACTTGCTCTTGTCTTTTTGCCAGCTCTTTTTCACCTGTAGTTTTGTCGGGTTTTTTTTTTTTTTTTTTTTTTTTTTTTTTCCTTTTTGTGGAGAACGGCGTCTCGCTATATTACCCAGGCAGGTCTCGAACTCCTGGGCTCGAGCTATCCTCCCACCTCTGCCTCCCTGAGAGCTGGGATTACAGGCGTGAGCCACCACGCCTGGCCTCACCTGTAGTTTTAACTAACTTCTAATTTGAGTTCTTTTTGCCTATCACGTGCTCCCTGGTCTGTCTCATAACCTTCCAATTTTGCTCACTACCTAAATTTCAGTTTCTGAGAGTAAAAAAGTCATTCACTCAATTCATCCCTGTTTGGGCAGAGCTTTTGGCACCAGCCTCCCTCACAGGCTAATGGGTTAGAATTTCTGAGTCAGCAGGCACTAGGTAATACAGTATAAAACATTTCTGCCCTGGGCTGTCGGCTCAGCAGGGGCTGTGGAAGAAAATCACACTATGATTACATGTCTAGTTAAAATGGTCTTAAAAGACATGAAACAGGGTTTGAAATCTGGGTTGCAGGCTCTTTCCCCTTCACCTATACCACCATCTCCCATCCTCCCTCCTTCCCCCCGCTTCCTGCGAGCACCTGCACCCTCTGGCAGTTGAGGTGACTTTTCATGTTCAGCATATTTCAAATGTTGTGTAACAAAATTAATTACATTTAATTAAACTTAACAATTTTTTACAGCCCCAAACAAATCTAAAATGCCATGTTAAGCTTATGAGATGGCAGCCCTCCAAAGGGTTCTGCTGCTGGGAGAATCCATCAGAGGCTTATGTAATTTTAGGGATCATTTTACATGAGTCTGATGAAAGGTCCCTTAGCCTTCATTAAGCATCAAACAAGAATTATTGTCTGGGTCCTAGACCAAGCAACTACCTATGTCCTCCCTCCTTCCTGCATTCCAGCAAGAATTCCCTCACTCAAACCACAATCTTCCTCTTTCCGTCTGCTCTTTTCAAGGTGCACTCAAATCATGAGATTGCTTCTCTCTTTCCCCCCACTACACAGCAGCAAGGGAGGGAACTGTATCTCTTACGAGCACAGGGCCTGGTATATGGGAGTTGCTGAATTTATTAACATTTGTCGAATGAACGACTGCTCTTGCTCATTGGTTATGTGTTTCTCCCACCTCGTGTATGAGTCAGGCTTTACTGTAATAAACCCCCAGGTCTCAGCGGATTTCTTGTTCTGCAGGATTGAGAGGTGGCTGTAGGTCTGCTTCACCTGCCTTCTCACCTTGGGCCCAGACTGAGGAGTGTCTTCTCTCTGGTTCATGCTGATCTGAAGGTGTAAGGCAGGACTGATGGAAACATCAATGCAGCTTCAAAGCTCTGCGTGTGCCCAGCCCACAGTCACTTCTTCTGCGTACTATGGGCTAAAAGCAGGTCACATGACCAAGCCCAATATTGGTGGGCTGTTAAGAATATGTTCCCCAAGGGAGGGAGGGAGCCAGAGTGAGTAGCTGCTGCACAAAATACAATCCATCACGCATTGTTGCATGAGTTTTCTACCAGCGCTTCTCTGATGCTTTAACTAGTTTTCAAAATCGGCAAAGTAAAAGCCCCTATGACACATATATTAGGATCCATTCAGTTCCAGGGACAGAAATACAAGCCAAAATATTTTATGCAAAAGAGAAATGTACTTATTCATGACATAACCGCGAAGTCCACGAAATAGATTCGGGTGAAGCCCAGGGGCTCGATGTCATCAGGGCTTTTTCTTCATCTCATTACTCTGCTCGCCTCCGTGTGTTGGTCTTATTCTCCCCACTCTTTCAGAGGCAGCCCGAGGCCTTATGTCTACATCCTTCCTTCATAGTAACTCCCCATGTGTACAGAATTTCTTCTCACTTGCAGGGAAGGAGTCTAATTGTCCCCACCTGGGTGTTACAGCTGCACCAATCTCTGTCTCTAGGAGACGGGTTCTGATGGCTGGCCAGATTTTAACCAGGTACCCACCCCTGATGTCAGAGAAAACAGGGTCTATTACTAAACATTCACACATGGTACAAATGACAGGGAGCCAAAACAGTAGCTAATTTAGCCCACTTACAAACATATTTGTTACCCAAGTTTTCTATTAGCACTGTTCTGATCTTTAGAATTCGTTTTCAAAAATCTGCACACTAAAATCCCCTACAACGTACACATTTGTCAGGATCCATTCAGTTCCAGAGACCGAATACAACTCAAACTAGTCTATGAACCAAAGGCCTTGCAATATGTTTATTCAATGTTTATATATAGGGAGTAAACTACCTTAATTCCTTACTTGGGTCAGGAAAAACAATCTGAAACCATACAGGGTAAATTCAACAGTAAACCTTCAGTTTACATACTCTTGCACTTTATGTCTTTTGAAAAAATTTAAGGCCAAGAGATCCTGTATCAGAAACTTTTTTTTTGAGACAGGGTCTCACTCTGTCACCCAGGCTGGAGCACAGTGATGCCATCACAGCTCACTGCAGCCTCGACCTCCTGGGCCCAAGCGATCCTCACAGCTCACTACAGCCTCCCAATTAGCTAAGGCCACAGGTATACACCACGACACCCAGCTAATTCGTTAATTATTTGTAGAGACAAGATCTCACAAAGTTGCCCAGGCATGTCTCAAACTCCTGGCCTCAAGCGATCCTCCTGCCTCAGCCTCCCAGAGATGGGATCCCAAAGGCTTGAACCACCATGCCCGGCCAGAAACTAATTTTAAAAATCTACCCAGGTTGTTGTCCACTGAATTCCTTTCCCATCTACTTTCCCCTTTCTTCTCTATACAGCCATTTCGTCCAGTTCTCATTTCTATCATTCTATATCCTTCCTACGAGAAGTGATAGGGGAATGTGCTACAAAAGATCTTTAAAAATTGAGCTGATTTTATGTCTGCTCATTAATTCACTAAGCAACCAGAGGGCAGTTGCTGTGTTTGGCTCTGGGGATGAAACATGGCCCTTTTGCTCTTTCAAGAAACTTGTCATTATAAAAGGGGCAACAGACATATAAACAAATGTCTGTAACATCGCACGATAGGCACTGTAATAGAAGGAACAGCTGGAGAGAAGTGTGCCAAGATCCACGTGCTGTGAAGAGAATTCTGAGCACCAGGGGAAAGCTGGGTGGGAGAAATGTGAGAGCAGAGGCAGTGGCCAGGCAGGAGATGTTGCAGGGGTCTCAGCAGCACATGATGGGAGAATGAACTCTGACTGAAGGCAGCAGCTGTGAGAATAGAGAAGAAACAATGGATAAGAAAGTTGTGGCCGGGCATGACGGCTCACGCCTGTAATCCCAGCACTTTGGGAGGCTGAGGCGGGCAGATCACCTGAGGTCAGGAGTTCAAGACCAGCCTGACCAACATGGTGAAACCCTGTCTCTGCTAAAAATACAAAAAATTAGCCAGGCATGGTGGTGGGCGCCTGTAATTCCAGCTACTCAGGAGGCTGAAGCAGGAGAATCGCTTCAACCCAGGAGGTGGAGGCTGCAGTGAGCTGAGATCACGCCATTGTACTCCAGCCTGGGCGACAAGAGCAGAACTCTGTCTCAACAACAACAAAAAGAAAGTTGTTACAGAAGAGGCATCAAAAGAACAAGTAAAGCAAAGAGTGGGAAGAGGGAGAAGATGAAGTGTCGCCTGATTTCATTTTGATAGTGAAATGATGTTGGTGCTGGCTCACAAGGATATCAAACAAAAAAAGAAAAGAAACTTTTCTGAGACAAACGTGGACTTAGGCTGAGTTGAAAAGGTTTGAGATATCCAGGTATTAATGCCATCATTTCTCTTCCTTGTAATTTTATTTGCACCTGTTACTGAAAATATTTGTGCATGGAGTGGGAAAATAGAAAAGGGACGGAATCATGAGAAGGTAGCAGATCTATAAGATCAGTTTCATGTCAAGACTCATTTCTTTACCATATTCTTTCCCCTTGAAGAATCTGAGTTATCTGTAACAAAAAAGAGGCTCTGCCTTGTTTTGCATCGTACTCATTACCAGGAGCTGGGTCTGGGTGGGGCTCTGTGGTAGTGCCGACTGGAGCACTTGCAGAGGACCTGCAGCTACTACATGCACAGTAAGAGGCCATGTTTTAGTCAGTCTTCGTATTTAGAACTTCTGTGAATTTTATAAACGATCGCTAGCAAACCTGCAAGTGTTAAGTTAAATGATATCCTTGAGAAGGCTAATTTAAGAACATGACAAATTCACTGTTTCAGGAATTGGCCAAGCACTTTAACCTTAAGAACCTTCCTTTGAGAGTTCTCTTACGTTACTGGACATAATGTAAACATTAATACTTTCTTTTATAGGAAACATGTTTATTATTGATTATCTCAATTCAAAAATATTCTTTCTCAGGGCTGGTCCATCATGCTCAGTCTTTTTGCAAATATTAAATACACCGAAATCATGAGCAATTTTAACAGTAACATAAAAACTTCTGTACAGTAAGCAAGACAGGAATTTCCAACAATGACACAAGAGCTCCAGAACTTGCCAGTAAAACAAAGGCAGCATTTCTAATGACAAGGCGTAGGAACCCATGGATAACAATCTAACGGAACACATGCTGGAAACCGGGGTCAGGAAATGGTATCATCCACCCTCGATCTGAGTATGCTCAGTGATGGCACAAAGCGTATCCTGTGAGAGGGACTTGGAGATACGATCGCTTCTATCCAGAAATGTGCCCTTTGGGAATGGGGCATATGGTACACCTAAGTGCCCCCAAATCAACTGTGTTTCAACTTCTTGCCTATACAATCATAACCAAGGTTTCAAGGAGAAGGCAGGCGCAGGAAGTATTTAGCTTTGACTTCTTAGCAGATGTAACACCAGCTCTTCATCCTCCGCTAAAGACAGGCCGGTATCCAAAGGCTCTAACGTGTCCCACTTGGCCTTCTTTCGGTTACGACTTGATGGTCCCACGTCTTCCACTTCACTGTTGTTCCTCTTCTTCTTTCCCTGCTGCTTCTTGGTATCACTGGTGAGGAGAAATCCAAAGATTTACTTTAGACTCGGTATGAAATCAAACATTTAAAATAGGACAAAATTACAGAGAGTTGGTAAAGTGATATTATTCAAGAATGAAGGAAACCATGGCAACATCAAGATATCTGTATAATTAGTAAGTACCTTCCCATCAGTAGATAGGTCCTACCATGCACCAGGCACGTGCAAGGTACTTTGTTCACACTGGGTATTCCAATCTTCACAATCATTCTAGGGAGTTACAGCTGTATCATCGACAATTTGAGGACACAGAGAGGCACCACAGGTATGTCTGGCTCCAGTGTGTGCTTGTCCTGCCATGTCAAACTACCTCTACTGAAAGTCAGGTTATCTTTAGGTAACAGTGTGCAAGCTAACAGCTATCTGGACAACAGGTGCTGCTTCTAATATCTGTTGCATTAAGCTGTGATCTAGAGATCATGCATAAAATAGAATCTGAGATGTTAAATTACAGATTACTTAAGACGTCAAATAAATTTCCTCCATTTAAAAATCTGTATCAAAGACACACACATAGCCTTAAGAAAGCAAACATTATTGTAGTATTTTGTACATACCCAAGACATAGACTATAAAAACAAAGCTAATTTCTGAAAGTAGAGGAAATCACTTGATATGCTAAAAATAGAAGAAAAAGCAAAACATTCTCCTCCAAGCATTTTGAGATATTAGCTGTTCCAAGATGACCCAATTATTGGATATACGATTAAAACAAAATAAAAAGTCCATCTATTGGCAGTAGCAACCATGAATACAAGGCTTCCTCAGGGTCTGGCACTGCGCTACATACCTTACATAGATTATGTCATTGATATTCATGGTAACCCTCAGTGTGGAGTGCATGAGTCTCGTTCTGCAATGAGGTTAAGAGAGGTTAAATGACTGGACCAAGATTACACCCATGGGATTCAAACCCAGGTATGAATGATACTGAACCCAGCCCCAAAGGCAGGCTTTTGAAAGCAATTAGAGTTGACTCAATCAACATTTAAATACCAGGAACTGTGGAAAGAGCGCTGGTTTGGCATCAACACAGTCAGACCTTGAATTAACACTTCTAAACCTCAGTTTTATTTGTAAAGACAGGTATTATGTAATTTATTTAAAATTGTGAGAATTAAATGAACTTATATAAATGAGAACACACAGTAGTGCTCAATACATGTTAACTTTCTGTCTATAAACTACTTCCTTTTAAATTCTCACATTCACTATATCTAATCAGCAAAAAAAAAAAAAAAAAAATCACAGAAATATTACATTATATCTCAAGCACATGGCGTGTTCTGAAAGAGAACAAACTGCTCCACTTCCAATGGCCTGGATTACTCTTTAAGAAGACAGCCTGGATATCAAAGTGAATGCACCTAATCAGCACATCCATTTATGACCAGCTTGATGCAAACCTGGAAATCATTCCTCCATTTTCCTCCCAGAAGTGTCCAATGCTCTGACTCAGCCATTCTCTTTCACCACTGGAGGAAAGACAAACTAGATGGCACTATGAGGTTATTTAAAGCCACAAATTACTGTATTTTAAAAGAGTGCCTGGAGAGATGAACATGAAAGAGTTCCCTGTGATACAAATTCAGTCAGCAAATAATTAAAATAATTCTTAGTGAAAAGGGGCCTTAAAAAAAAGTATTGAGCCCTAATCTTATGAGTATGGCCAGTCCTGTGACAATCCCACAGGGTTACAGTGCCAGGATTTATCTGGTTCAAGGGAATACTGATTTTTGCTCTACGTATACGTCAAGCGCATCTCAGGTCAGCTCATCAGAAATGGCCTGATTAGTGAGCTGTCTATTGCATCCTCTGTTAATGTGCTCCTGCACATTACATGCGCTGCAGGAAATAGGTGGTTTGGATAATAAAAGGTGGAAAATTATGTAGTCCAAGTATTTTCACAATAGGCAGCTTTGCTGCTTTGTGGATCACTTCAAATTCCAGGAAGGCCCTTTATACTACTTTCTATAGCAAATGAGCAGCAATCTGTATAATAAATTAATTATTAAACAACAGTATAGGTATTCTACATATAAATTACCAAAAGGGGGATACTGTAATAAACCTAGAAAGTAATTAGGAAGCAGAAAGCAAACTATAGCCACTATCTGGTCTCTTCAGAAAAGGCCTCTTCCAAATGGAGTGGCACTAGAGGGCTCCCTTTCATTTACAACCTAATGAATCAGGCAGGCAGTGGGGTTCTGACCCCATCTAGCTAATGTTCACCTGGAGCTCACTGGATCCAATTAGGGACAGGGACTTCTTTCTGATGGGTTAACAATCTAATATACATAATAGAGAATTCTAGTTTCTTGATTTTTAAATATTTTCTGCAAGTTCTGGGAGGGGCTCTTGCATCTTTCTATCATGAGTTCTGTTAGGAGCCATGGTGGCAGCACATCATTGGTGCCATGTATCAAACAGATAGTAAAACATTCTGAAGATAACAGGTCCACTGAAATAATGAAAATGCAATAGAGGTTGAAAAAGGAGTGAAATCAGTTGTCTCCATTAAGCCGAGGGAGGTAAGGAGGTCCCTGAGATGACTGACAACGAGGGGGTGGCCTGCAAAACTGGGGCGAGTCCAAGTCTGAGCTCCACATTTTATCTTCATGTCAGCACTTCTGTAGGACTTAGACTCTTGCCACATTCTTTAAATGTTCAAGGCAAGAGTCAAAAGCAAACATATCACTGCTCAGCATTAAGACAGTACAACATAATGGATAAAGCACATCTTAAAAAGCCAAAGCATGGCTTAACTCAGCACACCAAAACCCCACTACTGCTATAAAAATCAAAAGTAGAGTTAAAGAATTCAGAGATGTCTTTCAATAATCCAAATAACAAAGACTTTATTAGTAATGTCTGGTGTGCCATTTTAAAGGACGTATCATACAACAGAGAAAAAAATCATCATATAATATGTAATCTGAACAGATGATGACAGGGAAATTCGATTTTGAAATTTTTGTGAAAATGCATACACAAAAGCTTGTCTGGATAACCAAAGTAACCATCTGAGCCAAACAACTCACTCATTGCTAATAATTAAGCAAACAAGATACAACATTGGAATGTGAATTCAATTTTAAAATCTTTATTTGTAATTGAGTTTTAAACGGAATATAACTTTCTGAATTTCTAAATTTTCTGAAACCAAACATCAGAATACTCGGAGAAATTGAACTTATTTTTCAATAGGGCTGATTTCCTGGTTTCAACATTTTAATTTTTTTAGACACTTGTAGTTTACATCATCACCCTGGAATAACAGGGTTAATTTCACAAGAAACAAAAGAGCTGGAAGAAAACCTGAAGTTAGCATGTTCAGGTCAGCCTTCCTCCCAGTCCCTCACTCCTCAGGCACGGCCCTCACTCGCGAGCTCGGCAGACACTTGGGCATTTCCACCAGTGTTTGCTGCAAATGTGGTGCCTCCCTCTTGTGGGTCTTCCTTTGTCCTTCAAGACCCATCTCCAATTCCTTATCTCCCATGAAAGGTACAAATCTGCCTATTAAAAGTGATCTCTTTCTTCTGAATTGGAAAAGCGCCAATTAACTATTAGTCATTTTGCATTAGTCATTTTGCACCGAAGATTGCTATTTCCTGATACTAAACTGACTTTCTTTTCCAACTGTATGCATCTTAACTCCCAATTAGAATGTAAACTCGTGAGTGGAAATGTGAATGGGCACAATCTTTCTTGAGGGCAATCTGGCAGTGCCCTTCAAAAGTCTTTAAAATATATATGCCTGGTAATTTTTCTTCTGGGACTTTATTTGAAGGAAATAATTAGAGATCTAGACAAAGATTTAGGCACAAGGATATTCAAGGGATAGCTACTTTTAATTTCAGAAAGTTAGAAATCCCAAAGTCCAAACATAAAGGATTGAATAGGTTATAACATTAGAAATGAGATACTATGCAGCTATTAAAAATGATATTTCAGGAATTGCTTTCGACACTGACAACAGTTATAAAACCAACACAAAAAGACAGAGTCCATTTGTATTTTTAAAAGTCTATATGTAAGTTTGCATAGAAAAAGGTTTGGAAGATTTTTTTAGATTTTCTTTTTGCTGTTATATATGTCTTCTCATTTTTCTGTAATGAGCCTGTATTACTTTTTGCAATAAAAAAAAGAAAAAAATTAAATTTGAAATTCTGGGTAGCTAGGTATACGTCTATTATTCTTTTAAATTCCACAAGGGTCAGAAGCATACAGAGTAGGTAAGTTCTACTACTGCTACAAAAATAAAAAGTAGAGCTAAAGAATTCAGAGATATCAGTCTTTCAATAATCCAAATAATAAAGACTTTATTAGTAATGTCTGGTATGCCATTTAAAGGACGTATCATACAACAGAGAAAAAAATCACCATGTAATATGTAATCTGAACAGATGATGACAGAGTAGGTATGCTACGTAATCTTTGTTCCTGTTGATAACCTGATCTCCAACTTAGGGTCCCTGTGTCTATGGGAAAAGGTGAGACTGCTTAGGTCAAGATATATGAATCATGGGTTATTTTCAATATATACATATTTTTTTAATCTGAAATTGTGTGCCAAAGACTAAGTTGTGGGATTTGTTTGCTTTTGGCTAGAATTATATTAACTGGGCTTTGTAAATGCTCAATACTTCAGATACTTGGAAGAACTGGAAATTACATCTTTGTTAATGAAACAAATGCGAAATATTAACTTTCTTGAGAGATAAAAATCTTTTAACACATGGGACCACTATGGTTGAAAACAAAACAGATGATGACAGGGAAATTCTATTTTGATGATTTTGAAATTTTTGTGAAAATGGTTATACAAAAGCTTGTCTTGTGATGACGAAAAGGTTGGGAGTCATCATGCCAGGATAGAAAATGGTGCTCCACGGATCATATGGAGAAACCTGTGAGAATTCCTGATAATTTTACTTTTCAGTCTTACATATCAGCCTTCTTAGGAAGCCATTCAATAATGGTTTCCATGACCACTCTCCCCTCAGAACAATACAAAAAAATTAAGAACCAGTCATCTTAAAGTTCTTGCTGAAATATCATTTATAAAACCTTCATGTGTAACATTTCTCTTTTGAGCCCATTGTAAGCACGCTTAGAGAAGTAGTCTCCGTCAAGCACAGCTTGACTCTTGTCTTTTTCATAAAAATTTCAGTGGTTCTCTAGAAAGATTATTAGTATAATCTTTAAGGAGCCTCATGATCTGGTATATGCCTGCCTCTGTAAGCTGTTCGGCATTAGTCCCCCTTAATATAAAAGAGCCCCTGTTCTTTGGGGCTCCTTTCTATTCCCTGAATATGCCCTAGCTTCTCAGTTTCTTTTATCTCGATATGGAATTTCCTTTTCTGTTTTCTAACTATCTACACCTCCCTTATCCTTCAAAAGCCAGTTCAAATAATACCTCTTCCTCAAGGATTCCACTTTGTGCATTGTAATTTGGTATAGATTTCTTCTTCTGCCTACTAAATGGGTAGCTTTTTGAGGTCTGGGGCTCCTTGTCTTCATTTCTGAAGATGACTTAAAGAATTCATTCAATAAAGGTCCATTCATCTGAACAGTAAAAATAATGACAGTTAGGGTTGTTCAAAGCCCCAAGGATTACCATCACTGCAACAAAAAAGGCAACATTTCAATGGATTTTGCTTCTAATTCAACTTCCAGCAGAGTTAACAGAGGAGAGTGTCACGTGTGGGAGCACCCCCCAGAACACTCAATCCAGTCTGTGGGTGCACAGGCTCCTGTCTGCTGACTAATCCTCCGTTTTTAATATCACAAGTTCCGGTGTTCTAAATTTTGGCTTTGCATGTTTTAAAAAATTATATAAGTGGCCAAATTATGGCTAAACCCAGTAACTTGTTTTTTCAAACACAACTGCTGCTGAGTTAACGCCCTGTCAATGGACAGTTTAAATTTTACCACTACTGCAACTTCCATGAGATGTAATCAGCAATCATCTAAATTTAAAGTACTTAAAGGTTGACTACAACCTCCCTGATTGTACCTTCCCAGTTTCCTCTTCCTCTATCCATTACATAAATGTTCATTTCCCCAGGTTCCATCCTTGGGCCTCAACTGTCCTCATCTTACATATTCATTCTGGGTATTCTCATGCAGTTCAGTGTTTCCACAGTCTTCCACAATGCTAATGACTTAAAAATGTGCATCTTTAGCTTAGGGTTTTTTCCAGACCACCAGATCAGCATATTCAACCAACTCCTGGATGTTTCTACCTGCACCTCAAACTAAACATACTTCTATCACATGTTTTCCCCAAATCTGTCCTTCCTGTATTTATTTCCCTTCTAAGTGAAAAGGACTACTCCCCCACTGAAAACCTGGAAGTCATCCTTGAGCTACCTTCTCCTTTATAACCTTAATTTAATTGATCCTCTCTCAAATCCATCTATGTTTTCTAGGGCTTCTGCAACCATCCTCACTTGTTGCCCTCCTTCCAGCTCTGGGAAGCCTTCCCTGACCCACCCCCATGTGAGTTAAGTGCCCTCTTAGGGTTACCCTCACATTGTGATTACTTCCATCGCACCATCTGAAATGCCTTATGGCAACTGTCTATGTGTTTATTTTCTATTACATTACAAGTTCCCTAAGGACAAAAACTTTGTCTTGTTCTTTGCAGCCACACTGCCTTGGTACCCAAGGGCTTAATACATGTTTCTTGAAGAAACGAATAAACCCCCTGGGCCGAGCTTCTGTACTGCGTAGTATCTGACTGGCCCACTGTATGTCATATAGGGTCAGAAAGAATAATCCCCAACTAAAACCACATTCTTATCTTCTTTGCAGCATACATGATTCATTTTAAGCCAGTATGTAAGTAGACATTTAAATCTGCATTGTATTTTTTCTCTAAACACTGTATCATTAATTCCAAAGAAATTGAAGAGATCAAAGCCACAGTGAAAATTAACACACTAATGGTGGAAGGGAAATTATACTGTAAAAAAGTACCACCCAATAACTTCAGACTCACAATGAGAAATGAGACAATACTTTTAAGATTATAAAAAGATCAAAACTTGGCATGTCACTTCAACAAAAATGAGTAATTTTGATGTTCTTTGCAATAAAATCTAACTATTATCCTTTTAAAAATGTGTGATCACATCAAAATCTTAACCCTCAATGAAGTACTGACAAACATACTCTCTTTTGACCAAACTTGAGTCTGGCTCTTCTAAGTCCTCTTTCTGACTGGGCTTTGTCTTTAGTCCAGGTCTGCCAACTTAGTCCAGTTTAACAAGAATCCTGCTGAGTCAGTGTAACCAAAATCTCTCACCCTTAATATCTGGTCAAATTTCCCATCCCCCAGGCTTGCCTTCAGTAACAATCCTGTGGAATCTGTTTAGCCAGAATCCTCCAAACCCTTGATGTTCCTTCTTAATAACTTTCCATTAATGATCCCTCCCTGTAAATCTTTGTAACTCTCACTCGTCCTAGTTGTACTCTCAGTTGAGCTCAGTCTCTCGCCCCTACTAAAAAACCCCATTGCAGTGGTCCCTACCCCTTGAATAAAGTTTGACTTACTATTCTTTAGTAAGTGTCATGAATTTTTTTCTTTAACAGCATGTAGCACAGTCAACAAATGACTATGACTTCAAGACAAAGGTATCAGGTTCCATAAGACCTGCAATAACAGTGGGATCTCCCCTCACTTTCCTGGACGTTAGACTCAGGGTGGTTTGCCACCAGCAGATACAATATTTCAACAGAGTATAATAAGCAAATACAGCACTTGTCAAAAACATTAAAAGTTAAAATTGAAGTTGCTTTCATTTTTATCACAAGAGTACTACCTAATGTTGATGGGAAACTAGACCAAAAAGCAAATTCTCAACTTATATCTTTTGTTTTCTTCTGAGGAGAAAGACCTTTAGGAAAAAACAAACAAGAAACATTGATATCCAGGAAAGAAACAAAGTGGATGAAGATTATATGAAGCCACTAGCTACTCTAAATGAAGTACTTCCCTGACTGTTGAGAACTACATACTGGGTTCTTAGAGAATGTGGAAACCATCTTGTTCATTAGGGTCAATGGAGAATGGAAGAGGATCCTCAAAGACTGGAGACTGGCAAAATGGTTGCCATTTTATTATTATTTCTTTTTAGAGATGGGGAGTCTTGCTATGTTGCCCAAGCTAGCGTTGAACTGAGCTGACACAATCCTCCTGCCTCAACCTCCCTGGGACTAAAGGCGTATCCACCATGCTCAACCTGGTTCCCATTTTCAAAGAGAAGGAGAAGGTAAATTTTGCAAAGTATATAAAGCTTTCAACAGGACTTTAAAGTGGATTACCAACTTTAAAAAAGAAAGGCTGGTCAGCGAACTATACCTGTGGGCCGAATTTCACACAGTGCCTGTTTTATACATCAAGTTTGACTGATGATGCAGCCTCACCCACTTGTTTATGTATTGTCTACAGTTGCTTTACCACTGTACTGGCAGAGGTGAGTATCCCTCAAAGTGTAAAATGATTACTGTTTGGCCCTTTACAGAAAAAAGGGTAGATCCCTTTTTTATATTTTACACACTGATGATGTATGTGCAAAACAAACAAAACCAAAAACCAGACCCCTGGTTCTAGTAGCTTTTGTTGGCTCACTAAAAACAATTCCTATAAGACTAACCTTACTGCTTTGAGAGGGTTATTTGACTGGTAAAGCAGGAAAATGAATGCTTTTAGGCTTCAGCAAGGCACAGAACACACCATAACCTTGTGGATAACATTGAGACACAGGATCTGAAGACAAAATTAAGAGGAAGCGTAACTAGGTGATTAAGAAGAATCTTTAGTTTCCTAAAAGGTTTATTGTTAAAGGTATTTTATAACATCTAGTTCATGGTGCCTGGATCTTATTGTAACTTCGTCTCTATCAAGTTTAACTCAGTATATTTGGAAGACACTGTGACCATGGAACCTTTTTTCCCCTTAACTTTACAGGTAAGTTCTCTGAAATACACACATGGCATAATGTAAAAAATATCTACTTTTCCCCCTTCCTTGTTTAATGTTGTAACGACTGCTTTTACAAATCAGTTACTTAACAATGATTCAAGTACTGTTATTAAATACGTCATTTCCAAAATTCTGGCACAGAGGAAAAGAAAATGGCTTTAGAGACAGTCTGACCCAATTTAAACTCTAGCAGTTGCCTAAAACTTGGGAAAACTGCTGAACGTCACGCAGTGCCAATTTTTATGTTTGCAAATGTGACTAATATCTACCTCATGGAGAGATTAAATAAGTGATATATGTATAGTGAATGCATTATAAATGTTAACTATGGCTTCTCCAACTCCCCATGGTAGGCATGATCTTACTTTTCTGTTGATGTTAACTGGATTATATTGGTCTTTACCATGTAAGGTGAAAGCCTTTTAACTTCAGATGTCCCCCCACCCCCTGAGACAGGGTCTTGCTTAGCCCAGGCTGGAGTACAGTGGCACTATCATGGCTCATGAGAGAACTCCTGGGGAGCTGGGACACTCAGGAAGGGATACTGAATGGGGTAGGGGTCTGGGACAAATTCTAGGAGGGAAGAGAGGTCCTGGGTCCCTGTTAGGTTAAGGCCCTCAGCAAGCAACAATAGTCTTTGATGCATTTATTAAAATTAAGTATATTATTATTAGCCTTATCTCAGGTAAATCTTCACTTTGAGAGGCTGAGAAGACAGTTCCTCAAAGGGCAACCCTGTTCGTAAGGAAGGGCTGCGCTAAGCTAGAATTTCATGTTTGGCAGAATAGTACTTAATCCAGCATATAACCAAAATCTGAAAAGACAAAGTCTATTATTATCACAGTCTACTATATTTTAAAAATTAAAAACAGCTTTAAACTACAGAAATTATTATGAAATGGTTAAATTCCAAAAGACTGACAATACAAGATGCTGGTGGGGCTGTGGAGCAAAAAGAGCTCTCGTTCATTGCTGGTAGGAATGCAAAATGATGCAGCCACTTCGGAAGAGAGTTTAGCAGTTTCTTATAAAACTAAATATACTCCCTACCATGTGATCCAGCTGTCGTGCCCTTTGATATTTACCCAAAGGAGCTGAAAACTTATTACCACACAAAAACCTGCTCATGAATATTTATAGCAGCTTTATTCATAATTGCCAAAATGTGGAAGCAGCCAAGATGTCTTTCAATAGATGAACAAACTGCGATACATCTATACAATGGAATATTATTCAGTGATAAAAAGAAATGAGCTATCAAGCCACAAAAAGATATAGCGGAACCTTAAAAATATATTGCTAAGTGAAAGAAGCCAATCTGAAAAGGCTGCATATACGATTCCACCCATATGGCATTTCAGAAAAGGCAAAACTGTGAACACAATAAAAAGACCAGTGGTTGCAAGGGATTCGGAAAGAGAAGGATAAACAGGTGGAGCACAAGGGATTTTGAGGGCAATGAGCTATTCTGTGTGATACTATAATGATGGACACATGACATTATACATTTGTCAAAACCCATAAAATATACAACACCAAAAGTGAACTCTAATTTGAACTATAGACATTAGTTAATAATAATGTATCACTATTAGTTCATCCATTGTAACAAATACACCACACTAATGCAAGATGTTACTAATCGGGGAAACTGCAGAGGTAGTGAGGGGAAATATGAAAACTATATTTTTTATTCCATGTTTACTGTAAAAACTAAAACTGCTAGGAAGAAAGTCAAGAAAAAAAAAGTATAGTTTAAAATAGGTAGTATACCCCCCAATACATTATAACTTAATTAAATTAAGCATAAAAACACATCAGAGTTTTCTCTTTTTATCCCCAAAGAATTACATGTCCCTTAATACATCACCTGAGTTACCTTTCCCATCCTCATTTAGAGTACTCAGACCATCTCAATTTCACTTTTCTGTTCTTATGAGAATTTCAATGTTGGCTCACTCCTTTCTAATGAGTTGCCACTGTATGGACTAGAATAGCAACTGTTTCTTATACTCATCACCTTCCATGAAGTCAGTACCACAATCAGGATAGACACATGGGTAGAATGATGATGAGGTGAAAAGCAGCCAAGGAATCTCCTAACAGGAATACACAGAATTGTACAGTCATGATGATGCTATTAGGGTAAATATTTAAATAATAATTGTCTATGCAAACCATGATTAGAACACTAGGATAAATATGAATCATTCCTTCTTCCCAGAGGTAGCTTTCAATAATTCGTCAGGTCTCGCCTCAGAGAGGGTTCTTCCTAACCATCTTGGCTAAAGTGAACTCTCCCAATTCCTCCCTCACCGGTTATTGTTTTCAAGGCCCTGTCACCACCTCTTATCTGGTTTTTGCTTACTTCCTTATGGTCCACCTCTCCTGCTGGAGTGTACGCTCTATGAGGGGCTGGGGTCCAGTACCTCTTCTTTATTGCTCTCTGCCAGTCACATGGTAAACTAGCAGTTTATCAAATGCCTAAATCATGGGACTGTCGAAGGAGAACAGACAGGTAAGGACAGTCCTACACTCCAATTTGGTAACATGGACTCTCTATCCACATTTTGAATAGGCTATATTACATGACATTATTGTCACTACATCATTAATTTCAACCAGGCTGTAGGATATTTTTGCAAACTGTTTTGAATATAGGGCCTAATGCTATCTGGGGACTTAATAAACGACTTCAATGAGGAAGACAGTGAAAAGTAGATACCCTAGAGGGCATTAAGTTTTATTCCTATCAATGTATATACTCATGTACTAACTCCTACCAGTTTCGCTTTTAGTAATTAAAATAATTACTACATATTAATGACCCTATTCAATGTCATACTTCGCTTTCTTTTTACCCTTGTTAGATCTTTACAGTAACTTTGCAAGGTAAAAATTATCTTCCTTTGACTGATGACAAAAGCTGGGTCACACAGGTTAAGTAACTTGTCAAAGGTCCACAACTTGTGAAAGAAAGATTCAAACTCAGGTCTCTCTGATCCCCAAACCCGCAGTTTTCCCCACAAAGCCAAGTAGCCTGCCTTTGTTCTAACAGTCTTAATTTCATAAAACTACTTTCCCTGTCGCAAAGTTGATAATAATACTGCATGTAGATCAATATTCTAAAACTACAAGCAGTGGTGCATGTGGGCAAGGCATTCAGTCTCTCGGTTCACAGAACCTCACGTAATTCATATCTCACACCTGCTAGAGCAACTATTTTTGTAAAACGGATGCTTCTGAGAACACCCTGCCAGGATCAGGCATAGTTTAAATTCCTATGTATTGACAGAGAAAGGTATAAGGAGAGAGACTGACTCACTGATATATTATTCCAAGTAGCGGGAACTCCTAGGGCTTGTTCCACTTGAATTTTAAATTCCCTTTCTGGCTCTTAGGACACTTTAGCTAATAAACTTACAAGTGTGGCAAAGAGTGGGGCAAATGACATATTATCACAAGAAGAGGAAGGTAATCATTGGTACCTGCCATGAATAGGAAGACCACTCACTGGTAAACAGCATACTTTAAATAAATGATGTGTGAATTAAATCCAAAGAAAATAAGTCAGAATGTCCTTTGTAACCCAGAAACCACACTTCCTGGGCTGCGAGGACACAGTAATCAGAACCACTACACCAAACTTCAAGAATGTTCCCGCCAGGTGCGGGGTTCACGCCTGTAATCCCAGCACTTTGGGAGGCCAAGGCAGGCAGATTGCCTGAGGTCAAGAGTTCAATACCGGCCTGGCTAGCATGGTGAAACCCTTTCTTTACTAAAGATACAAAAAAATTAGACGGGCTTGGTGGTGTGCACCTGTAGTCCCAGCTATCGGGAGGCTGAGGCAGGAGAATTGCTTCAACCCAGGAGACGGAGGTTGCAGTGAGCTGAGACCGCGCCACTGCACTCCAGCCTGGGCGACAGAGTGAGACTCCATCAGAAAAAAAAAAAAAGTTCCAAGTGCTGTCCGACAGGCTATGGCCAAGGCAACATAGAAGAAAAACATCTTCTGGGAAAATCTGTCAACTTCTCTCCTACTGGATGCAATGCCTTATAGAAACCCAACGTAGTGGAGTGAGCACTAAACTTCCAAGGATGCTGGGGCAGACAGTTCCAATAATTAAGTTATAAAACGGCAACTGAAATTATGGGGGATTCTGTAAACCTGACTGGAAAAGAGACTGTGCAGCCAGAAAGTGGCATAAGACTCATTTTAGAGCTCATAACTTCTGTGGCAACTGCATTTCTTCATGTACAATTAGGGGTGCGCAAGTTCGTATGTGTTAAATTACAGAATAGGGGATTGACATCACTGTACAGCCTATTCAAAAATTTCACAAAAGCAAGGACAAGGGGCTGCTAGAAGAAAGCACACTCCTTTTATTAGACAGTCTGAGCAGCTTTTCAACTTCTTGCTTTTTCTTCTCTTTCTTTTGGAATGCAAACTTTATCAGGTGAAACCACAGACTGATACAGCTGCAAGGAAGCTGAGGGTGGGTGTCCAGAGGTGGAGAACAGTGAACATGCCCTTACACAGAAACCCTGGGGTGTCCTTTTACAACATGCAGCTAAACTGGCTGTGGAAAGCTACTGGGAGAACCAAGAGTTTAGTGCCCGAGAGCCCAGTTTTGGACATTTAATTGTATAAAACTCTCCTTCTTGCATTCATATCCATAAATGTAGCTTGGATTTTTTTCCTAAATAATTTAAACCTAATAAATGAGCTTGTGATCATCTGAAACATACTCAGAAACCTTTATACCTATCCTAAAGTATTGGCACTTTGGTATTCAAAAATGTTGTGCCAGAGACTTTTCTCCTTACCATAAATTTTAATTTATGAGTCCATGCAATGGTCCTAATGAAGATTAATTATTACAGTACATTCCATAAAATGTGCTCAGCCTTCTCCTGTCAGCAAAGGCTACCACATGTAGAATTGGTAGTGAAAATGTATCACATCCTTAATGTCTCTTTTCTAGCTGCTCAGTACTAAAAACAAATTTGTAAAAACAATTTCATCTAAGAAAAGATTGATGGGCTCAGACTTCATTATAAACATAACTGCAAAAGGAGAGGAAAAAACTGGTCCTCTTGGATCAGAATTCTAATAATCAGAAAAGGCTGGGGATGGTGAGGAAGAACGAGATGGCAGAAGACTGCACATCACACCACTACTTCACATATGTGTTTCCATCTGTAAAATATCTACGACGCCATTTAGGACCGGCAAAAAGTTTTTGGCCCCACTCTATTTTTCTGGTCATAAATCCATCAGTTAACTGCACAGGAGTGTCTATGCTACATGCACGCCTACGCCATCATTTCGCATGCGATCTCAAGATTTCCCTAAAGCTCATCCAAAGTCCAGGTTAAGAATCCCTGCTCCACAGCAGTATAGAAGGTACAATTATGTCTCTTCTCCCAGATTAAAAAAAAATTAAACATCATACAAGTTGAGTTTATGCTATGCATTTTTCTCACGGCTAATCTGCATGTAGAACATTTTGTGCTCCCCAGAAACACATCTCATCTGCTTCTCTCTCAATCTACTTTCCCTGATTAGTTTTCAATATCCAAGATCATCACCTACCCAGGCATGTCCCTAACATTCCAGCTATCTGGCAAAATGAAGTTTTACAGTTTAGTCTCACTCTTCATCAGTCCTTCAAGTGACTTCAAAGGAGACAAAACCCAGTCTTCAACAAAGCTGCCCACTAACACATTACTTATAATTACAAAATAAAATCAAATCACACAAGAACCCAAAACCTAAGCAACCTTTAAAAAATTTACTAACAATTTTTAAAAATTACTTACAATAACAAAAATTAAAACCCATTAAAATTACTTGTAATAACAAAATAAAACCAAACAAGAACCAAAAACCTAATCATGGATACAATCTAAAAATTTTAAAAGGGAGGTGGGCAAGGAAATTACGGTGTAACCAAGGGATGGAAAGTTTGCAGTCATTAGGCACGAGTACATTCTATGTGAATGCAACGTGAAATGACAAAAAGAAACATCCTAAGAAGTCATTCACAAAGGTTTTTTCAGTGAAAACAAAGTTCCAGTGCACCAGAGTTAGGGCAGCTGCTAGAGAACCCTACTAGCAAGGGTGGTTCATCTTAGCCTCATGCCATCCTGAGCTATTCGTCCTTCTTAAGAGATCCTGGTGCTTCTGAAAAAACGACAGGCTCCCAACTGTCCTGAGTTATATAATGGTTGATTAAATGGTAGAGTAGAAAGCACAGGGCAAAAACAGTAACAGTAAAAGAGTAGCTTCTTAAACTCCCAACTTCTCACACTATGTCTTCCCCATCTTAACTCAGCCCTCACCCCAGAAAATAACATCCTCCTTGCCCAGTGTGTAGCAACCTTTCTCTAAAAGTCCGAAGACAAATATTGCCTTTCCCACCCCCACCCCAACAATCTGCCTCGGGAGTTTCTCCAAATAGTGTTCTTATTTTCAAATGTTTGACAAGTAAGAAATGATTAAGATTTTCTCTTGAAAGTTGCTCGGCATGTGAGAATGGGGCATATACTCCTGAAGTTGAAAAGAGTAAGAGGAAAGAATGGCAGGCACACAATAAATTCACTACATAATTAAGCTGAGCCAACTTCTTTCTACATCTGCTACACACAATGAGACTCAATCAAGTAGAGGTTCAAGTAATTGGAAACCGTAGTGAATAGTATTTTTTTAAACAATCATCTAGACTAAGAAAAAGCTCTTTTAGCTCCAGCCAAAAACAAGGAAATGAAAATGGCTTCTGAGAACTTTGTTTTCCAAGTGAAAAGCCTCCCACAAATTATGAAGCCGACTATAAAATCTTAGAATAGGTACTGAGCAAAACTTATTTAAGAGCTGTCACAGAACTCAATACTAGGAGAAACCACAGAGGTTAAAGTAGTTCATCTACTTCATGTAAGAGATCATTTTTAAAGACAGGCAAGTTCACTCAAAAGATAGACAAATGAATATGGAACAGATTTTCAGAAACAAAACAAAAACCCAAATAAAAGAACAAACATGCAGACCAAAAACCTTGATTAGTCTTTTGATTCAGAGGTGTGTAAAAATAGGTTAAAAGAACCACCTAATTATATTTAGACGTGGAATCGTTTACTCTGTACAGGAAAAGGTATCAATCCATATAGAAGTTATCATATCTAAATGACGACAATGGCCTCAGTACAAACTACAGATGTAATTGGTCTTATGCTACCTAGAATAATCTACCAAATACCCTATACCATGTAAGAATTCTTGATAAAGCCACCTGCCTTAAAGAACGTAGGCTGCAAAGCAAAGATTGATATAAGGTACCAAGAGTCTAGTCACCACCTTTTCTTTTTCCTTTTTTTGTTTGAAAAAGGTTAAGATTATAAATATTAAAACCTTAATTTGACTGGATAATGAATATCTGGAACATCTAGCTGTTTCTTTTTCATTGTATTTAATACTTTGCAAATTTTCACACCATTAACAATTCACACGAAGATGGCCAAAAACCAAACATGATAAATGCTACTAGATATACAAAAATTAATCTTATATGTTCCGAGTCAAGTCTCTCAGCCTGTGAAGCACAGCTGTGAGAAGCAATTTTATTGAAAGAAGAGTTTTAAATGGAATATGATTCAAGACACTCATCTCACTTTAGAGGCCACACTTTTTAGAAGTGCAATTTACCCTCCCCTCTGCTCAGTTAACACTTACACCTAAGTCTGATTCAGTGTAGACATCACTGCCTTCAGGAAGCTCTTTCTGATCCACCAGACCTAGACTGGACCCATCACTTATGTGGTCTCCATGTTCATTCCCTACCTACTCCATTCCCTCCGCCTCCCCCAGTGCACAAACCACAAACTAATCCATCACACTGCTGTGTAATTGCTTACTTAGCTACCCGTAACCTCCATGGAACAAAAAGCTTTGTGAAAGCAGGAAAGACACTTTTCCTGTTTAATGTTTTATCCTCTGTATCCATGCCTGGCCCATGACAGGCACTAAAACATTTTTAGTTGAAAGAATGGATGGAAGAAATGTTATAATCCAGAGACTAACAGATCAAGTGGGTATTCTTAACTCTTAAGTAAAATATGATTTAAATAATGCAGAAGATTCTTACTCTATTCCTTGGCACCCCATATAGAAGCTTTTAAAAATATTTTTATTTTGAACATGATGTAACTTTATCGCATGGACAATTTGAAATGAAAAATCATTCACAAGCCCAAAGGCAATTACAGTATCTGAGGTCTTCGTTCCTAAAAAGGTACAAAACTCTTGCAAAACTTACTGGAGGAAAGAACACAGGATTCTGTGCAGTTCCCAGCAGACCAATAAATTCAATGAATGTCACAAAGCCCACTGAAACAGAGAGCTGGGTTTTCTACTAAGCTGTTTTGTCTACAACAACAACAACAACAACAACAAATCCTAACATCTATTAATTCTACCTGTGTTAACTCCACATTTTCGAAGAAAGAATGAGAGGTGAAAGCCAGAGTAAAACGCAGCCTAGACCAATGTGTAAGATGGATAAAGATGAGCAAAAAAGCCACAGAACATCAAAGCAAGCTCTCGCTTCTACACCTGTTGTCAAAAATAGCACATGAAAGCCCAGATCCTTAAATGGAGTTTGGACATCTGGCCCCAACTACTTCTGTACTACGGGTAGATTAGCTGGTCCCCTGTTTCACAGTTCTGTTTTTGAGGATAAATAAACTATTCATGGTAGCATTCTTAAAGCTCATCAAAAGAAACCCAAAGTCATATAATTTTCATTGTCCCTGAAACCATATTATAAGCAAGATCTCTTTTGGTAATGCTAACTAAACTGAGTTGAATCCACATCAGAACTCTTTCGAAATCTCAGTGCTGGAGATAACAATTCTGATAATCCTAGAGGGTCGAAGGTAGTTTAAATTCTATTGCAGCTATGCACTGAACTGAGAAAGAAGGCAGAAGTACAAACTCTTTAAAATCCTGTCAGACCTCCCTGAGGGGGAACTATTGACCCCAGATTCTGTCATTCTCCACTAAATCTGGCTCCCCATTGCCTAGTTCCAACTGACAGTGTCTTTTCCACATGGAGCAACAAAAGTGTTACTCATGCTGAATAGTTACGCGTGTCAATAAAGTGAAGGAAAAAGAAACACCCATAGAAAACTTTCAAAGAAACTAGCTCATGCTACTTAATTTGGGACTAATATCTACTTTCTAATTGGTCTATCTAGTCCCCTAAGAGTGAACTCATCTCTGAAAATGCTAAGTGTATGGCCAGAGAATAACCTACTGAGAGATGTGATGATGTCTAAGAGGTCAGAGTACTAGTCATTGCCTTAATTACTGAGTAGAGGGTTAGAGACTGCATAGCAAGTAAAACCTGTGAACCTATCAGAAGGACCCACTAAAGCTGACATCACAAGATCTTAGCACATAGTCATACAGCTTATGAGAAGCAAAGAAAAAGAAGGTGTAGCCAAACTAGAAGAATACAGAAAAACTGTACTGGTGCTACTATGCAAATAGTAATAGCAACAGCAATTACTACTGTCAAAATTCTAGTATATACAATCTTCCAAATACATTTTCTTTATCCAAAACAATTTTGGTTTTAGTTTACATACATCTTGATTCACCGCCATTGAGGTAAAGAAACCACAGAAAATGGAGAAAAATGGAAATTAAAGCATAAATAGAAATTACAGACATAGGTTACTACTTATAATTTATTCCAAATCCTGCCTGCTAGTACAGGAATGGCAAATAGGTTTTACCTTCTGTATCAGTTCCAATTGATTGATAGAGACTGTGCTGAGGACTGCTTAGGCCAAATTGAACTGAATAAAGAAATAGCCTACTTTGAATGAAGGACAGGGGAAATTAAGCACCAGTAATATGTATCTGCCATCTGGGGTCTAGTCCAGTTTCTCAACTGTAGGCAATTTTGCTTCCTCAGAGATACCTGACAATGTCTAAAGACATTTTTAGTTGTGCCAAATGGTATTGTTAGAGGCCAGGGATGATGCTAAACAGCCTATACCCTTCCCCAAACAAAAAATTATCTGAGCCGGAATACCAATAATGCTGAGGGTGGGAAACCATGGTTTAGTGAAGTCTATGTTATGGTTAGTCCATGGAACCAGGTCTTTAGTCAAATGACATTATCCTGAGCTACCTCTCTCAACACCAGGATGATTCTATACACCTGAGATTCTAGAACTAGGCAATCAGTTTAATTAACAAAGATCACATTGGTCTGTCCCTAACTTTTATTGTGACCACAGACAAGTTATTTTAGCCCTTAAAGCCTTGGTTTTTTCATCTAAAAGGAGGCTATAAGATTAGACAATGTCTGTGTTCACAGGCCAAAACAAAAAACCTGCTAGGAAGCCCTTACATACACTACAGGAATAAAATCCCTCATCAGTAATCAAGCCCTTGCTGATATCCTCCTCTTCAACAAAAGACAATTTTTTGTCAGCTTAAAACAAGTTAACCAATCCCAGTCTCCACTAATGCAGGCTTGTTAGCTGTGCCTGAAATTAAAACTGCTGTAATTTTCATATAATGCTTAAATACTTTCCATCTGAACCCTTGTCTTTAAGTTAAGATGCTTTGTCATCTCTCAAGGTACTCCTACCTTCTTGTTCATCACCAGTACACTATATGAACTCGGCTTCTTCCAACTCTCCATCTATGTTCTGTCATCTCTTGTATCATTCAACCTATTAATATTAGGACCAATGATATAGCCTCTTACAACTACATTTCTTTTTTAACCCTGTAAATCTCCTTCATCAATCAATTAATCAATTCAAATATGTCAAGGCATTCTCTGTGCCATGACATTAATATTAGGGGTGGGAAGTGAGGCTAGAGCAGTTAAGTGTTGGTACAAAAAAAATATGTAAAGACAATTTCTAGGTACAAAACATTTACAGCTAATTAACAGGATGAAATACATAAGCTACTAGAGAACAAGTTATATTAACTAGGTGGTAGCATGAAAATGTCACTATAAGGGCAAGAAATGACAGAAGAATGAAAATGAAATGCCTGCTGTACACAGATGAAAGATGACCCAGAAACTATCATTAAAAATGTTAGGGAAAAAACCCACATAAGTCAAATGCAGAAGGATTGCTGACATCCTACCAAAGGTTTCAAAGGTTGACTCTATCTTTTAAAGGTATATTAGACAGATACGCAAAATACGGCTGCAGAACTGTAAGAACCAATTAATGCTCCTTCCAGGGAATGAAGTTACATGGAAACACTTGGAAGATAATGACTAAAAGTCATGTATGTTACATTAAATCACATCTACCAAAATACAGACCCAATAAACCCTTCTAGAAGAGGTACATTTATATAAGAACCCAAGGGGCAGCAAACCTGACCCCACTGGGGTTCATCTAGGTCTCAGACACATACACCAAGGAACTCAGTGTGTACATTTACTCTTAGAGGTCAATTTTCAATGATTAGGAATATGCCCAGAACCTAAATTATTTAATCCTTATGGCACAAACATTTATATATTTTTGTAAATTCTAATCAAATTCTTTTCATCTGTGGTGCCTCTTGTGGTAGTAAAGCAAACACGTCTACTACCTAGAGCCTACACATGCTGTATAAAGCTAATATGTTCAACCACCTAGTTGTCCAACAGCAAATGGAAGTTTCTGGCATCACCTCAGAAGACTGCATTTGGATAAGTGAATTTTCCCTATTAAAAAATAATTCATGTTTAAATATGCATAAGACTCAAATGAAGAGTAACTCTGTCTCCCCACAGCATTTTCACCTAAGAAAATCTTTAAGACTTTTTCATAATGTTCTTGTTTAAAACAAATTATAACTCCCTATGGCCTATTTCTCCAACTCCAAACTCCCTGTGCTAGCACTTCAAGGGTTCCATCAAGCTTCCTCTTTTCTTCCATCATATTAATTCTATCTGTCACTAGTACCTCCCTTCCGTAAAGAAGCTCATTGGTTTAGATCGAGCATGAGGTTTAACATTCTCAACTTTTAAATCAATAGACTCTTAACGTAATCTAATACATAGTACTCTGAAAACAAATGCTAAGCAAGTCATACTATTATTCAATTCTTCACATTTCATTTGTTTCTGGCAATGGTAGCAAATAAATAATCCATAGATTTTAAAGTGAAGGAATTTGTCAAAGGTTGTTTCTGTACAGGTTTTCCATTATTTTATTTATTAAAAACCATTTTTTTTTGGTAGATTCAGGGTCTCACTTTGTTGATTAGGCTGGTCTCAAACTCCTGGCTACAAGCAATCCTCCCACATCAGCCTCCCAAAGTGTTGGGATTACAGGCATAAGCCACGGTGCCCAGCCCCTCCAGTATTTTATTTGTTATTTAATTCCATATAAAAGAATATGGAAGAATGATGTCCCCTTCTTAAAATTCAAGGACAATTTTTAGCAGTATCTTTAATAGCGTTCTTTGACAATGAAAAAAAATAAAACCCTAACGCTGTTTGCAGAGAACATATCTTAGTGCATCAAATACTTAGGCATAAAGGACTCAGAGAAAGATAAGGAAAAAAAAAAAAAGAAAAACACAACTCATGTATCACACATATCCATTAATAAGGATTATAAAAATGATCAACAAGGCACTAACATGATCAGAAAAGCGTATTTCTAGAACAATCTGCAACAAAATGAGTAAAAAAAATAGCAGCAGGATTTCCAGGAATATAAGTAAAGGTATATTTAAAAAAAAAAGAAAAAAGAAAAAAAGCAACAAACATCTCGGAGTAGAACTCTTAGTAATGTCTTTTGGATTCATTAGAAGACTCATGTGAGTATTGAGGATGCATTTCATACCAATGGTAAAAACATACCTAATTTTATTTTCCATATCTTCACTATCTGAATCTTCAGAGCTTCTGTACTTATCTGGATCTGGGAGCATGCTTGGATCAAATCCATCATCATCATCATCATCACTCCAATCCAGAAAGGCTTCCTCTTCATCTTTGGCCTAAAAAATAATAATAACGGAAATTGTAGTTGAAGAAGTCAGTTGATAAATAATCAGGTTTTATTTCCAGACCCAAATGGATACCCCTCTAATTGACATCCTCAGATTAGAAGTTTTCTATTCTGGTGAAGGCAGGTGACTTTCAGAACCACAACCATTTGCAAAGAGAATGAAAATCCTTATCATTTCAAAAATAAAATCAAATAAGATTCAGAAAGCAAATCACTACTCAGTCCTTTAAATACAATACAGGAGAAAATTGTCTATTTTATTATTTCCATGTAATTCAACTCAATTATCAAAGAAATAAAAGCCAAGTGCTGTGGCGTGCTCCTGTCATCCCAGCTACTCAGGAGGATGAGGCAAGGGGCTTGCTTGAGCCCCGGAGTTTGAGGCGGCAGTACACAATGATCACGCCTGTGAATAGTCACTGCACACAAGCCTGGGCAACATCTCTAAAATAAAATAAAAATAAACATAAAGAAACAGCATATAAAGTTGTTTTAGTGCTCCTGTCCACACATCTAAGTTTCAAAACTACCAAAAATATTAGGTGAAAATATAAAAGACCAGAAGCAAGAGTACAGTAACATTTGTCTGATTTTACGACCACAAAAGTATAAGTCTTAAAAAACTATCAGATCTATTAACTGGGCAGGGTAGCACGTGTCTGTAGTCCTAGCTACTCCAGGGGCTGAGGCGGGAAGATCTCATGTGCCAGATGGCTGAGGCTAGAGTGAGCCATGATTGCACCACCGCACGCCAGCTTGGGTGATGAGCGAGATCTCATCTCTTAAAAACAAAACAACAACAATCATCAGATGTGTACAAGTGTATTTATAGTGATGGGTCTTCTAAATTCAAATGCAAGTGCAAAGTCACTAAGAACAATGGGAAAAGGGGAGGAACACCAAGAAATGGGAAAAGCAATAGTGCATGGGAGGGAATGTATGGAAGTTGAGATCTTTTCAGTTTCATGCAAGCAGGTAGGTAAGGGGGCTTTTTTTGTTTTTAATTTTTGGTGGTTATTTTTGTCAAAAAACAAAATAATGTAAAATTAAATGTATTATACATTTATGTTATGAACATCACATAACAAATTTATTTCTGGTAGACTGGTTTTGTCAACTACTAGATAAACCAAAACTAGCAGTGGCACATGCATTTAACAGAAAATTTTAAGTAGGACTAAAAAAATTTCAGGGTTTCTTTCAGTTACCATCTTTACAATACTTCTTCATACCAAATGATACAAACTTCAATGATTCTTTGATTTCTTTGATTTCCAGTGATTAATGCTCGTTCCCAGAAATTGAATAACAATTCAGAATAGCATAATAATACTAATTCAAAGCAATAAAAATTTACTTTCAAATGGACACAATGCTATTTTGGATTTTGTTTAATGTGTCTCTTGTAATTGACAACATCTAGGCCTTGCTATTTCCTGACCTACAAAATGATTGCAATGTTGATGCTATACCGTATTGTCTGCACTGCATTACAGTCAATTCATGACAATGACCAATAAAATGTATAATACCTATATTATGGAAAGCATGATGTGACTAATACCTTTAATTTATTAACAAACAAACAAAACCACTATCATTTACAACACAAGTCACTAAGTTAAAAATATCACCATAATGAAAACATTCTGTAGTACAATGTCTTTTTAGCAAAGCCTAAAAGTATGTACTTTCTAGCCATATACGGTAAGTAAATGGACATTCTTAGCTGCTCTGTCTCTTTATTTCATGAATCATTTAAGAGATAATTTACAAAAATGCGACTGTGAAAGGGAAACAGGGACGGCAAAGTCACTAAGCAAGAGGGAAGTCAAGCTAGGGACTGTGTCAGGCAAACCTGTCTCCCATTTTATTCCTAAATAAGATAGCTACAAAAGCTACATACCTCCCTTGCCATTTGCCCACAAGGATATTCCTTGTGAACAAAGGACGGACAGAACTCAAAGTCATCCCTCTGCTCATGTGAGACAAATGCTTCTCTGATTGCTTCCTCTGCCCTATTGTTTCACTGAGCCAGACTAAGGCGTGAATGATTCCTCTACCTCCGCCTCACATGTGATTTGTGTATTTAGTAAGAGGCTAACCAGAGACTCAAAAGAATGCAACTGTTTATCTCTTAGCTACCTATGACCTGGAAGTTCCTTTCCTGCTTCGAGTTGACCTGCCTTTCTGGACTGAACCGATGTACATCTTACAGATACTAATTGATGTCTCACGTCTCCCTAAAATGTACAAGCTGTGCCTCTACCACCTTGGCCGCATGTCCTCAGGACCTCCTGAGGCTGTGTCATGGGTGTGTCCTTTAATCTGGCAAAATAAACTTTCTAAATTGGTTAAGATTTGTCTCAGATATTTTGGACTGACAGAACCATCCTCGTTTTTACCTCCTTTTGACTTATTTTCATGAGTCAGACAAATATTCTCTGACATATCTATTACCTCACAACTGTCCAAAAGAGCGGGACAACTCGAAGCAGGGAGCGGGGTTTCAGGTCATAGGTAGATAAGAGACAAACAATTGCATTCTTTTGAGTCTCTGATTAGCCTCTTACTAAATACACAATTTACATGTGAGGTGGAGGCAGAGGAAAAGTCGCTTGTGCCTTAGTCTGGCTCAGTGAAACAACAGGGCAGAGGAAACACTCAGAGAAGCATTTGTCTCACATGAGCAGAGGGATGACTCTGAGTTCTGTCTGTCCTTTGTCCACAGGAATATCCTGTGGGCAAATTGTGAGGAGGGTATGTAGATTTTTTAACTTTGTAGCTATCTAATACAGGAATCAAAGAGAAGACAAGTTTGCCTGACACAGTTCCCAGTCATGTCAGTGTGTTAGGACACCATGGCTGGAAACTCACTGCTGTAAGTAAGGGAAAACCATTTAAGTATTTTAGCAGGAAACTAAATTAGTACCTTAGAAATGCAGCAATAGAAAGGGTGGTTGGAAGGTATAACATTTGAAGGAAGGATATAAGTTTTAAAACTGTAATAATTAACGAAGGAAGTAGCAGTGGAGATGAAGGTGGAGGATCGGTATGAGAGATATTAATGAAGGAGAATCAACTAGACTCTGTGGATTACAGGGGTATTACAATGGACAATGTTTGCACCTCTCTTCATTCATATGTCCATACCCTAATCCCAATGCGATGGTCATGAGGGTGCAGCCCTCATGCATGGAATTAGCACCCTCAAAAGAAGGAACTAGAGCGCTAGCTAACTCCCCTTCCACCATGTGAGGACACAGTGAGAAGCCATCTACAAATCAGTAAACAGGCCCTCATGAGATACTAAATCTACTGGCACCTTGATACTGAACTTTCCAGCCTCTAGAACTCTGAGCAATGTGTGCTGCTTAAATTACTAGTCTATGGAATTTGCTACAGCAGCCCAAAGTGACTGAGACAGGTACATAATATATTTAAGAGAATTAGTATATACAGAAGCATAGTCGTACACATCAGACCTCTGTTAAATACAGAAACAAAGTAGACAGCAGTTTAATAAACACTGAGAGGATACCTTACAAAACATGCTATGGTCTGAAGTTTGTGTCCCCCACAAAAATTCATGTGTTGAAACCTAACCCCCAAGGCAATAGTATTAACAGGTAAAGCTTTTTGGGAGGCCGGGACAGGTGGATTGCTTGAGCTGAGAAGTTCTAGACCAGCCTGGACAACATGGTGAAACCCCATCTCTACAAAAAAATTAGCCAGGCATGGTGGCACACTCCTATAGTTACCTGCTACTTGGGAGGCTGAGATGGGAGAACAGCTTGAGCCCAAGAGGCAAAGGCTGCAGTGAGCCAAGATAACGCCACTGCACTCCAGTGGGTGATAGGATGACAGAGCTAGCTAGCCCTGTCTCAGGAGGGAAAAAAAAAAAAAAAAAAGTTGGAGGGCGGGGGAGCTTAGGTCCTAACAGTAGAGCCTATCTGAATGGGATTAGTGCCCTTATAAGAGGTCTGAGGAACCTTGCTCAGTCCCGCTATGAAGCAGAGAACAAGCCCTTACCAGACCCTGAATCTGTTGGCACCTTGATCTTTGACTTCCCACCTTCTAGAACTGTGAGCAGTTAATTTCTGTCGTTTATAAATTACCCCCAATCTAAGGTATTTTGTTATAACTGCACAAATGGATTAAGAGGGAGATGTCTTCATTCAACAAATCTTTATTAAGCACCTATTACCTATAGCAGACACACTTTTAGGTTCTGGAGATGCTGCAGTGAAGAAAATAATGTCCCTGACCTGATAACAAAATGAGCTGTTCTCGAACAGTTACCCACGTAAGTATGAAAATGAAAGCCCGGTTCTGCTATTTCTGGGGGAGCAGTCAATCAAGAGTGAATCAACTCCACAAGCCCTGCTAAATGTCTAACATTTGATACAGACAGAAAGCAGTTTTCACCTTATGGATCCCCTAACATGTGGCTGACTGATTATGCATTCTGGCTGTCAACATGCTTCTTTTTCTTCATATTTCCAGGTTGAAAGTTGCCACCACTAACCCCTCACCGACTAGTTCTCCCATCTTTCTCCACCCTTCCAGCCTGCTCAAAACAAGAACCCCCTATCATCCTCAGACACAGACACACACAGACACACACACACTCCTCAAAGCCCTGGGCAGAGAGAGGGGGAGCATTTCACCCACATGAAGAGATCAGTGTCACCTCTATAACTGGCAGTTTCCGAAACACAGTTTAAGAACCCCTGAGGAAATTATTTCATCTAAAATAGGAATGACTTTTCTTAAAACAGTTAGTTGGAAAACTCATTTACAAGTAGGGCAGGTGAAAATGTCCCAAAACAGAAATGTTACCTGACTGGTTATTTTGGTTTTGGTTCTGATAATGGCAAGAAACACAAACAAGATGTGGCAGTCTCCTACAACAAACGTACAAAGTGCTTTAACATAGATTATCTTACTTGATCTTCAAAGCCTATGAAGTAGGTCAAAAAGATTTATTGTTCCCATTTTTGAAATTACAAAACTGTGCTTCAGATGACTAAATTACTTACTGAGGTCACACAAACCTGGACATACACAAGGAGTTTTCTCCTACATCACCCTGAATCTCAATTCTCATCATTAAAGCTTTGGATGTGCTTGCACAGTGTTTTTTTCAGTATCAAGCGTATTTTATAAGCTTTTTAAAACATGCAGGTGCTTCCTATGATACCTCACATGTGGTAATCTCCACTTTCCTTATCCTCGGCTCCCAAGCCTCCTTTTGGTTTTTGTTTTGCCTAGAATATTGCACCAGCTGCCTAATGGGTCTTCCTGCAAGTATTCTTTCCCCAATTCCGATCACTCCAATTCTGTGTTGTAATTAGAATTTTGAAATAGATTTCAAATCTGACATGTGCTAATATAAGACACCGGTTTACAACACATGTACTTTCAGGTCCTGGCACTAGTCAAGCCTCTTTCCAGCTCCAGTCTTCGTGCATGCTATTCCTCTCCTGGAACACCCTCTGCTGCTTCTTGCCTGTTGTGGTGCCTTCTAACATCAAACGCATGGTGCCTCTTCACACCAATCCAACAGGTACCAACAGGTGCCCAAAAATACAACTCAATTCTGTCAGTAACCATGCAGAGTGTCTTAACACAGATCCCACAGGTCAAGGGTTCAGTCCCACAAGACTGTCCACACTTCAGACAACCGTGGCCAGTAGACTACAAATTCAGGGGTTCCCACAGGCCCATCTCAGGTTCCACAATTCTCTACAACTTTTCACAGAACTCAGGAGTGTTTTATTTAATGATTGCCCATTTATTATGAAGGCCTAAACTCAGAAACAGCCAGAGGAAGAGGCACAGGACAAGGGAAGGGGTGGGAGTGAGGCACAGGACAAGGGAAGGGGTGGGAATGAGGCACAGGACAAGGGAAGGGGTGGGAGTGAGGCACAGGGCAAGGGAAGGGGTGGGAGTGAGGCACAGGACAAGGGAAGGGGTGGGAGTGAGGCACAGGACAAGGGAGTGAGGCACAGGACAGGGGAAGGGGTGTGAGTGAGACACAGAACTTCCATGCCCTTCCTGGGTGGGCCGCCGTCCCAGCACATGAATGTGTCTGCCCATTCAGAAGCTCTCTGAACTCACTGTTCAAGGGCTTTTATAATTCAATCTCCAGCCACCCGTCCCTTCCGGGGAGGATGGGGGAATAGGGCTAAAAGCCCCAACCTGTAATCAACTGTTTGGTCTCTCTGGTAACCAGCCTGTACCCTGAAGCTATCTAGAGACACCACCCTAAGCCACCTCATTAGTATAAACGCCAAGTGCTGAAAGGACTTCTTAAGAATAACCAGAGACACTCCTGTCACTCAGGAAATCCCAGGGGCTTAAGGGTGTTCTATGCCAGGAACCAGGGAAAAAGACCAAACATGCTTCTTTATACTATACCTGATAACACAAGTCATCAAGTATTTCTAAGCATCGCTTCTTCAGTAAAACTTGTAAAAAGCATCTGTTTCATAGGACGACAGTGCAGGTGAAATGAAACAACATAGGTAAAGCACTTAAGAGTACCTGGCACACAGTAAGACCCTAAAATATGCTACATAATAACACACTTTTCATTTCCATTCCCCCAGAACTCAGCAAAGTACGTGGTAATTGTCTGTCATCTGACGCCAAATATAAATGGGACACAGGAGTAAAAACATATTTAATGTATTAGAGACCCACTGCCTGATTTTTTAAACAAATTTCCTGATTAATCTGTTGCCCTAGTCATGCTAGGCTGTCAGTGATTATCAGTGAGAAAATGTATTAAAAGCCTAAATACAGAGAATTATCTTTATTACATTCCTACATGCCATACAGCATTTATAAAAACAAAATAACCTTTAAGAAATGAATTTAAATTTTAGTTATTTGATTCTATTTAGGACTTAAAGTCTTCCCATATTGTATGAATTAAAAGCAAAATGTCAACTTTGAAATTTCACAAAGAGGAAAAATTCCAAAATTTATTATAAACTATTTTTTATTCCAACGAGGAATGTAAAGATTAAAAAGAAAATTTTAGAGAAAAGTGAGGCAATCAAAACACACTTTGTACCACTAAGAAAACTTCAAAACAACTTTCTAAGAATGCATTAACTCTTCACAGTTTTTAAATTTAAGATAAAAAATGATTGCTAGGGATAAATGACCATCCTCAGTAGTTAAAGAGAGACTGATTTTGAGATTTCCCCAAGCTATAAATCCTAGGCACTAAATTATTTACAGAAGAAATTAAAAATTTTTCTGAATTATGAACACAAAAAGGTTAGTGATGTTATTAAATGCATCACTGAAAGTGAGTATGTATTTACTAAGGCAGATGTGCAGAATAGGAAACATAAGAGCAACTGACAGTGCTGAGAAATTATGGTTCCCACACCATAATGTTAAATTTTAACACCCTGGCCCCATTACCTTTTAATAATAATGTTGTAACACTAACAAAAATATTTCAAAATAATTTCAGTTTATCTGCCTCCTAGAAATTTATTCTACAATGGTGATTTGGGTTACAGCATAATACTGATTTACATACTTCATCTTTGGTATATGACCAAATGTGTATGTATTGGGTGCACCTCTAATATATACTGGCTTAATTGTACTTTAAAATCCCAACCTTGATCCCCTACAATTATGGGGATCTTGCTCAGAAACATCTCTGCCCTTCCTAACAGCCAGCATTAATGTATACAATTGACACAGCAAATGAGAGGAAGGCAACACATTTCAGATCTGGCCGCCTAACCATATAGAAATCTGAGGGGATGAGAGGCAATGGGAATTCGAGACCAGCCTGGCCAACATGGTGAAACCCTGTCTCTACTAAAAATACAAAAATTAGCCCGGCATGGTAGTGGACACCTGTAATCCCACCTATTCGGGAGACTGAGGCAGGAGAATCACTTGATCCTGAGAGGTGGAGGTTGCAGTGAGCTGAGATCGCGCCACTGTACTCCAACCTGGAGGACAGAGCGAGACATTGTCTCAAAAAAGGAAAAACAGGAAAAAAAAAAAAAAAAAAAAAAGAGGCAATGGAGGATGCTGGGGAATGATAAAAGCCATATTAAGGAACAAGTAGGTAAATTCAGATAAATGCCACCTCAGTACAGAATTGGTCCCTTCAATAAAGTAGCACTTACACAATTTCCTCTCAATACTTTTATTTTTTTTCTCATCATTCTAAAACAATGGGAATATCTGACTGAAGGACTATGAGGAAGTGATATAAATATGCATGCAGTGAATAAAGTTAAGAATGGCAGGCAAAGGGCTGGCACATGAATATGCAAAGCCCTAAAGAGCATATTCCAAAATTGGACGGCTCTTCGGAACTTGGAATATTCATTTAACAACTGTTTACTGCACACTTCCTGGGTGCTGAGCATTGGTATAAAAGAAGAATGTAATCTGAGACACAGCACGCCAGTAAAGGACTCTGATTCAGCATTTTAACCTTAAGACTTTTAGCAAAATGAGATTTTTTTCTAAGGCTGCTTTGCACAAAATTCATTCTTCTTCCTAAATTGCTTACTCACTTGCTTTCTTAATATACGAATATTCTACTGAGCCCAACAGGATACTGATGATGCTACAATTTCATAATGCCCTATTAAATAATGGTGCATCTTATTGATCATCTTTATTTCTTGTCTTTTCTGAGAAATGTTACACTAAATAAGGTATTAAGTAAAAGAAAAATTGCAAGTCCAGTTCACTATTTTTCTTACAATAATAAACACTATAATAGGAGATGAGTCACAAGACACTAATTTGACTTCGGCTCCACTAATGGCTAGTTGTGTGTCCTTAGGCCATTAACTCAGGAAGCTTCTGCTTCCTCATCAGTTTAATCTGAACACTGACATCTACCATTCAAGGTTGTTATGAGCACTGGAAGAGAAATGCATGTGATGATGCCTATACTAACATTTACCATCAACCCATGTGTGCACACTGGGAAAAGACTTTCCAGCAGTTTGGCAGTCATATCCTTAAGGACCCTCCTGCTTTCTCTAAATTCTAAACATAAGCAGAAATGTGAAATATTTACATCATCTAAGGAAGCAGTGTATCATACTAGAAAAATATACAATACTATACACAAAAGAATATAATTGAAACTAAATAAATGATTAAGGCTCAAAGGAGTATCAATGTTAGAATGAACTACAGTTTTTTGTTGTTGTTGTTGTTGTTGTTGTTTTGAGATGGAGTCTAGTCTCATTCTGTTGCCCAGGCTGGAGTGCAGTGGCAAGATTTCGGCTCACTGCAAGCTCCGCCTCCTGGGTTCACACCATTCTCCTGCCTCAGCCTCCTGAGTAGCTGGGACTACAGGCACCTGCCATGATGCTGGGCTAATTTTTTTTTTTGTATTTTTGGTAGAGATGGGGTTTCACTGTGTTAGCCAGGATGGTCTCGATCTCCTGACCTCGTGATCCGCCCGCCTC
>NW_012102843.1:466891-469677 GCF_000951045.1 Mandrillus leucophaeus
GGCCCAGAATGAACTACAGTTCTTGAGGAAGATAAATAAAAGTAATACATGCTAAACCAGGTATTAATAGTAAATAGTTTGATGACTAAAATATTACTCAATTAAAAAAAAGCAATATATACAAAACCATGGATGATATGATTTGGATCTGTGTCCCCACTCAAATCTCATGTTGAATTGTAATCCCTGATGCTGGAGGTGGAGCCTGTGGGAGGTAATTGGATATCACAGGGTAGATTTCTCATGAATGGTTTAGTACCATCCCCTTGGTTCTGTCTTCGCAGTATCTCCTGGTTTAGAAGTTATGTGTCACTCCACCCCCCTTCTCTTACTTCTGCTCCATGCCTTCTGCCATGAGTGGAAGCTTCTTGAGACCTCCCCAGAAGCAGATGCCTCTATGCTTCCTGTATAACCTGCAGAACCATGGGACAATTACCCAGTCTCAGGTAATTCTTTATAGTAATGCAAGAACAGCCTAATATAGTGGATGAATCTCAAATGCACCTTGCTAAACCCAAAAAAGCCAAACCCCAAAGGCTACATATTAGATGACTCAATTGATAAGAAATTCCAGAAAAGGCACACTTATTGGTACAGAAAACAGATCAGTAGGAGGCAGCAAGAGGGCATTCTTGAGGTGATGAAACTACGTCGCATCTTTGATTATGATGGATACATCACTATGCATTTGTCAAAACCCATAGAAGTGAACCACAGTGAATTGTACTGCATGTAAATTAAAAAAAAAAAAAGGACTCCCCCACAGAATAATATTTTAATGACATTTAAGTGTTCACAGTGGGTTAGAATATAAAGAATGTATTATAAAAAACATATATAGAGGAAACTTCAGGTGGTGGGACTGGGTCACAGGATTTCCCCCCGCCTCCTTTTAAACAATCTAATAGTACCTTACAATAAATAACATTTTTGAAATTAAAGAGATGAAATTGTTTTAAAACTCTAAAAGATCTTGGTATAGAATATATTGTAACAGGTTCAGGAGAGCTTTAGATTAGGAGTTCTTCACCTGGGGTTCCTGGAAGCCACAAAACCACTGAAACAATATGAAAAATATATAGTAAATATACATAACACATTTTGTGGGGAGAGTAGAGCCATAACTTTCAGAGTTCATGGGCAGCCCGCAACTCCCAGTTACTACTGCCCGGGGCTGAACTGATAATAACAACATAGGTCTCAAATTAGACTATCCTGAACTTTAAAGGTCATTCATCACTGAAAGCCTTGAACATGTTTTAGGTTTCAGCTGCCTGGTGACACATGCCAATCTTAGGCTGCTCAGAAGCAGAAAAACAGAACAAAAGCATAAATGCTACATTTTTTAAAGGCAAGAGTTAATAACATTTCAATAATTCAGAAAATAGCCATGGAGTCAGTGGGCTCGTGTATCTCTCTGGCACATGGCTACATTTTCAATCTTTGGCCAAAACTGTTGTATCTCAGGGGAAAAGAAAAACCCTGACGGAGCTAGTTGAGATCTATTTTCAGATAAAAAAACAGAGGAGATGGATTTTCAGTCAAGTGCATGTTTGGTTTACTACATTCTTCATTGGTTGTTCCATCTATTTATCATCACACTTCTCCAAGTCGGAACCCGGTCCATTTCTCTCAGTGAGCTATTGAAAAACTACTCTTTGCAGGTACTAAAACTGACTCATATTTGGTGAAAAATAAATAGCAATTTGAAATCAGAAATGAATTGAATGAATTCAGGTTTTGACAAATGCATACGAATGAATCCAGCAGAATGTGAAAATCCATTAACCATGCGCATTCAAAAAGGCAGAAACACTAAATAGTGGGGAAAACATTCCTACAAATTTAAAAATTACCAACTATGACACACCATCTTGCCAAAAAAGTGTCACCTTGATACCACTGAATGAAATGTCATGGAATGAACATTTCCAGCCAAAAACCATTGTTTTCCTTTAGCATTTTATAAAGAGGCCTCAGTCACTTCTGCTGAAACCACCCTGCTCTGACACCCTGCTCTAATAGAGTAGGGTCATTTCCAAATCATTGGTTTTAAATAAAATGTCCATTTATAAAAAGAAAAATCAGAGAAAAAATATTTTTTTCTCTCTCAATTTCCAATATTATAACACCAATGACTCAAGGAAAGTGAAATCAAACAAGGAACTTAATTAAAGAGTACTTTGCTTTGGAAAACAGGAAATCTTTAAAAAGTTAATCATAGAGTTATCATACAACACAGCAACTACAATCCTAGGTATATACCCAAGAGAATTTAATACATATCCACAGAAAAACTTGCACATAAATGTTCATAGCAACAACATCTATAACAGTCAGAAAGTGGAAACAATATAAATGTCTTATAAATGGTAACTGGATAAATAAAATGTGAACTACCCATATGATGGAATAAAATTGTCTCTTGGTATCTGTGGGGGATTGGTTCCAGGACCCTTTATAGTCATTCCTCAGTATCCATGGTTGGTTAGAATCAAACAAAATCCATGGGCGCTGAAGTCCCTGATATGAAATGGTATAGTATTTGCATATAACCTATGCATATCCTCCCATACACTTTAAATCATCTCTAGATTACTAATACCTAATATAATGTACTATAAGTGCTATGTAAACAGTTTTTTTTTTTACATTTCAAAAAATTTAAATTATTTTTAATTGACAATTATGAGTATTTATAAGGTACAATGTGACATTTTGATATATGCATACACTATGAAATGATTAAATCAAGCTAATTAACATATCAATCACTTCACATACTC
>NW_012102843.1:471443-560316 GCF_000951045.1 Mandrillus leucophaeus
CAAGAAAAAGTCTGTGCATGTTCAGTACAGATGCAATGTTTTTTCAACTATTTTTCATTCATGTTTGTTTGAATCCATGGATGAGGGACTCACAGATATGGAAAGCCAACTGTACTGTCAATGAAAGAAAGGAAGTCCTGATATATGCTACAACATGGATGAACCTTGAAATCATTATGATAGGTGAAAGAAGCCCATCGCAAAGGACGACATATTGCATTAATCCACTTATATGGAATGTCCAGAATAGACAGATCATGGAGACAGAAGGTAGTTTAGTAGTTGCCAAAGATGGGGGAAAAGGGAATGAAATGGAGCTAAAGGGTACTAGGTTCCTTTTGGGGGTGTCAAAATGTCTGAAATTAGATAGTGGTGCTGGTGGTTGCACAACATTACGAATATTAAAAGCCACAGTATTGTATTTCTTCAAAAGGGTCTGCAGGGCCAAGTTTTTCTGTGGACATGTATTCAATTCTCTTGGTATACAGCTGGGATTGTAGTTGCTGGGTTGTATGGTAACTACGACTAACTTTTTGAAGACTGCCTGTTTTCCAAAGCAATCTTTAATTTTATAGTACATAAATTATCACTATTTTAAAAATAAAAAAATTAAAGGTTATTTTGATTTTCAATGTAAAGGTGCAAAACTTTTTTACATTCTACTTAACAAATAGAAATGATTATTCAATAATGTAAAAATTCCCTTTAATTTCTCTAAAATGGTCAATCCAGTTATTCAATAAGAGTAAAACTAGAAAGGAAAGGAAGACGAAGAGATAGCATCTTAATGTCAGCTAAAAAACTCCAGCAGACTCAATACATTCAGGAACACTTCCTGATTTCAAATCCCATCATTGCCAGAGAGGTTTAAACAGATTATACTCACTTAGAGTTCAAAAAGTGAATATTCAATGAGAGAAAAAAAAAATCCTTAACTTTTTAGCTTAAAACAGGGTAAAGGCCACAACCATAGAAAGTGTTAATATTCCCATTACAGAAATTCAGATTTGAAAACTGAGATTTAAAGGGGCCAAATAACTTTCTCAATGACATAGTTTAGATTATAGAGTGGGAAAGAAATTCCAGTACGTTTGACTCCAAAGTCCACCCTCTTCTCACTAGGTCATGAAGAACCAACTTCACTCTTGAGAAATCCAAAGATATGTTAGCCCAGGATTGTGGGTCCAGTTATTGTTATGGCTCGCACATAGCTTGTAGGCATGAAGTTTTGTGCCCTAAGCCTCTCGCCACAAGCATTACTGCACACCTTGAACTCCTGATTTATGTTGCTGTTTAGATAAATTCTGTAGCCTCAAAAGAAATATTTCATGAGTTAGAGCCCTGTGTGCCAATCAACCTCCAGTAAATTCTTTGTTAGATACTATTCCTGACGCCGGTGGTCTCATGAAAACTGGTCATGTAAGGAACAGAGCTTAAGAGAAGAATTAGGACACACTAAGAAATCTGACACTAAGAAAATCTGATGTTATGTCTGAGTAGCATCTTTCTACACAAAGAACAATACAGTCCTTTCATTATTCTGTCAAATATTAATGAAGTTATCCACAAGTTCTACTGGCTGTTTAAGATTACTATTTCATAAATGCCCACAGACAGTTTTGCTCTAGTTCTTTCAGAATCCAACATTACCTAGTATATTTTAAGACATTTAATACATTTCCATAATGACTTTTTTAATACCCTAGATATCAAAATCCCTGTAGATAAGATAGGTGGTAAAACATTTTGGTTATTCCTAATGAAATATTTGTGCCTTTCAGATATTTGTGCTGGCTGGCCTATCTTTCCTCTTGTTTATAATTCTGATAAGAGCCACGGAGGAAAAATTTCTTATAGAGAAGCTGCTTATTAGCAAGTAAAATATTTAAGGCTACAGCATGTTTATGAGCTTGCAGTTTATTTGGAGTAAAGGGATGTTTTCTGAAGTCTTTATTTGTAGGCACATTCCAACATAACCCCAGAATGTTCACAACTCTAAAAATTCTGTACTCTAGGATGCAGGGTAAAACGTCTCAGAAGACATATGTAGGCTCATATATACTGCTTACAGTTTTAGTCCTGGTAATAAATTCTATAATGAAAAGTTAGCTACACATATGGAAGCTGAAGTTTAAATCATGTAAATATCTTTTAACATAAATTTTAACTCAGAAAGAACAATGTGCTTATTGTCTCACTTGGTTCAGAAATCTAGGACTACGATTAGCTTGTGCATTAAATTCATGCAACAAATATTTAGTGAGTGCTTACTATGCATGATGTACACATGGTAAGGGACTTTGGGGAATACAAAGAAAAACCAGATCTGTTCCATGCTCTGAAAGTGCTTCCAGACAAACACAGTCAATAACACAGGGGCATGTATTATTCTAAAATGAGGGAGGGAGTGATACACGTATTACAGGAGAAACTACATAATTACAGTGCTAGTAAGGCTAGGCCAACAGAAGGCTAGATCTGGCACTCGGACAAGGTGGTGGTGGTGGCAGATATTAAGGAAGACTTCATGAAGGAGATGCCATTTCAGTTATGCTCAGGATAAACGAGGAAGGGAACATGTAGAGGTGATGAGGAGGGCATTTAGGTGATGGTACAGTATAAACAAAGACACAGGACACGAACTGTGTAGACACATACAAGGTAGATACTGGAAACAATTAGTAGAGGTACCAAGTCCTCCTCCTTTCGAGCAGAGACAGTCCCTTGCCAGAGTACACAACTTGGGAAGCAGGATTTCAACCCCCACAGACTCTCTCAACAAGGTATAATTCCACTGCTAACCTGATGACCGTATGGGGCAAACCTGGGCATGTATGGGAAGAACATACAGGGCAGAGGTAGTTACTTCTGCTAAATCTTGGGTCTACCACTCCAGTTGTGCAACTTTAAGTAAATCAACCTTACTGTACCAGAGATTCATTATTTGGAACAAAATGGTATTAATAACTAACTAATGACTCTAAAGCCTAATGAGAAAATAAATATAAAGTGTCTTATACTAAGCTTGGCTAATGCAGGCACTCAATCAGTGACAGCAGTAGCCATTGTTTGTGTTAGCAGAAGGAAAGCAGAGGACTTGAAGTATTCTAGAAAGGTGGACTGGACATAGAATTCTGAGCTGACGTATCTTTGGATTTCTTAGTAGTCAAAATATCTGTAGTAGGGAGCCATTATTTTAGCTAGGTGTGTTAGGCCATTCTTGTACTGCTATAAAGAAATACCTGAGACTGGGTAATTTATCAGAAAATAGGTTTAATTGGCTCACAGTTCTGCAGGCTATATAGGAAGCATCGCACTGGTATCTACTCAGCTTCTGGTGAGGCCTCAGGAGGCTTACAATCTCAGTGGAAGGTAAAGGGAGAGCCAGTATCTCACATGATAAGAACAGGAGCGAGGGGAGGAGGGAAGTACCAAACTTTTTTTTTTTGAGATGGAGTTTCGCTCTTGCTGTGCAGGCTGGAGAGCAGTGCCACAACTTCAGCTGACTGCAACCTCTGCCGCCGGGGTTCAAGCGATTCTCTTGTCTCAGCCTCCCAAGTAACTGGGATTACAGGAATGTGTCATCACACCCAGCTAATTTTTTGTATTTAGTAGAGATGAGGTTTCACCATCTCAAGAGTTTCACGTCTCGAACTCCTGACCTCAGGTGATCCACCCACCTCAGCCTCCCAAAGTGCTGGGATTACAGGCATGAGTCACAGCACCTGTCATGGTACCACACATTTTTAAACAGCCAGGTCTCATGAGAACTCACTCACTATTGCGAGGACAGCACCAAGCCATGAGGGATCTGCCTCTGCAACCCAAACACCTCCCACCAGCCCCCACCTCCAACATTGGGGATTACAATTCAATATGAGATGTGGTGGGGACAGACATTCAAACTATATCACCAGGTAAAGGGCAAGTTTAGGATGACAACATAATTCTAACATTGTTGTGCATGTCTTTATGTTGATACAAAGGTACCAATATCATAGGAAAGGACTTCCTTGTATTCTATTGTCTTTTTCTATTTTGTTTTCTTTTTACAAAAAAAAAAAATGGTAGCTGTGCATGCTTTTAAGTATTCCTAATGTGAAAATATAAACAGGTGGCAACACCACATATCTCCCTCTTTTTCTGTTTATTTTGAAACGCAAAAGTATGGGAACCAGCATATTCAACACACTCCTGAGATCTCTGTAATTGGTTTTAAAATCTTCAGGCATCATAAATTTCATCCCAAGATTATAATGTTAAGAAATACCACTTGGAAAAGTCAAAATAATTTATAACTTAACACGGGGGGCAAGGAGGTAAGAAAAAAGAAAAACCCAATAAAGGTAGTTCCAGAACTACTGCAGAGAAAAGGGATTGACATAGACCAGTGCATTTGTATGATGAGAAACTAGAGGCAGTTGAAAAGTGAGAAAGAATAAAATAGAGATTGAGAGATACCCAGAGACAGGAAGTTGTAGTTGAAATTCTGAACTTTCTTGTGTTCAATGCACATTTGAAAATACTAGGATTTCTGGTGGCTTGCTTGAAGAGATTAATACACACAGTTCATATTTTGAATGACTCCCATGTAAATGTGTGTACATTAATAAACTGGCATGCTGTTTCTTCTAGTAATCTGCCTTTTGTCAGCTGACTTTCAGCAAACCTTCAGAAGGCAAAGGGGAAGTTCTCTATTTGCCCCTATGCTTTTGGCACCGTGAGCAGGATATCAAAGCCCCTCTGCTCTTCTGGAAGCCACACTCAGGGGAACCTAGAGCCTGACAAGCTAGCAAGAGTGTTAAGTATTCCTTACCAGTTAGGCTCCCAGTCTCTGTATATGGAATCTAGTTGAGTGGATGGGAAAAATCTCACTTGTCTTTTTTTTTTTTTTTCCCCTCTGCAAAATTTTGATTAATGGGGGAAAATTATTGGTATGATTTGACTTAGGTGTAGAAATTATGGTGTATTTTCAATATGAATATTCATATTGTCTGATCCTTTTCCTCCCAGAAATTGCCTTTGTTCTGCTGCCTTTGTCTTTCTGTGTCATTTGTTATAAAGGGTCCCTCTCATCTTATTTTACATCCTTGAGAGCTTGCTTTGGGACCAAACAGGAATACCTGCTCCTGGTTTCCACCATCTAGGGGACATGATTTTTGGGTCATGTCTGGTGGCCAGCCTGAAAAGACTGGGAACCCTGAGACATGTAACATATTAAGCAGCCTAGTCTTTGTTCTGAATGTGCCAAGATCTCAGGGGAGTTTGTCTTAAGTCCCATCCATAGTGGCCTTTTGTCATCTTGATTCTTGATGTCTGGTTAGTCCTGGGAAAGTCCAATCCCAGGAGGGCCTACCCAGTGTCATGGATTAATGGGTCTGTGATGGGCAGCCCCTCACAAATTTGTGGGATACTGGAGGCATTCTATGTACAAATGCCATCCTTGACTTCTGTGGCAACAAGAGTTTTTTTCTTTCTTAACCTATTTCGGGGAGTGAACTTTTTTAAGGATCATGGGAACTATCTCTTCTACACCCTCTCTAGGAACAGCTTTTGCTTATATGGTAAAATTTTATTCTAAACCTAGAAAATTACTTCGTAGGCTTTCCATGAAGACGCTTATTGGATTGAGTTGATACTAGAATAATACACCATTGGAAATCCTAATTGTCAGTGGCTAGAAGATGGTTCCTTTGAATTAGAAAGACTTCTGTATTTGAAAAAGACTTCGGATAACTCAAATTCTAAGCAGTTGCCTTATTTGTATTTATGGGAGGATCAAACTGAAAGAAAGACATATATTAGTGTCATGGTTAGCCTTAGATTGTCTCTTAAAAAAAAAAAAAAAAAGCAGAAATCAGATTTAAAACAAAGTTAAAATCCTTTGTACGTTCAAACTGCCTGCCTCGGGTCCCCTGAGAGATTTGCAAAGAAGGCCCCTCCACCTTGTAGTCTAGTAGTTAAAATTCCACACTCTCACCTTGGCAGCCTAGAAGTTTGATTCCCTGCCAAGGAACCAGCCCCTTGGAGATGTAAATCCTTTAACACAAAAGGGGAAAGAAAAAAGAAACATTTATTTTTAAAATGGGTTTGATATTTGTGTGACTCAACTTTTTGGGTACCCATTTGTTACTGATCCTTTTCCCTTCCGTGGACAGCTTTTGATTTCCTATCTCACTAACTGTCTCCTTTAATCCTCCATCCATGGGGCACACAGTTGTCAGGCCTTTGTGTGTAGACAGTCAGCTGGGAAGCTGAGACCCTAGAGAATACTGCCAAGCAGAAACATGGGCTGTCCCCTGCTTGCAGCTAGTGAAACTTTGCTTTCTTTGAACTGTCTTTGGGGGTGGTCCTGGATCTTGTGAGGCCTGCTTTCCGCCTCTTTGGAGATAATTTGCACTTCCTTGGTTAAGTCATAAAAGGCTTATTGTTTTTGGTCTTCAGTCACTTGGACGGTACCTTCAGTTTAAAGAAGTTAAAAAGCCAGGAATGTTAGCTGTTTCTCTCAGCTAAAGTCTAAAAAGAAATTTTTTAAAAAGTTTTTGAAAGAGCTCTATGGTCAAAAGTCAGCTTAATTAAAAGCTGATATTTGGATTATCATTTTTTCTTCTTTAAAAAAAAAAAAAGTCTTTCTACTTTTTATCTGTTGGATCCTATTTCTCTACAGGGATTTTTTTTTTCCCCAGTCAACTGAAACACTTAGTTTCTCAGTCTTCTAGTCAAGGTCAGACAGTGTCACTATCATGTAAGGATTATACGTGTACCAAGCATTCCGTACAAGGAAGGCACTCAATAAAGATTACCTTTCCTTCCTATCAGAGAAGCAACTACGATATGAGGACAGATGTATGATACCAAACTGGCTTGAATTCCTCTAAATATGTATCAGTTACAGAAGGATTATGATTTCAAACAGAACTCAGTGAATATTCTGGTAAAAACCAGGAATGCTCTTGCTTTAACAATAAAATCTAGATTGTTTTCTACTACAGTACCAATCAGACAATTTCCCACTCTAAAACATGTATGGGTTAGCATCCTGAGCTAAAGGAGACTGGCAACTAAACAGATACCAGTATATGCATTTATTATCACTCATATTAACACACCACAATGTGCCTAAACCAATTCCTTCCACAATAAGCCTAGAGAGTACAGTTAAAACATGCCTTGGCAGGAAGAAAAAAAATATGTATGTGAAGGACTACTGCTTTAAAAAAAAAATCACCAGTTCTAAATACCATCAAGGGGCTGCAGAGATCTGTAACGCTGGATTCACAAGCATGCTTGTTCATTTGTTTCGTCTTTTAAATATACCAGTGTCCACTGTCAGTACTCTTTAGAATATATAAATAACTAACAAGAATTGCTCTATAACAATTCATAGTAGCTGTATGTAAGTAACAATTCTTAAGCCTATGATCTCAGATGGATAATATAGTCATGGCAAAGTGGAATATCCTACTAAAGTTACTTTCAATTAATTTGCATCTTAAAGTTCTGAGTCACTTCCTCTGAATGATTAAATTTGGGTGGCATGATGTATACAAACATTCCAGTCCTGCTCGGTAAATAGCGAATTGCCACAAAGAAGAAGTTGATATAACTTTCTTTTTGGCATAAATGGTTTATTTCAAATCACAAACTATCACCACAAAGGAAGAAAACAATTCAGTATTCTGGGCAGCAGGATGATAACTTTTCATTAGTCTGAAAACACTTTCCTGAATCTTCTGAAAGCAGGACAATTGGAACAGAAGCCTCATATGCGGTTGGTATCTGGGCATCTATGCTATGAAAATAGAATTTGTGATCTTTCCTCTGCTACTAGCTCTATATTAATCAGAACTACTGAACTTTGGGTTAAAATTCCCCAAATATTTTTGGTGACAATTACTAAAGACTAGTGCTGCAACATTATTATTAAGTAAACTTGTATTATTAGTTACATCTTTCAAAAATCCCAGGAAAGATAGAGAAGGTATTAATTTTATAAGATGTTAAAATCAATATTGATGTATTACTGAAATATAGAAATATAAGTCCTTTATGGTCTGAAAACTAAATTGGGCTCTAGTCATGATATAATATGCCACAAAAGGAAACCTAGCGACTCCTTAATATCTGCTAGGAAGTAACACTCAGATTTTAGGAAAAGATCACTTACTAAGAGACTAATGAGTTTTTTTTTTTTGACTGAGTTTATACCCACAGGAGACCTGGATGTAATACAAGGGAACTAGTAACTCAGAAAAAACAAATCACACCTTAAGTACAAGCAAAAAAAAAAATCACTTATCCAGTGATGATATGTAATGCTCTCGCAAAGTTTCCTAAAGAATTTAAGAGAACATTTAAACCTTTTAAAACAGAGCTAATTTTACTGTCCAAGCATTTGTAAGATTGGTCCCAGTATGCGCTTTTGTTAATTACCTAGGTCAAAGCTTGTCTCTATAAATCACTGCAAATATTTCAAACCTGGCTGAACTTAAATTACAAGTTACCTAAAATTCCATCTTTTTATTTTGAAATTGTCCAAAGTAGTTGTGATCTAAAATATAGGCCAGAGCAAATGCCAACTACAAATCCAATTTTCTACAAAAGTTTCTACTTAGGTTATGTGAGAAATTTCCATTTTAAAAAAAAGGGAAGAAAGCAATCACTTGTAATATTCTTTCCAGCAGTAAAGGAAGCTTTTCCTCTTCAAAAATGAGAACGAATTACAAAATGCCCCTGAGTGCCCTCAAAATTTCATAATAACTATTTTATTGAAAAGTCACATAGTTGTCCTTTACTGAAGGCTTTAATTTTTTATGCCAAAGTATTTTACAAAAGAGCATAAAAGAGTATGCCCATATGAGCAAAATACCATTTTTAAAGAAGTTTTGCATTTTGAATTCTATTGACTTTGTTATTTTCCCATGACACTTTGGCAACAGAAGAATTAAGTTTGTATTTACAAAAATTAAAGAAATGGCTCTAAGATACACCATGATAATTTTCTTAAATCTGCTCCATTATTCACTTTAGGCTTCTAGTTTCAAATTTAAATCATCCAAATTACACATTAAAATTAGTCGTGATCTGTAGCACATATTAAGCAATGGCTTATAATCAGGAAAAAGACTGATAACTCACTTTAAATTGTATAAATACATCTTTTAATACTCCACTGAAGAATCGCCATCTCAAGTGTATTAGAAAGGATGAACATTTTAGTATCAATTTCCTACATCTTTACCCACCTTCACCTTAAAGACAATGAGAATGCATGAAGATATTTCAATTGCACTATTTCCTAATTCTTAGTCTTCCTGTTATCTGAAAACTAAGTGCCAATCTACTATCTCCACTGCTAAAACATGCCAAGTGTATTATTCTCATGCTCTCGCCTTTTCAAATCAAGAAAAGCAATTAACTAGTTCATAATTAACATCTGATCATTAGATTTTCATAAAATTCACTTGTGCAGTGAAAACCTTCAAGTGCTAAAATTCTCTATTCCATCTCTTTACAGTTTGCTGCACAGTCATTTATAAGTGGACTTCAATAGGGGAACATTTAATATAATCAATTTTCCATTCAGCAAGACAAAATCAAAAATATTTTGTTTGCACAGGAGACATATACTTTGGGGAGATGAATACTTGGGAATCATAGCTAACTTATCCACTGCATACATTTGCATGAAATTTCTATTTTCTATTACTTTCCCTGGGGAAAAAAATACCTAATCTTGCGTATCAATCTCTAATATTCTGTTTAGCAATCAATGCCCCCCTGGTAAGGGACTGACAAAAAGAATTTACATACATCATTGAGGTGCTGGACTAAGATTGAATCACCTATCCATATGTAATTATTTAAAGATAAATAGTTGAGACTACAATCTCTGGTGATGACATATTTGAAAGACAGTTTATTTTGTGCATTTTTAAAGGTACTTTTTCCCTCCAAAAAAATAAGGAAAATAAACTGCTAAAAGGAAAACACAAACATGGTGCAAAATTATGAGAAGGAACAATATCATTATTTACGGGTTAACATTTAAAAGTTAACAATGTCTAGCACATTTTTAATGAATGAAAAAAGGAATGAATGAAAATGTGTTAGAATTTCACATTTTACAGATAAGAAAATTATAGGATGAGCAGACAAATATGGTAGTAGAACTAGAACCCAAATCTTTTGGTTTTAATATAAAATTATTTTTTAATAAAATTAATACAAAATTATTTCCACAAAAGATAATTTATCCAAATATCCCTTACCATCCATAATCTGCACTACCAAGTCAATGATGTGAATAATCTTCAAATCAATCCTAAACTATCACTATATTAAGAAGCTACTATACATGTTAATGAACTCTCATGTGCACTTCATCTTTTCCTTCCTTTCTTCAACAAGTATTTATTGATCATCTGCTATATGTCAGTTTAGTAGATGAAAGACTTTCTATAGAGTAAAATACCTGTTAATAGAACTACTATATTAGCATACACATATACACAAAATAAATCAAGAGGACAGTGAAGATGTCACATATAAGATTTTAAACAGTCTTAAGGATGAGTTGGAACTTATAGGGCAAAGGGAAAGATGGAGAGGCAGGAAGGAACAGGGAGTGTTCAGTACAGCAACACTGAAGGATAGGTGAGAATAGTGGTAAGGGCCAGTTGTACAGGTGCTAAGGAAATTTGCACTAACTTCTGAGTCCAAGGTTATTAACCTTTTAGAAGTAAGAACGTCCTTCATCATTAAAAAAAAGGTATAGATCCCTCAATCCCCATCTCATCCCAAATGATAATTGTACTTCTGTTATCTGAGAACATATACAGTGACAAAAACTAGTATGAATTTAGAAACCCCTTTTTAAACTATAGTTTTCACTAGTTCTATTAATCACAGTACTCATATATTTTCAAATTAATAATATATGTAGGCTAATTATTTGAGGTATGTCTTTAAAAAATGCTGATTGTATGGACATTACTACAGGATAATGCAAATGAAGAAAAACACCAACAAATGAGGTTAAAAATATTAATGGCAAAGAATATGAAATCACATGTCTCAGTCCATTTATGATGCTATAAAGGAGCACTTCAGACTGGGTAACTTCTAAAGAAAAATGGTTTATTTGGTTCACAATTCTGTTGGCTGGAAGACTGGGCATCTGGTGAGAGCCTCAGACTGCTTCCAAAGGGGAAGGGGATCAAGCTTGTGCAGAGATCACATGGTAAGAGAAGAGGCAAGAGAAAGAGGGAGGGAGGTGCCAGCTCTTATCACCAGCTCTCTTGACAACTAATAGAGCAAGAACTCAGAACTCACTCGTTACCACAAGGATGGCACCAAGCCTTTCATGAGGGATCCACTCCCAAGACCCAAACACCTCTCATGAGGCCTCACTTCCAACACTGGGGGGATCAAATTTCAACATGAGGTTTGAAGGGTCAAATATCCAAACTACAGCAACATCTGTTCTGACTACTACAGAAAGTGTAAGACAATGCGGCATATTCCCAGATTCATGTGCAGGCTTCCCAGGTCTCTCAGCCTTCTGGTTGGAGACATTGAGAAGCTATTGATAATACTTGAACAAATTGAGGATATTTGCTGCTAGGTCTGAGAAACTCATCTTTGCTAATTTTAGGGGGATTTTTATACCACCCTGTTAGCTCTTCTCTCTTCTCGGTGCCCTCCCCACAAAGTGTTCTGGAGAATTCTGGCTCCATGCCTGCTGCTCACAAATTCAAGTAGCACAATCCTGAGTGTAAATTATGACAACAATGGGTGATCAGACAGCCAATTTTATAGGTGTAGCATACTTTAGAGGACAGGGTTGGTGCTTACCTGAGATTCATTCCTGAACCACAGTATGTAACATATGTTAAGAGTAACGGCATTATGATGGGGACTGATTTACAACTATACTTTGAGGCAAGAAAGTGCAGAATTGCAACACTTTTCTGAGAAGTCTACTTTTTCTTTGGATAGTGGTTAAGTTATCCACAGAGTCATATGTAATTTGAGAAGGTCCACGATGGAAAGTTCCAATTATTAAAAGAATGTGTTGTTCATTCATAATGCTTTCTGCACATGCAAGAGTCAACTGGACAGACAGACTTACTTATCTGCCAGCCAATCGATTTCATTGGCTAGGTTATAACCTCAGCCCTGCAGAGCGCCTGTGAAGGGCTCAGGAGGACAGTCAAACATGATCTTTCAAGGGCCTGGAAAAGTTGGGAGCACAGGCACCATTGCAGGATGATGAGAATGAAGGAAAAACCAACAGATTAGTTTTTAAAAATGTAAAAATTCCTCAAAATGCTTAAAATCTTTTTGAGAATGCTGGCCTAAAACATAATTCCTGACTGTCACCAAAATGCTTAATGAAGACCTCACACTGCTGCACAATCGGTCTAACTGCTATAGGGGTCACAGGAATTCCACAAGGGCTTCATAAAAGGCAGGACATGGATTTGAGACAAAATTTTAAAACTAAGTGGCAGATGGAAAGACAGTCAGTAGACACACACAGAAATGGCCTCGAACACAGAGGGAGAGCAGGGAGAAAGGCTGCATGCACTAGAGCAAGAGACTCTAGGAGGGGAAGCAGAAAATCAGGTCACATCTAGCAGTTCAGAGCTAAACTTTAACCTCAGCTGCTGCAGGCATGGCATGTACAGGTGGGATTTCCTCCTTAGTCTCAACCTTCAGCTCTTTATTTCAGTATTTCCATGGTTCCTCCCTCATTTCTAAATATATTTACCCATTATTTTATTATAAGTGTTCTCACATGCTCCCCCAATTCTCTATGGAATAGAACTCAGTGTAATAAACAAGTAAATTTCTGGCAGGATTGTAGGGTAAGGTCATATTATGTTGAAAAAAGTAGTTTAATGAATGAGGAGCTCTCCACGGGTTTCTGAGCCTACCCATAAACAGGGTAGAGGCTTTTTTTTTTTTTAAGTGGCATTTGAAAACCTCATTCCAGCAGCAAGCAGCATGTTGAAGCAATGGGGGAAAAAGAGGGTGTTGCAGCACTATAGGAACCAGGTGACACTCAGAGGACTTGAGAGCAAAGTAGCAGCTCTAGAATAGCTGAGGGCATCTGCAACAAACCATTGATAAATCCTACTACACAGGCACCATTTGTTATTCCCAAGAAGTTACTAGGGGGCAGAAGTCTCTCTCTCAGCTACGATTGGGAGTTACGGTTTATCATAGATGAATTCACAACTAATAGCCTACTTATAGGCTATTACCATCTAGGCACAGAATGTGGGCTCCATATTACATATTTTTTCCTCATTTTTACAACTGATCATGAATATCTAAGACATTTCTATGAAACTACATTTATCCTTATAGGAGACACCGTAAAACTACCAAATACTCAGAATAGTGAAATTCTCAGGGAAAGCCTTTGCCTAAGGCAATCCATGGATCTATACCATAACAAATACCCAAGATCTATTGGTTTATTCTGTATTATCTGGTCATATATCAAGTTCTATATGCTTTTTATCTTTATAAGGATATTCAACATACATTTTTTGAATCTCTGCTACAAAAGAAATGAAATTCCTTAACCTGTTTAAGTACTGAAAACTATTAAAGAATTGGTATGTTATGCGTTGCATTTTCTTTATAATGCTTCAAAGTGCCAGACCAATCATTTATACTTATCATGTGGCTACTCAAGCCAAACTTCAAAGTGAAAACATTTTCTCATTCTCATGCTTGTTTTTCATTCTTGGCTCAGTCTTTTAAAACTGTGAGTTTGCTTTATAATTCTGGTTTACTTGTCTCATAGCAACCATAAAAGCACACAGGTAAATGGCTATTCTATGATTAAATAACCTTTTTAAAGTTTCTCCATATATTGCTGTAATTCAACTTATAATGTGAGCTACAGAAATTGACATTTGTTATGGTCATCCGTACTTCGGCACAAGTTTTTTTCGGTAATATTTTGTTTATTTAATAAAAAGCAATCTGAAACAAAACAAACTGCTGACTTTTGGTATTAGTGGGAACACAGATGATAATTTTATTTTGTACCTTTTCAATTAGTTTTAAAGGTTTTATTTATTTTATTTATTTATTTATTTATTTTGAGATGGCGTTTCACTCTTTTCACCCAGGCTGGAGTGCAATGGCGTGATCTCAGCTCACTGCAACCTATGCCTCCTGGGTTCAAGCGATTCTCGTGCCTCCGCCTCCCAAGCAGCTGGAATTATAGGTGCCCACCACCATGCCTGGCTAATTTTTTGTATTTTTAGTACAGACAGGGTTTCACCGTGTTAGCCAGGATGGTCTTGATCTCTTGACCTTGGGATCCGCCCACCTCAGCCTCCCAAAGTGCTGGGATTACAGGTGTGAGTCACGGCACCCAGCCTTTAAAGGTTTTATTATTTAAAATTTCAAAAACCTTAAATATCAACAAAAAAGAATAATATTTAAAAGAATAATATCTTTCATCCATTGTGAGAATCCCTCACTAAAGTTTTATACAGTGACAGTACTTCTAGCTCATAAATAAAATAAAATTTCCATTATTCAAACACAATGAACTGGAATCTTCAATTAAGTTAAAATTTGGGGACATTAAAATTTTAGATGAAAGAAGCAATATGTGTTATGAATCACTACAGATTTCAGCTTTATTCTCTTCTGATTACGACATCTACAAATTATGTAATAATAAAAGCTGAAAAGGATAACCTGGAAACACTGTAAGATCCTGAAATAAGAATTCTGACACCTGTATAACCAATACAGTTTACAAAGCACTTTAACTAAATTGACTCTTAATTCTCAAACAAACCTATTTGATGGGCCTTTATTTCTATTTTATAGAAAAGGAAACTAGGGCTCAGATATTAAATACCTTGGCCATGCTGTTGGTAAATGGGCAAGGTCTGAACTAGAATCAAGTCTTCTAGCTACAAACTATGTTCTTATCACTAAATCATACCACTTTGTATCGCAGAAAACTAGATTTCAACCATGGAGATGAACACCAGGGTCTATTGGTTAGCTTTCAAAAAAAGTTTTGTTTTTTTTTAAACGATGGAATTTGATAAATCTTGTCAGACACATCAATATGTATATCCCACGTCTAGTCTATTACCAGTGCAGCAGCACATCCACGCAGCATCCTTGGTAAAATGCTTTAGTTTAAGCCAACCTCATCAAATTAGGAAAGGACATAGGAATTCTGTAGCATAATCCCCAGTCAAAAATACAAGTACAACTGTAGTCTTTCAGGGGTCTGTGTGTGCGGGGAAGTTAGGCAGGGAATATATAGAAATAGTCAAGACAAGTAACATTAACAACTATATCTCACTATAGGAAGCAAATGGCATATGACCTTTACAACCAGAAGAGAGTATATTTTGCTTACTTAGATCATCACTGGGCTTCTGCATAGTAAAGAAAGAAGTTTAGAGGACTCTTTGGCCAACATAACTACAATGCTAATAGAAGAGGGGAATATATATTGAGTAAGTATAAGTATTAAGAGAATTGAAGCCACCCATGGTATGTGCAGACATGCTACCAATAAATTTATGTTAGAATACTATTGCCACCCCTTATTCAAATTTAGTTTGACATTCAATACAGAGAAGTTTTTTTTTTTTTTTAGACGAAGTCTTGCTCTGTGGCCCAGGTTGGAGTGCAGAGGCGTGATCTCAGATCACTGCAACCTCTGCCCCTCCAGGTTTTAGCAATTCTCTGCCTCAGCCTCTGGAGTAGCTGGGATTACAGGCGCGTGCCACCACGCCCAGCTAATTTCTTTGTATTTTTAGTAGAGACGGGGTTTCACCATCTTGACCAAGCTGGTCTACAGAGAGGTTTTTTTTTGTTTTTTTTTTACGGTTTATGGCCTACAGAAAAATAATATAAATGGCTTGATATCTTTATTTTCATCTCAATCATTATTCCTCTCCTAAGAAGACTTGTCTATGAAGTGAATGGCAGGCTATTAAAATCCGTGAGTCATCGAACCTAAAAAATAAGGTTCATAAGCATTAAGAACACTATCTCAGACAAGTAACATCCATTTTCTCTGATTGAAAACACTATAAAAACCAAGGGCAATTTAGTAACTAGAAAGTTAAGGGGAAAAAAAAGCAGCTTTTTTTTTTTTTTTTTTTTTTGACATGGAGTCTTGCTCTGTCACCCAGGCTGGAGCGCAGGGGTGTGATCGCGGCTCACCGCAATCTCTACCTCGCACGTTAAAGTGATTTTCCTGCCTCAGCCTTCCTGAGGACTAGCTGGGACTACAGGCACCCACTACCACGACCAGCTAATTTTTTGTATTTTTACTGGAGAGGAAGTTTCACCGTGTTGGCCAGGCTGGTCTGGAACTCCTGTCATCAAGTGAACCACCCACCTCAGCCTCCCAAAGTGCTGGAATTATAGGAATGAGCCACTGCACCTGACCAAAAGCTGTATTTTTAACTAGTGGTTTTTTTTATTTTTATTTATGTTTTATTTTTTAGCAGACTATGAGTTTCAGTTAGTGCGGGTTTATTCTTACATCAAGAGAATTAACTAGCAATCTGCTCAGAGCATTCACAAACTTGCTGTACCACAGTTTTTTTTTTTTTTAAAGGAAAAAAAAAAAATCAATGACAAAGCTAGAACAAAGGAAAAATAAAAACAACTCTTTCCCAAGCAACTAATTTTCTACATACAGACAAATATAAAAGAAAAATACACCTCTAAGATTTTTTTTAAAAAGAATGCTTACTTTTCTGTTTTGGAAATAAGTACTTATTTCTAGATATCAATTAATTATCTCTATTCTATTATTCATTAATAGCCTTGACTATCACATTGGATAAAGGACAATATTACATGATACCTAAATGGGCTGTGTACAACATGGCAATAAATATTGCCATTCAGAAGACTGAAATTATAGATAAACACCCCAATTTTCCTTTTCTCTATTAAAAATATTCTAATTTGTAGGTATTTCCAAACTCTACAACATGGAAGTAACAAGCTAATTATTCCATTTCTAGTGTTTTCATATAATACGCCATTTTTCCAAGAGTTACATATTTAGTTGCAGAAGAATACAGAAGGATGGTGACTAAGGCAGCCCAGAAGATAAAATACAGAAATGTTTCATTACAATAAAGCAATGGTCATAAAAGTAACAGATAACCTACAAATGTCCGGAATAGCACATGAATTTTCACCTGATGAAACCGGTTTTGAATGAGATTAGCAATGGGTGAGAATGATGAAACCAGTTTTGAATGAGATTAGCAATGGGTGAGATCAGTCATGAACGAGATTAGTTTTATATGACTCATGGAATAACGTTTGCTGGAAAACGACACAAGAACACAGATTCAAACTTAACTTGGTGGTTAAATAGCTGAAAAATGCTTGTTTATCTTGAAGAAGCATCTTTCTTATCTGCGGCCTAGTGGTTTTGATTTGTTTCATTCCAAATAAATCAAAGCTACTTTGTTTCTGGTATCTCATATCCTGAATTTGACTGATAAGTAAAGCAATGTTATAGACAGCATTCAAATGAGGATGGATTTTCAACGGCAAAATGCAAAAGGACTTTCAGAGGAACTCAGATTTCCAGGGGGTACAGGAGGCTTTTTTACATTCTATTATCCAAAAACCTGGTATAAAGAATGAATTTTCACAGGCCACTGACAATGACCTATGAAAAAAAAAATGCATTTTCACATAATTTTTCAGAGGAAGAAGACAGACTGTAGAGCTAAAAGCTCTGAGTTTGAACCTTAGATCTGATACTTCTTTAAGTATTTTACCTAATCTTTCTGAGTCTATCTTCTCATCTACAAATGGGGATTTAACAACCTGCTTTTTAGAGTTTTGAAGCTTAAATATCTTTCACAGGGCCTGGCAAATACAAGAAATTAACAAATGCTACTTCCCACCTACAGAAGCCAACAAGTGATATGCACAGATATCAGAGGAGAATGAACATATACCCTTCCTCTTATCCCCTCCCCTTCTCAAAATAAAATGCCAAAAACCTGGTATTACACATGGGTAAATTAATTTTTAGTTCACTGAAAGCTATTCCCAGTGCTGTATCTTCACTTGAATTTTGCCTTCTTCCCTTGACATGTCCAAATCCAATTATTCCTTTATGCATCAGCTCAAGTCTCAGCTTCCCAATAAAATCTTTTCCCTTAATTCTCTACATCTCTATGTGTAATAAATACAAGATTTTCTACCTCAAAGTGACTTATCTGAATGTCTGATTATTCATAAATTTTGGCCCCAGAGGTTACCCTTGGGAGCATTACACTTGTTACCATGTACATCCCTAAATTTTTCCATGCTGTCAATTTAAAAGCATTTTATCTTACTACCTGCAAAGCAGAGTATGGGAAAATGGGGGCAGAGGCAGGGGAAACTTAATGAGCCATTAAAATTGTGAAAATGGGCCGGATGCAGTGGCTCACACCTGTAATCCCACTTTGGGAGGCGGACCACCCAAGCTCAGGAATTCGAGACCAGCCTGGCCAACATGGTGAAATCTTGTCCCTACTAAAAATATAAAAATTAACCAGGCGTGGTGGCGGGCACCTGTAATCCCAGCTACTCGAGAGGCTGAGGCAGGAGAATTGCTTGAACTCAGGAGGCGGAGGTTGCAGTGAGTTGAGATCGTGCCACCACCCTCCAGCCTGGATGAGAGCACGAGACTCCATCTCAAAAAAAAAAAAAAAGTGAAAATGGATGGAGATGGAATCATGGAAGGCCGATGATACCACACTGTGAGGTTACATGTATTGTATTTACTGTGCAATGAGGAGCTACTAGAGGTACCAGGAGAATGACAAGATTAAATATGAGTTTGAGAAAAAACTGGTAGTGACACGGGGGCATTAAGATACACTGAAGGCCATTTGGAAGCTTACTGTCATTAGTCACATTAACAAACAAATGAAGAAACCAATAATAACAAAAACAATGTGACAAAGAGTATTAAACTAAAGCAGTGGAAATTAGAATGTCTGTAAATGGAATTTGGACATAAAAAAGGAGGGAGGGGGAAAACTCAAAAAAGCTTGATCCATGTTTTTGGTAATTTCATTAAATTTCACAAAATCATGGTGGAAAGACCACCTGTAAGGGAAAAATGAGTCATATTATAAATATGTTTAATGTGTGAAGCTTATCAAAACATGTTTGTGCAGAAGTTGAGAAAGACACTCAAAAGAAAGGTGGGGCTGCATTCATAAGACTTGGAAGTCAGGTCTGAAGAGATCATAATTGAAGTTAAGGGGGGAAATCTTTTAAAAGTACAATAAGAAGTAAAGAAGTGTGATGGCAAATTTTGTTCAATTCTCAAGCAGCAAAAGAGAAAACAAAACATTACATAACTGAACCAGTAACATCAATAATTCTGAAATGGGTGGGGATAGAGAGTTAGAGAAACTGAGGAAGAAGAGTTTCATAAAAGAGGAGAATGTAGAGTAGGATAAAAGCTGAGATACGGTCCAGTGCTGTGATTTCTGAGTTACAGAAGAGCAGAAAGAGCAGAGACGAATGAAGACAGGGACCTACACCAAGGCTGGAAAAATATTAATTAGAAGGTAATTGGTAGGTAGCCATCAATAGTTATCGGGGGAGGGGAAGAGGTAGAAGGCAAGAAGCGAAGGAGGGACAAGGAGGGAAGTGGACAGAGAGGACGGTCCATATGTAGACTGGGGGAGAACAAGTTTTCTAGAATAGGGATCATCAAGTGTGAAGGCCCAGAGGTAGCCAAGTACCTGGTATGTTAAAGGAAGGTGTGTGCCTAATCAACCCCTGGTGAGAAATGATGGTATATACCATGATGGAGAAGACTTGGAGAGGTACTGATTTAGCAGAAATCAGGATGAAGATACGTAAATAAAAAATTTGTCTAGTTGTGAAAAATTTGAAATGCCTAATAGACACCCAAGTGAAAATATTAAGTAGGCAGTTAAATGCATGAACCAGGGCTTAGGAGAGAGGTCACAGCTAGAGATATAAATTTAGGGTTCATCAACATTGGAAAGGTATTTAAAGGCTAAAAATGGACGAAATCATCCAGGAGCAAGTGAAGACAGAGAGGAAAAGAAGTCCAAGGACTAAACTCAGAAGCATTCCAACAACTGCGAGTCTGGAATTAGAAGAGAAGTTAGGAAACAAGACAGAAAAATAGTTCCCAGGGAGGTAAATGGAAAATCAGGAGAACTTTATATCCTCAAGTTTACTGAAGAAGGGCTTCAAAGAGAGAACGGACAACTGTGTCAAAGGCTGAGAGGTCCAGTAAAATAAAGACAGAATTGATCACTTTATTTGATAAGACAGAAGTTGCTGCTGATTATGAAAAGACAGGTTTTGGTGAAGTGGGGGTATAACATGCTGAGTACGTAGCCTGATGAGAGATGAGGAAGTGGTAATAACAGCATACAGAATTCTGGGGCATTTGACTATAAAGGTAAATCAATGTGACACAACTGAGGATGAATGCAGACTCTAGAAAGAGACTTCCTCCCCTTATTAGATAACACGTTTGCATACTAATAAGAAGATCTGGTAAAGTGGGAGAAATTGCTAATACAGAAAAGACGTGGTATAATCCTGCAACAAAGTCCCCAAGGAGAAACAAGAGGATGGGATCCAGCAACCAAGTAGAGAGGCTGGCCTTAAATTGGAGTTGGGACGATTCATTCGTGGTAACAGATGGAAAGGCACAGATGCAGGAAAAGAATATGATATAACAAAAAATAATATCTTGAATTACTACTGTTTTCTCAGTAGTAATTTCAGAGATTCTGTCAGTGATTGCTTCGAAGCAATCATCACAGGTAATACGGTCTACTGAAAATAGGATGAGCCAGGAAGTGGGTTCTAGATCTGGTTCTGCCAGTTTGCCACCTAGCACTTTGGGAGGCCGAGGCAGGCGGATCATGAGGTCAGGAGATCGAGACCATCCTGGCTAACACAGTGAAACACCGTCTCTACTAAAAAATACAAAAAATTAGCCGGGCATGGTGACAGGCTCCTGTAGTCCCAGCTACTCAGGAGGCTGAGGCAGGAGAATGACCCGAAGCCGGGAGGCGAGGTTGCAGTGAGCCGAGATTGCGCCACTGCACTCCAGCCTGGGTGACAGAGCCAGACTCTGTCTCAAAATAAATAAATAAATAAATAAATAAATAAATAAATAAATAACACCAGTCAAGTCTCTCAAGTTTTAGTGAAAATTAGTACACAATGTCCTTAAGCAGAGAAAGCATGTCAAGGGAGGGGAGAAAAAACTCATAACATATCCCTTTCCTGTTCCTGTAAAGCCAACACTTAATGATTTTAATGATAATGATTATTTGAAATGGCAGGAGCGAAAAAAGAGGAACGAATGGACAAAGACATTATTGAACAACAGAACTTTGGATACCGAAGCAACATTTTAAGAATAAATGAGGAAATGTTGATGACCCAGAGATTTTAAATGATTTGCTTAAGGTCATATCATTGGCCCAAAAAAAGCAAAAAAGCATAGTATGGTGTATAGTTTATGTCCTTTCTTCAAAGAGCATTTTCGCACATTACTGAAAAGCACTTCTCTGTAATTTCCTAAAGTACTAACAGAAATAGAAACAAAAGTTAACACAGACAAGAAACTTGTTAAGTCTCACTTCCCATCCATCAATGAAAAGAAATAAATTTGACTCTCTATGTACATATAATAACTTAAGAGCATGTTTCAAATTACCTTATTATCTACACAATAGAGGATTAACTGCTTACATTATAGATGTCACCATGAAATTGTTATGGGGTTTTAAAACATGTTTCTTCACAAGGTGGAATTAAACACAAGTCTCCTTTAGTCAGACTGCTGAGCTCATTTCAGCCCAACATTCATTGATGAGGTGCTCAATCTTTTCTAACCACAGCCTCCATTTCTGAGACAGATGAGGAATTAAAGCATGAATAAAGCAGTCTGGGATCATAACATGAATGGAAGGCCCTGGCGTCGAGGGCTATCTTTTCAAATGAGCACAGAAAATGTGAATGCTTCTGCCTATTCCCAGATGTAAAGGAGTGGGGGCATATTTTGAGCAAACACCATTTCATGTAGGTTTTATGGTATAGGAAAGCAAGAAAATGACTTCAGAGAATTCTTAAGTTACTTGGAGGGATTATTTAATCTATTTTATGGAGGATGGGATGCTTTTCTCAATTTCTTTTTTCCCCACAGTTCATAATTACCTCATGGTAAAGCAACTCTGATGCTATTCACTTCTCCAATAGGAAGTAAACAGAGTTTAAAAATACTAAAGTATTTAGACTTGACAATTCAACTATTTGTTAGTGAATCTCCTACTGGTTTGCTCTTAAAGGATATTCTACCATAGGATAAAACAACACTGGTCAGCACCATACAGAGTGGTGGCAAAAAAAAATTTTTTTAATTAAATAACATTTGGGAATTCTATGTAGACTATTTATCTAAAATATGTCCCTTATTATCAAAAAGGACTACTGTATACAGATACTCCTTGACTTACAAAGGGGTTGCATCCTGATAAACCTATCATAAGTTGAAAATGCATTTAACACACCTAACCTACCAAACATCATACTTAGCCCACCTTACCTTAAACATGTGTAGAATGCTTACATTAGCCTATCATTGAGCAAAATCATCTAACATAAAGCCTATTTTATAATAAAGTGTTGAATAGTTCATGTAATTCATTGAATACTGTACTGAAAGTGAAAAACAGAAGGGTTGTATGGGTACTCAAAGCATGGCTTTTACAGAATGTGGATCACTTTCACACCATCATAAAGTTAGAAAATTCTAAGTCAAACCATCTTTAAGTTGGGAACCATGTATATACTACTGAATTGAAAGGATGAACACTCCCCAAACCATAATCCGGTTATGAAATAGAGAGACCTTGTTTTGTAAGGCTTATTTTTCCAGATTGCTTTACCTCAAATAGCAGGCTTGCCATTATGATCACACTGTGCTTACGCATCTTTAATTTACATCCAGGACTTCCACATCGCTAAGTTGATCTATGAGAAAAACTTGCACAAAGGCAATCATTCTATGGAGGGCAGTCATAAAACTTAACAGCCTCCCCATCTTGGGGGGGAAGGGGAATATTACCATTAAGCTACAAGCTTTTGACTATTTACAAAGGTTTCTAGAGGATAAAATACTGAATCCTTTTGATACTGTAAAATGTGCTCACAATGCATGTGAAGCATTGAGAAACGGTTTAAAGAGTATTTTAAAAATGATTAAGTTTTAAACACAATATGTATGGTTTAGTTCAGAGAAAGCAAAAATATGCATAAGAGTCTGTCTATAAATATGTGGTACTCATAAAAATAAGGCTTTTTTCAGGTCAGTCAAAAGGGAGAACAACGTAAAAATGCCTTAAGCTACAAAATAAAAAATTCAATGTCAATAGCAGAAAGACTTCAAAACAGCACAGAAGAAAGCTTTTCTAGAAATACAGCTTTAAGTACCACTTGGTAATAACAGCTTTGATTACATAGTTAAGGAAATAGAAAATTCCACATCTGTCTAAAGTCTGGGCCAGATGACCCGGATTATGTTACTTTCCTGTTTAAAAGCTCCTTGAGGTTCCCTGTTAACTATAGAGCAACCCTGGGGTATATGATGTTACTTCCTTTTGCCAAAGTGCCTACGTTTTCCTTGTTCACATCAACTCCTACAATTTTTTTCAACACCCAGCTAAAATGAGACTGTCATTTGAATATATCTGCTATCATATTTACGAGATTATACTCTGATAATCTGTTTACAGAGTGGGCTTTAAGCACTAGAAAGTGGGCCCTTCAGAGATTAAGGTGATGTCTAATTGATTTTTACATATTCAACCATAATGCAACGCCGTTATGGATTAAATTTTCAGTACTCCACTCCCACCACCAAATTAACTTATTGAAACCCTAACCCCCAATGGGGCTGTATATGGAGACAGGGCCTTTAAGGAGATGATAAGGTTATAAGGGTAGGACCCTAATCCGATAGGCTTAGTACACTTAGAAGAAGAGGAAGACACACCAGATCAGTATCATTCTCCCCCGCTCCCGCCCCTCACCCTGCAAGCACAAAGGAAAGGCCATGTCAGGACACAGCAAGAGGGTGACCAGGAGGATAGTCCTCCTCAGAAACCAACCTTGACAGCACCTTGAACTTGGACTTCTGGCTTACAAAACTGTGAGAAAATAAATGTGTTATTTAAGCCATCCAGTCTGAAGTATTTTGTTATGACAACCTGAACTGACCAATACAAATGCTAAGAAAGTATTTTGTCAAGTGGAGTGTTATTCAAAGCTAGTCTTCAAGGATCCAAAAGTTAGGAAATTGCCTTCAGTTACTAGCAAATTTTTTTTAACATCATGTCTTAAAGCTGAAAAAATATGCAATTATATCTATAAAAACCTGGTCTTGATAGGTGTAAGAAGCAACAGAACATTTTGATATGGCCACCTTGTAAAAAAGGGACATTCTGACAAGGCTCGTTTAAAGAAGCCATGTCACAATAACCCTATTAGAATGTAAAATTCATTTTTTTTATTAGTAAAATTTTGTGCACAGATAGCACTCTTAATTCTGTTTCTAATGTCACCTATCCAGAGCTGGTGAGAGTCATCCGATTAGGGCCAAGGTTACTTACTTTATTGAAGTAACTTGATAACAACTACAGGTGAAATAAAGGACCTTTGTCTTTTTGGGCCTTCAGCATTGCCCCTGTATCAAAATAGCCAAGCCAAATACTATAACCATGTGTTACTAAGTGCTCCCAAATCTGCTACAAATCTTACCCATGATATTTTATTAGTGGGAGCAATGTAGAAATTACCATTTTAGGAAAATTATATTACTACTTATAGTAATTCCACTACAGAAATTTGAAGAAGGATCTAAACTACAGTATATGCTATTTATATAAAAAGGAAGCTACCTGTTTATCTTTGTAAGAATACAACTAATCTTATTCCTACAAGTAATGAATCCAAATGTTTAGAAGACAGAAAATTTCGGCTGGACGCGGCAGTTCATGCCTGTAATCTCAGCACGCTGGGAGGCCGAGGTGGGCGGATCACGAGGTCAGAAGATTGAGACCATCCTGGCTAACATGGTGAAAAACCCTGTCTCTACTAACATACAAAAAAAATTAGCCAGGTGTGGTGGCGTGCACCTGTAGTCCCAGCTACCTGGAATGCTGAGGCAGGGGAATCACTTTGATCCCTGGAGGCGAGGGTTGCAGTGAGCTGAGATCGCACCACTGCACTCTAGCCTGGCAACAAAGCAAGACTCCGTCTCCAAAAAAAAAAAAAAAAGAGAGAGACTTAGAAAATTTCCACAGTAAAAAAAGTGTTCTATCCTCAATTCTAGTTAGTGCCAAACATGGAACACTATGGAAGTTAACAAAAGCAAAAGTATTTCAGTTGCATTTAGCGGCTATTCACTACCATAGGTCAATAAATTACAGTTTAGCAGTTAAATAATTTTTGTAAGTTCACATACATAGTAAGTTTTCAAACTGAGATAAAAAAAAAAAAAGAAAAACTATGTTCATCTCTAATGCACAAGTTCTTTGCACTAACATATAGCTTTGACAACCAAATGACAAAGGAAGGCAAGTATTTACCACAGCAGTTCATGTTGGAATAAATCTAAGAAGTCTTTAATATAGAGAATCCCATGATAACATGTCAAATAATGACCCTCATCGGAAAGAACCAAGTGAAACATTATAGGAAGTCTTTGTCACAAGACTTGATGGGTTATTGTGGCAGAAACAAGGAGAATTATTTTTAAATAATCATAATTTAATTTCAAAAGGAAAATTAAATTGCCACATTAGGGAAAGAAAACAAGAAAAGAAAACCAATACAAAAACTATAATTCAGTGGAAATAACAGTAGCTGGCCAAAAGAAATGAGTGAAAAAAGACATGAAAACTTTCTGTTGCTGTAGTGATGGTGTGGTATATACATCTATATTCACAAATAAACTTTTGACATGTAATCTCCAGTTCACTGAGGCAACTCGTTCTTCACAAGAGGATGCTTCAGTGCATCTCAGCTGAGTTGCCTTTTCTTCCAGGGAGAAACAGATGAACAAACAAAAATTTTGGTCCAATCTATCTTTTCTTTATAAAAACCTTTCCATATTTGGAAATGGAAAGTCATTACATTGAAACATCTTGTCCTGTATACAAATCCAATATGCCTGTCTTTGTGTAACATTCAATGACAATCAAATATGGTATTTTGTCATGGAAAATATTTTCAAATAAGTAGATGAAAAAACAGCTTTCCTTTAAAGCTTCCTTCATCTGAAAGAAAAGGAAGGAGGGAGGGAAAAAGAAATCACTAAGGTACAAACAGAAGCAAGATAAAGAAAAGGAAAAAGACACATTTGCTAGCCCCATCCAGCTGTGCCTTAATAAGCCTTCTTGATGTAAACTTACTTTCCTCAGGCTAGACTGTTTCACTTCAAATGATGAGATAAACTCTGCCAGATTTGGAAAGCTACAACAAATGGCAAAGCAAATGGGAACTGTGCTTTTCTACCTACTCCTTACCAAGACAAAATTCTCCACGCCAGGGAGCTATACAAGTGTCTTCCACAGGATTCCCATAGTGAAGTCTGTATCTACTCAGGTCCACAAGTTTAGACTAGGAAATATATATCTTTTACACATCAAATGTAAACAATGCAAACTTATCTTCAAAAGGCACCCCCCATCCTCACAATAAGTCTCTAACAGAAGCTTGATTTGTACAAATATTTTAGAAATTCAATGAAGATCTTTACAGCAACTATGCTGTAACAATAGGCTTCTAAGTGTGATTGAGATTTGGATATAACACTTCTGGAATCTCATTTGGTCATTAAAATGAAAAAGTAAAAATACTTTTTCTATAACCAAAAGTATTACATAAATTTAAAGAACTATAAATATACACAACTTACTAGACTTTTTACTTTCCCAGAATAATGTCTACATCATGGAAAATAAAAGACAAACAGTGCTGATAACTTTCAAAGAACCATAAATATGAAGCAACCACAGAAATTTATATTCAAGTTTGCACCAAGATTTAATCTGAAAACATTATTTTGAAAAGTTAAGTATAGTATATAAAAACAGCCACAAGACAACCAGGACTTCATCCATTTACGCTTTTCACAATGGGGGCTATATATTCAGAGTTTTGAATTTTCCAGAATATTTTTGATTGTTTATGAAGACAATATGCCAACCTTTGGCCTTCTGTTCTCAGGGTTTACAGCCATCTCTTCAAAGAACCCAAGAACTAGCAAAGGTTCGGGAGGTCAACTGGACTAACCACTATCAAACCAAGAATTTTCTTTATAAGGGAGGTTTTCGACTTTTATTTGGACACAGCTAGTAGTGATGGCGAGACAACACTGAAATCTCTCTAAAAACTTCAAGGAAAGCTGCCACATTTTAACACCCATATGTTGGTCTTTGATATGACTTCTACAATAACCAAAAAAAGGATGCGATTTCTCTCTTCTAGAAAAGTGGGGTAAGAGAGGGAACTAATTTGTGGACAAGTCTGTAAGTGCCGTGTACTAACAGGTGCTGCACAAGTGTTATCTCACTTACTTTTTTTTTTTTTTTTAGCAACTTTAGAGTTTAGGTACTAATATAGCTCGACTTTACAAAGGAAAAAACTTAGGCTCAGAGAGTTTAAGAAACTTGTTCAAGATCACACAGCTAATAAATAAACTGGGTTTTAATCCAGGTCTGTGTGTCTCAAAAGTCAATGTTTTCCCTTCCTAAGTATCTTCTGGGCGAAACTAATTAAATATCCATAGTTCCTCTGTAACTGTGGATATAGTTATATACAGTATGTTCCTCATACCTCATGGCTCCAAAGGCCCCTCGCCATTTTGTCTGCTGATGTGGCATAGAGGGAAAAAAGCTATGAAGTCTGAGGTTTTTCCTGGTACATAACTTATGTACAACTTCAGATGAGTCATTTAACCTGTCTGACCTTCAGGCTCCTCATTTGATGACAGAAAATAACAAATGTCAGATATAACATAGTAACAGGAAGGTACTCCCAATGGTCCTAAAAATGAGTGAAAAAAAGACTATTGTGTAAGAGTTAAACCACAAAAATCAACATCAAATCAGAAATACACAAATAATTATTAGATTCAAACTATCATGTGATATTACTGTTTTTATCAAGAGTCAATTATCAGTATTTTTTTTAAAGATTCAACCTAATATTTTTTAAAGATTCAACCTACTACTTTTCAAAGATTCAACCTAACATTCTCGGAGAATATATAATATTCTCCAAGGTTCTATTTTCTTTACGTGCAAACCTGGAAGAACGTCACATGCTCTAGTGTACATAACAGCCTTAGTCACTCTAAGTTAGGTTCGCACGGTCTTATAAGCTAGGCAACATCTGTATGAAAATAAACAGTAAAACCCACAGATACTTCCCGGAGATTCATTATTTGGCCTTTCCAACCTCACTGACTATCTCCAGTTCCTGCTAATACAACAGTAACCACCTCCTTGCAAACGGCAGCAGTAAGAAGCTAACCAATAGGACCGCAAAACGTGAAAGTGCTTCATGAACTGGGAAGCCAAAGCCGACGTTAGTTATTATATTGGATGATAGTTTTATATTCTTCCTGTGGAAACAAAGATCCTCTCTTTTTCTAACTGCTCTCCTGGACACCTGGTCATTTGTTGTGGATGAATATTAGTACATTACAGGCACTATTCTTCATCCGTGCACTTAACACATCAGCAGCCACAAAAGGCATTCTGATGAGAGCTTAAAAATTGCAACAACAAATCTCTTGCTGAGAGACCCTTCTAAGTTTACAACCCCTGAAACTGTTCTTCTATAATGACAGAAAAAAGGCTACAGGGAGTTCTAAAAATGGGATTAGAAGTACCTGCAATTTTTCACAAGCTTGTGACCAATCAAACCTGGTTTCTACCAGGATCTGCACTTTCAAATCATGACTCATTAAGTTCTCAATGTAGACAAAGGGCTAAGATACAAGAAGTCTAATTTTAAAAATACGTGTATTAGAACTTTGGAAATGTGTGTGTCAGACAACCAGCACAGATTGACTAAACTCAGCTAGTCTCTTTTCCTTTAAATCAGAATTAAAATGTCATACACAGTAATGCAGGCTCTATAGAAACTTTATGGTTCTATGGTTTCTTGGGTTAGGGTTATTTCTTCAAATAGGCAAAACCTCCTCCTGGCTCCATAATCCCATTTTATTGGTTGTTTAACTTTAGTTGTGGTAACTTTACATGCATTACTTCATTTAATTCCCCCAAACAGTGCTATGAAATAGGTACTATTTTTACCTTCATTATATAAATGGAGAAATTGCACAATGGGTTTAAATAACTTGCACAAGAATTCAAACCCAGACATTCTGATTCCAGAGCCTCTTTTTCACCAATAAAGGAACTCAGCTGAAGTACTGCAGCATTTCACTAATTCAAACCCCGTTATTCTGGCATTGACAGTTTAAAAAAAAAAAACAAGTCTGGCTGAAATGAGCTTTTGAGATGTCAAGTAAGGCTGGATTTGTCAGGAGGTTAGAAAGGTTTTAGAGCTACTGAAGAGATAAAACTATTCTCAAGGACCTTCAAATATCTCAGAGCACCCACTCTAAAAGCAACTGTCACTTGTAATCCCAGCATTTTGGGAGACTGAGGTGGGAGGATGGTTTAAAGCCAAATGTTCAAGAACAGACTGGGCAACAAATCAAGACCCCCCATCTTAAAAAAAAAAATAAAATAAAAATGTTTAAAAAGCAACTGTCATGCTAACAGATAGCTCTCTGCTAAATAGTATGTTATTTTCTGCTTCTGATTACTTTCCAATGTAGAGTAATCAACAGAATTATGAGTTTCTGAGTGTCTTGAAAGGTCTTGGGATCTGTTTCATCCAAACTCCCACTAAGGGCAGAAATGCCTTGCTTCCATGAAAATGGCATCTAAAGTAGAGACAGTGTGCAGCACACTTCCCTCATGAGGGGGGCTCATTCTGTTTCTCAACAGTTCTAACTATCATGCAGCTTTTCCACTACGCAACTTTTAAAAAAAAATTTATTTTAAGCAAATTTCAATCTTCATCACATACAGTCTTTTTTTTCCTATAAGTCCAGTCATCTTGGGTGAACCACTGATTTTACTGCATATCTTGAGCTATAAAACACTGTAGAGTTATTGTTTTTCCTGCTTTTATGAAAACATCACACAAAGCAATATACCCTCTGACTCTCAGCAATCTTGCAGATTAAATAGAATGCATCTTCCCTTAGGTCAAGTAGGTAGCTACTTGGTTAGCTACAACATCTAACAGAAATAGACCCTTTGCAATTATTTGAATGAAACAAGTTCATGTACTGTTTGATCCAATTTAGTCCAATACCTACAAGAATGGAAGATTAATAGAGTAATTTACTTGGGATTAGTGATTTACAGTCTGTGCTGTAATAAAACTATAATGATCTATAATCTATACTTTCTCATAAATAGCTTTGTATTGCAAATAAAACATTTGAGGGATGTTCTGGTTCAAGCAAAATGCCTAGACAGTGTACATGTATGTCGGAGGGCCTTAAGTCTGAATTCTCCTTCTTGGACAATCAGTCATTCAATCTCTCTGGGAAGAGGTTTTATGAAAGAAATTCGAGTTTCTTTACAAGGAAAAAAGAGAAGATGCAGACCACAGAAGAATTTGTCCAAAAGAAGGTGTTCTCAGAAAGATAAAAGGTTTCTTGCTTGGGACAGGCAGGACAATGTTATAAGACAAAGATAACCATAGATTATCAGGGGAAAACAATCCTCTAATGGCTTACTCCTATAATAAATGGGTTGTTTTGTTTAGTCATTCAAAAACATCTTTCTCTGAACTATCAGGCATAACACATCTGTAGATCTAAAGCTGAGAGTGAAAAGGAAAAAAGAAAAATATTATAATTTTTGTTCCCAAGGGGACAGAGGCAACATACTCATTTTTGATAAATATGCTACTCATGGACAACGTGTCAAGTTTTTCTCAAACTTGACCTTCAGACAATTAAGACATCCTTGTCTACCTACTTGGAAAAACAATATATCATGACTCAATTTTTTACTCTAACAAAAGGGTCACTTAGTCCATACTTAAATATCATATTACCCTAACACAAGATGACAATGCAAAATTTGCTGATCTTGCACTGATTCATGTGAGAGTCATAAAGAATTGTGTGAGCACTCAGGATGATTTAAATATGAATTATGCCCATTATGTTTATTCCATAAACACTCACAGATTTTATTCCAGGCCTCCTCCTGAGCAGTGGCTCCTGATCTCAAGTCACAACACAGCCCATATTTAATGAGGGTAATTCCTAGTTTTCAGAAGCCTTTATAATATGAGAGCAGAAGAGGTGGGAGGAGTGGGAAAGTGAGAGAATGGAAGGGAAGGAGAATGACCATAAGAGAAAGGGAAATGGGAGGGGAGGAAATGGAAATTAGCATCTGTATTTTTAAGAAAACATATTTGTATCTGCCCCAAAAAATACTGCTATAGAGAAATACTATCAAATATTTTCACAAATTCAAACACACACATCCCACTGGGTGCCACAATTAACTTACAAACTCTTCTAAAACAAACGATACTAGTGCCAGAAATAATAGAAGTCAGTTGAGAAGCTAGTACACTGAACCAAAATGGACTCCTATTTTTGTTGTTAAAACAAGTTTGTTATGCAAACCAAAGCTGTCTAAATTTGGGGAGAATATTATCTCAAAGTATCCCTGATTTTGTGGAACTTAAAATACTTTTTATAAACTACGCCCGCATCCTTCCATCCCCTACACAAACTTATATAAGTGCTAATTTCAAGGGAATGAGGGCTGTTTTCTTAAGTATTTTATGCTTGTATCAATTTGCTTTTCTCTGAAATAGCCAAACACAGTAGAAAATGCTTGTTTTATAGACACGAAAATAGAACACAATGATCTTAAAGGATATTCAGTGCAAATAACCACTTAATGGAAAATTAATTATGTAAAATTGACTTTGAGTACAATCAGTCTTCAATCTCTTTTATGCATTTGTGATTTATCTTGATATAATATTGTACCAGTGTTTGGTATCCACAGAAACATTTGAGAAGATGAGTTTAAAAACATACAGAACAAAAGTAAGAATCAAGATTACTGCAAGATCGTGAACTCTTAGGGCAAATTCAGAATGTTACAATGAATGTCATTTTAGTAAATTGCTACTAGCAATGCAATCATTTGTTAACCTAAATTTCTTAGTACCTCACTAAAACTCCTTTATACATAAACAAGGGGGAGACATTCACCCTATCAAAGCTTAATTATTATTATTTTTTTTTTTTGAGGTGGCCCAGGCTGGAGTGCAATGGCATGAACTTGGCTTACCACAACCTCTGCCTCCCAGGTTCAAGTGATTCTCCTGCCTCAGCCTCCCAAGTAGCTGGGATTACAGGCATGTGCCACCACGCCTGGCTAGTTTTGTATTTTTAGTAGAGATAGGGTTTGTCCATGTTGGTCAGACTGGTCTTAAACTCCCAACCTCAGGTGATCCACCTGCCTCGGCCTCCCAAAGTGCTGGGATTAGAGGTGTGAGCCACCGCACCCAGCCCAAAGCTCAATTTTTTAAATTAGTGGGACGGTTAAGGAGGAGGATGGAGTTGGGGTGTAGGCAAATGGATGGTATAGAGGAAGCAGAGCTAAAATTTGTTTTTAATTCTAGAGCAGTGGAAGGAAAAGATTTTTTTTTCTCAGTGCTAGGGTGACCAGTAGAGTATGCTGGAAAGAAAGGGGGATGAATAAAATGCAACGAGGCATTACATTATAATTCAAATTTTTCTACCAGCAGGAGTTTATGTGTTCTGGAGTTCCAAGCCCCCACCAGAGGGCAGGATGCCCGTTCCCATAGAAGCTGAAGGCATCTTTGAGTTACAATTAAGGTGATCACACCTGGGTTTGCCCAGGACAGTTATTTTGGTGGAATTAGTCACTGCAACCCCTTTCACTCACCAAAGTATCCTGTTGTATGATACTTTATATGGGCATCCTAAGTGATAATGGAAATCAACCACAGTATGGAACATCTTTTCTATGGGGGAAAAAATGTTCCAGTTTACATATGAACTCAGAGACAAAGTGTATAATTAGAGATTGTCCATGTGTGCTAACATCTATCTGGGTCCAGTTAACACTGCTTTCTAGCCCTCCCCCTCTTTATTTTGTTTTACTGTTCTGCCTCTGAAAGGATTCTGAAACATCCCTAGAGTTATTATGCCTTTCAATAAACAGTATGCTATAATTCTTCAATTTTGACACTATTTTGGAAGTGTCACAATGAAAACAAGAAACTGTATTAAAGAGTTACTGCTTCTTTCACTCGATAAATACTCAGTACCTACTGTTTGCTTGTATCAGGCTAGGCACTGGTGATTCAGCAGTGAACAAAACAAAGTCCCTGTCCTGAGTTTCCTATTCTAGTGATGGTAAAAACAAGCAACAACAAACTAGTATGTATTTATATATTGCCTGGTAGAAAGGAGTACTATGGAGAAAAATAAATCAGGGTAAGAGAATACAGGATAAGAGGAGGTTGCTATTTTGCATCAGGAAATCAGTGAATGCTTCTCTAGTAAAGTTATGTTTTAGCAGAAATCTGGAGACAGTAAGGAAACAAATAACAAAGCTATCTGGTGACACCAAGAGCAAAGGCCAGAATCTGCTTGGTGCATTTGAGGAGTAATTAGACAGTCTGAAGTTACTCAAGTTAGTGACAGAACAATGGGAAATAAGATCAGAGAAGGAGCTGGAAGCTAGATCATATGTGAACTTTGTAGCTTTTGTGACAAATTAGACAGGGAAACTCTTAAAGGATGGGGTTCTGAGCAGAAGAATTATAAAATGCGACTTACTTTTAAAGGCTCATTCTGGCTACTCTAATTAAGAATAAACTGGGGATAGGAGAGTGGGAGGACAAGAGAAAGAAGACTAGCAGACTAGTTAGAAGACTGCTACAATTAGTAATTCATGTTACAGATTATGGTAACTTGGATGATAGGCATAGCAGGAGTGTTAAAAAGTGGTTAAACTCTGGATCTATTTTTAATAGTTTTTATTTTTAAATAATTGTAGATTTACAAGAAACTTTCAAAGGTAGTACAGAATTCCCATATACCCCTTATGCAGGTTTCTCCTATTGTAATTTTATAGTCTATTTCTCCCAACCAAGAAACTAACACTGGTATATTACTATTAACTAAACTCTAGATGCTATGTGGACTTCACCAAATTTTCTCATCTACTTTTAAGATACAGTCAAATAGGATTTGCAAATAAATTGTGGTGCAGTATAATGAAAGAAGCGAAGGCTATCTCTAGGGTTTCTCCTGAGCAAGTGAAAGAATGAAGTAAGTTCTTCAATTTCAGCCTTCTCCTAATTCATATTCACATTTTATCATAATTTTCTATAATGAAAGTAAAAATCTCCACTGCCAAAATTGCAGTTAAAGTCTTAAAAAATGAACACATTGCAGAAAGCAATGAGTCAGTATCGATATACTGACTCATAAAATAAAAGTTTGAACGTATCAAACTTTTCTTGTTAAAAAAACAAAAATTCTTTTGGCAAAATTATAGGACATCACAAAAGCACAAAAATAAGATTTTAAAGTTTACTTGTAAACATGAATAATCCACAGTCTGCTCAGACTGAAATTTACAGCAAGACTTACTCATTGAATGAATTTTAGAAGGGTAAGAAATTCCCCAAAAATAAAATGTTAAAGAAAACTTATCAATAAAATGCAGAACAATCTGCATCAAAATGGAAGACTCGGTCACATCTGTAACAATTCACACTTGACAAAAGACCTGCTGACATGTCTTATTCCAAATGATATGCTTCTAAAGTTCAAATATCAGTATTTTTAGATTTCAATGTTAAACAATGAAAAATGCTTTCTCAATTCAGCTTCTTTCAAAGAGAAGATGAGTGATGAAAACGATCATAGGCCATGACAGAGCATAATGGCAATTTTATGCCCTGGCCTTGCCGGGTAAACGGGCTGGAATTTTACAAGATAACTTAAAAAAAAAAAAAAAAAAAAAAAAAAAAAAGTAAAACTCAGAAAAAAAAAAAAAAAAAAAAAAAACTGGTTTAAAAATTAAAGAATCAGAGCTTAGAATGCATGTGCATGGCTTTTAATACACAAGTAAATTCATCAAGCAATTATTTGGGTTTTCCTTTAATTCTTCATCTAACTTCTCCCCCTTCCATGTCCATCCTTATCACTATTTCTTGCCCAGGTTTTTGAAAAGGAGAGTTTACCTTAGCTTTTTCTCCTACTCACTGTCAGGCAGTCACGGGAGAAAAAAAAGGGAAAAAAAAGAGCTTAATTCTTAATTGTGGCTGGGGATTTACCTCTTTGACCCTCAGTTTTTTCATCTGTATAAATGCAATAGATAGTTCCTCTTACCTTCATCTCAAGATTATTATGGGTAATGAATTAAGTAACATATGTGAAAGTTATTCACAAACTGTTAAGGAGCTCTGCTAGGGTATTACTGACATATTATAGTACTGGCACAAAGACATAGTTACGTTAGCAACCTGACACAAATTCTTCAAGGACTTTTGTTGCCTAGATCAGAGAACATTGGCACTGGAGAACATTTGGAATATAACCACAACATACCCCTCTAGCTTTGCCTCTCCATAAAATAATCCACTTTCAACTAATATTAGACCAGCGTCATTAAACTCATTAGAGTATCAACTCAGTGTATCATGAAGCCATCAGCAGATTGTGACCATCATTTTATAAAAAGAAAATAGAATGAAATAGAAAATTTTGAGCACATGGCACATAGTAAGGGTATGTTATCATTTTGTGAAATTTTTCTTTTAATGTTGTGTGTACATGTTACCAGGAAGTGATGAAAAATGTATTTCTTACTCTAAAGTGTAGCCCCCCCGCCCCCAAAATGAGGAAATCCCTACACTGAAGTCCCTACTCTTCCACAGCCATACCTTCACGGTCTTCAATCGTCCAGCCATACTGATAACGTTCCTTGCACCCAGAATGCCCTTCTACCTAAGCTTTCTGGATCTCCTTTTCTTATCTGAAAAATGGAGGTAACACAAACAGCATTTCACAATGCTGCTATGAAAGTCCTTTGTTATTAGGTATTAAATGACATAAGGCCCCCCCAAATTTTTTTCTGCCCCTTCTTTCCTGACTGCAAACCTCCATGACAAGGTAAAGAAATATGTCAGTAGTCTTAAGAACTGGAGGCAAAAGAAAAATGAATCTGGTTCAGTATATGCAAAGCTATAATATCTAGAAAACTAGGAGTTTCCTCAAGCTACCATTCAAATGAAAGAGATCTTTAAGTCAGAGATCTTAAGTCAGGAGGGCTGTCTGAAGACAGATCATTAACTTATTATTTCCTTGATGTCGGAGGAAAAGCATTATAATTATCAGTGTTATAACAAAGTATTGCACTCTGGGTCCAGAGAGATTTCTGGGGACTCTGTGCCCCTACTACTGTGTTGTAAAGTCATGATATCTATTTCGTTAATAATTTTCCTATACATTTTCCTTGCTGCCCGTTACCATGTTTCACTTTCTGATAAGGGACTGGCCTTTAACAGACTACATGTTCTAATTTGCTACTTATCTTCTGCAGTGTTATAACTCACAAAACCATGTGTGTTAGGACCGACTAAAATGAAAATTAGTGTGTATGGGTGTGGGCCTTGCCTGGAGGCAGAATGAATGTACTCCATACACACAGATGTCATCACTTCTATGTTGACTGACAGAGGCATTTTGTTCACTTCCAGGTTCTTGACTATGGTAGTTAATTTTCAAAACAGTGTTATATTTTATCATGGATGAGACTAGATCTCAGTTTTAAAAATTATTGGCCTAAATTGAACAACCAGAATTTCCCAAGGTAGACTGTCAAATAAAGTTCTGGCTTGCTCTTCAAAGTTCAAACTTTCTACTCAAACTAGTGAATAAATGCATATGTGTGTGAACATACATTCCTACTTCTCTCAAGTCTTCAGTGACTATTGCTTACTCCATATACCTCAAACTACTTACTATAACTATAATTCTTAATATTCAAAGCCCTCTATTTTAACTTGTACTGCTCTACTTTAAGAATCTCTACTTTTCAGGTAAAATTCTGCTGGTAATAACTTGTGACTTAATATTTCCTTTTGTTTGATGTTAACCTAGCACATTTGATCCCACTTATTGTTAGTATAATATTTCCATGGTTCATTACTATGAAAGAACTTTCACGAACACTCATCTTGATTTATGCTTCAAGGCCTGACTCAAATGCCCTCCCTGGGATGCTTTCTTTTGTGAATCCTACAGGTCAAAATTTATACCAGTCACAAGTGGTGCTTCTATAACGATATCCATTATTTTATCTTTTACTGACCTGCCTTACAGAACAGAAGCTAAATGTTAAGATTTTGGAGTCGGTCACTTACTAAATGTCAGTCCTTGAGTAAATTTAACTTACTTAAGCCTCAGGTCCCTCATCTGTCAAAATGTGTTGATAATACCTACATGTGAGGACTAAATGACATGCCTTAGCACAGTGTATGGTACGCAATAGTTCAATACTGGCAGCTATTAAAAATTGTCCTCTGTTATAGATCTTAGTTCTTCCTAAAGCATTCAGCACATGGTAAGTGCCAAGTTTTGGAAACCTCATCTCTCCGAATATCTCCATGTTCCAGTCAGTTACTGATATTTTACAGGTATACTTATTGAATAAAATGTCCTTTCCACCTATTCACAGTCCTGCCCAGGACTTAACATCTCAACTACTGAAATGGTCTCCTAACTGACTTTCCCAGCTGCTCCAGCCCTCCCCATCAAATCACACAGTGCAAACAAAATTGATCTTATTAACATAAAAATAATACTCTCATTGCCAAATCCTATGTTTGTTTACAGTTCTCAACCTACTTCATCTCCTTGTGGCACTCCTGTCCAAGTCCTCCTTTAAATTCTCTTTTCATACTTCCCTGAAAAATATACCAGTTTTCCCAGCTGCTTTTCATCTGCCTGTTCCTTAACTGTTGCTATTCTCCAGGATTTGTGACCTGGCTCTTTCTCTCATTCACTCTCCAGAGTCCAACTACCAAACTGGAATTCGGAATCCACTACACACAAGGAGGTATGCAACCTTCTATACTAAAATTTCTTCTTCTGTTAAATGGGGATAACATTATTACCTATAACTTCAAGAGCTGAAGTTTGTACACTTAAAATACATTACTTAAACTCCCCCTGGAGTTAGCACTTAGAATACTACCCGACACAGGCCGGGCGTGGTGGCTCACACCTGTAATCCCTGCACTTTGGGAGGCCGACGCGGGTGGATCACAAGGTCAGGAGATCGAGACCATCCTGGCTAACACTGTGAAATCCCGTCTCTACTAAAATATACAAAAAATTAGCCGGGCATGGTGGCGGGTGCCTGTGGTCCCAGCTACTTGGAAGACTGAGGCAGGAGAATGGCATGAACTCGGGAGGCAGAGCTTTCAGTGAACCAAGATCGCACCACTGCACTCCAGCCTGGGTGACAGAGCAAGACTCTGTCTCCCAAAAAAAAAAAAAAAAGAATGCTACGCAACACATGGAAAATACCAAAGAGATGTTTCATTATTTTTTTTCCTTTGGATTCAATCATTACATATGTAGACAACTCCCAAAACTTCTCTATCATATTATTAATTACATTGCTCTACTTACAAATTTCCTCCATTAGACTGTGGGTTCCTTAGAGCAGGCTAATTCTATCGTGGCATTATGAGGGGTAACACATAGTAGGGTACTCAAGAAATGTGTGTATGTGTGTGGAGAAAACAAATGAATCCTTCTAGGGTCATCCTACCACTTATACTGCATTCCCCCACCAAAATCTCAATGCATCCCGCACACTCTCCTGAGTCAGCCCAAATCTTCAACTTGGTGTTCAAGATCCTCTATGATTCACCAATTTCTCCAGCTCCAGCTCCTGTTATTCCTCTTGAGTGCCAGTAAAAAAAAAATGATAAGACCCTCCCCAATCTTACACTTTCCAAAAGCCCCAAGGAGACCAATCAAATCCTTTCTACTGAAATGGTTAGTCTCCTGCTGTATTTCAACCACTGGTAAACATACTATTCAGAATAAGTGACACACCTCGAAAATATTACATGGGAAGGTTAGAAAGGATACAAAAATGATAGATCATCACCTCCTGGAAAACAGAAATCAGAATTGTAGAGCTAAAAGGATATATAGTCCTGAACACTTCAAGCAGCATAGTTAAGAGATTTTTCTTAAGGCCACACAGTGATCTACTGCTACCACCAGGATTAGAAATCAGAGTCCCAGACTGTTGGACCCTCTATGTCAGCACTGGTTCCACCTAACGCACCAGGGCCACTCTCTCCCAGTGTGGTCACTTGAAGCATTCTCTCCTTCTTCCAACACTGAGCTAAACACAACAGGATTTACATGTATACCCACCAAGGAGAAACCAAATCCTGCTGCCCCTTGTGTTTTACAAGGCTCTTGGCAATGTATCTCTCATATTTTGATGCCCTTATATCCCAGCATTGGTTTTAGATGGTGTTGAAAAGGGTTCGGGCTAAGAACAACAGGTGCCAGACTGTCTGCAATCAGGCACACTGAAGGACAACTAGAGCCTGGTCATGCTGGGTTTGTAAATAATTTAAGAGACTGGGCTTACATTTACCCTCATATCTTCTAGTAGACATTCTGCCATGGGGGTGTAGCCAAACCAAAAATGGAAAAGGTCTAGCACCTCAGGGTTGTAAGAAGTATACAAGTTGCCAGGCATGGTGGCTCACACCTGTAATCCCAGTACTTTGGAAGGCTGAGGCAAGAGGATCACTTGAGTCTAGCCTGGGCAAAACAGAGAGATCTCATCTCTACAAAAATATAAACAAAATTAACCAGGTGTGGTGGCATGTATCTGTGGTTCCAGCTACTCAGGAGGCTGAGGTAGGAGAATCACTTGAGCCCAGGAAGTGAAGGCTGTAGTGAGCCGAGATCACGCCACTGCACTCCAGCCTGGGCAACAAAGTAAGACCCTGTTACCAAAAAAAAATATATAGAAGTTGATTCTATATATGAATATAGACCACTGGTTCTTAATGGGGTGGTAGTAGTATCTTAATTATACATATATACTGCATGAACACACGTAAATAAGTCCCCTACCCCAGTGATTCTGATGGGAGAAGGGTGAGGACAGAGGAAGCTAGATATGTGCATTGTGAGACATCTTTCAGTGATTCCCAGCCCTGATTGAACCACTGGTTCAGATCCTAAGTATCTGAGAATGAACCTGCCTAAAAAGGCAACATATACTAATGCTGATTAATCATCGCTCACATTTTTTAATGTGATTCATAGCTCACAAAGTTCTTACACATGTATTATCTTCACAAGAACCCTGGAAGGTTGGCAATGCAGGTAACACCACTACTGTTATTCTAAAGAGGAAACTGAGGCTCGGAGGGAACATGACTGCCTTGGATTCCAAAGCTTACTGGCAAGAACTGAATTTGGACCTCCTATGTCTCAAACCTAATGCTCTTTTAGGAGAGCTCTAACAACCTGGCAGTAAATGATAAAGGCTGAATGAATTGAAGCCCAAAATCTGATCTAGCATTACTGATGAACTCACAATATGGATTAGAGTCCCATTCATTCTCATTTTTCTCTTCTGCTTAGAGAGGACAATATTTTTTTTTTCCTGCTCTCACTTTCTGTTCTCCTCAAAGCACCAACCACAAAAACATCATGTACTACTAGCTCTACTGAGTGGGGCAAAAATCTTATGGTTGGATGGATGCCAGGCGGCTGGGATCAATAGCAGTCGTGTTTAGAATTCAGACATGTACGACTCATGTTAAAAGCAATTAAATGAGGCTGAAGCCTTCCAATAATATACTTTCCAAAGAAAGCTGTGCTAATATAAATAAATGGATGAGCCTGAGAATATATATCATTTCCAACTGAAGGAAATGAGATAATTTTATGAAATAAAAATCAAATGTGTCTGTAGTAAGAGGGAGAACTAATGTACACAGCTGAAAATCAAGATAGGTAAAATAAAACAATTGGTCTTAATTCTAGCAGTAATCATCTTATAATCCAAAGACAGATAAGCGATAGAATTCTTGATAAAAGAACTTTTAGATCATGTATATACCATTTCTGCAGCATTTTCCAAGCTTAACATTTTATCTGGAATCTTATAAAAGATTTATTCCCTCAAGTAAAGACAAAAGTGAGGCTACATGAACAAAAAGTGCCTACTTCCCCCTTAATAATATCATAAACTCTTAGTACCGGACCAGACAGAGTCCAAGTACATTACAGATACTAAGTACCTTTACTCTGTAGATGGTGAAAGCAAAGAAATAAATATTTAATTCACATAAGATGTACATGGAAAAATAAATAAGGTACATTACAGATACTAAGTACCTTTAGCCTGTAGATGGTGAAAGGAAAGAAATAAATATTTAATTCACATAAGATGCACATGGAAAAATAAAAAATAACCAGAATCTATGGTAAGAATGAGGTAAGTCAAATGAATATGCCTCCTCATGGGAAAATAGTCACTTCTTTATTAGATGATCTTTCAGGCTTTGTATGTTTCTGAATTTCTATGGTCAGTTACTATTCATCTATTTCAATTTATAAAGTTACAGTAGTCACATATAATGATCTCTCAGACCAATGTCCCTTTCATCACCCTTGTGTTCCTTTATTCTAAATAAATGCCAATTCAACAGCTCTTAGTGTCCTATCAGACAGCATGAAGAGTAGAGATCTCCACAACATTCCAAGGCCACCACATCACCTCGTAAGTTTAGAGCAGAAACTAAAACTCACTGGGATGTGGAGGAGGTTAAATGTCTCTGAACAGCATAATGATGACCACACTCCTCCTTATTTAAAAAATACAATTTTTTCATTTTAATTTACACCAGAGTCAAAATAAAGCTCATTTTCTCATTTAGGGGAAATTGTTTTTTAAGTTTTAGGAGGTCAAACATCACACTTCTTGGAACAAGGGGATTTTAAAAGAAATGTGTATTTGAAGAATATGAATTATTAATTGTCTTTCATAGCTTTCATAAAACATGAATGACTCCAGGGACTAACGCTCCTAATGCTTCTAGAATTACAAGAGTTATCCATAATATATTATTTTCCTGAATCTACAGATTAAAATATCTAGGCTGAAAGCATATAAAGAGATCTCACCTTCCCCCACCATTTTTAAAAAGTAATGTTTGGCCGGGCTCAGTGGCTCATGCCTATAATTCTAGCACATTGGGAGGCCAAGGTGGGAGGATCACTTGGTGTCAGGAGTTCATGACCAGCCTAGTCAACATAGAGATCCTGTTTCTACCAAAAATAAAAATAAAAAATTAGCCAGATTTGGTGGTACATTCTTGTAGTCCTCGCTACTCAGGAGGCTAAGGCGGGAGGATTGCTGGAGCCCAGGAGGTCAAGTTTACAGTGAGCTATGATAGTGCCACTACACCACAACCTGGGTGACAGAGTGAGACCTTGTTGATTAGATTGATGAAAGACAGAGTGAGAGAGAGAGACAGAGAGAGACAGAGAGAGGGGGGGAGAGAGAGAGAGAGAGAGAGAGAGACGGGGTTTAGTAGAGACGGGGTTTCACCATGTTGCCCAGGCTGGTCTGAAACTCCTGAGCTTTAATTGAAGTATGGCATACCTCCAAAAAAGTGCACAAACCATAGGCTTATAGCTTGATGAATTTTCATAAAGTAAATATACACCATGTAACTACCACCCAGATTAAGAAATTAGAACACTCTCAAGTTCTCTAGGAGCCCCCCTTCATGCTCCTTCCCAGTAATCACTCCCTCTTTTCCTCAAAGGTAAACTCTAACCCCAAATATTAGTTTTGCTTTTACAAAAAAACCTTTATGTAAATAGAGTATCATAGTATTTACTCTTCTGTCTGGCATCTTTTGCTCAATACCATGTTTCCGAAATTTGTCCGTTATTGGATGTAGCAGTAATTCCTTCATAGCTATATAACAATTCGTCATATGACTATGCCACAATTTATCTACCCTACAATTTAGGTTATTTCTAATCTTTGACAGTGATACTTAGTGCTGCTGTGAGAAACACACTCACCCGTCCAAACCCAAAGAATGGACTTAGAGGCACAAAGAATAGCAAAAGTGAGACTTTAATAATGGTCTTACAAGATCAGATGTCTGGTAGGCAGGCACGTCCTGGGCAGTCACAACACGTAATTTATCTGGGTAGGAAGCATCCAGCAAGGGAGAAAGATGTAGCCTGGGAGACTAGGCCAGTCTCTCCTTTACACGTTTTTCTGCCTGTTTTATATTCGCTGGCAGCTGATTAGATTGTGCCCACGAGATTAAGGGTGGATCTGCCTTCCCTAGTCCACCGACTCAAACATTAATCTCTCAGTAACACCCTCACAGACACGCCCAGGATCAATACTTTGTATCCTTCAATCCAATCAAGTTGACAAGCAGTATCAACTAGCACAGTAGGAAACTTAGGTCTGTTCTTCTTCTGTGTTCCATCTCTGTTATTTCCTTTTCCTACTGACTTTTTTCTCCTTTAAGATATGGAAGAAATGGAGCCTTCCCTGCCGTTTAAGAAATAGTGGTGGCCGGGCACAGTGGATGATGCCTGCAATCCCAGCACTCTGATAGGCCAACGTGGGCAGATCACTTGAGGTCAGGAGTTCAAGACCACCCTGGCCATCACGACAAAATCCCGTCTGTACTAAAAATAGAAAAAGTAGCTGGGCAAGGTGGCATGTGCCTGTAGTCCCAGCTACTTGGGACAGTAAGGCACAAGAATCACTCCAGCCTGGGAGGCGGAGGTGGCAGTAAGCTGAAGTCACGCCACTGCACTCCAGCCTGGGTGATGAAGTGAGACTCTGTCTCTCAAAAGAAAGAAAAAAGAGAAAAAAAGTGGCATCCTCCTCCTCCTCCTCCTCCTCCTCCTCCTCCTCTGCCCCATCTTTCCCCTCTTTTCTTCCTCCCTATGACTGTCTTCAATTTTGACTAAGTGTTAAGAGTATGGTTGTTTCTGCTTACATACCATATGGCAGTGCTCTCAATCTTTTTCAGTAGAGGAAGACGTTTAACATCAAACTATTTACAAGATGATAATTCTACAGTGATATATGTCATTTAAGAAAACACAAGACAGAAAATTACTCTGAATTTAGCAAAACAAACAAGTTCATATTTTGTTAATCTTAATATAGCCTTTACATACTTTTAAGGAATGATAATATATATGTATGGTATAGATAACTTATTCACTGTAGAGTCAATGCTGAGAATTTTAGAAATTCCTAGTAATAACATGGAAAACCCACACAGATTCTTGTACCATAGGCTGAGAATTACTAAAAGCAAGTCTTACAATAGTTCTCTAGCCCTGCCTTTATTTCTTCACATAAGCAACAGGATTCTGAGTTATGAAGCAAAGTATTAGGAAGAAGAAGAAAGGAGGAAAGAATCTACATGTTTTTCCAACTTTGAGACTTTTGTGTACTATATCAGAAATTATGATGATATAATCTTACAACAGCCAGTAATGACTACTAACAGTCAAAAGAATTCCCGTCATTTAGACCATTAATGAATGCTAATACATACAAAAATATAGGCAAATGATTGTAAGTATCAGTCTCCACAATCATGATGGTCACATCCACACATACCCACATACACAGTTCTCTACATAGTAGAGCATGTAACCAGTGGAATAACAGACTCAGCCACATAATGAAACTGACCATAATGATTCAAATACAGTTAATTTGTTCTGCTAGATGTGCCTATAAATCCCTAACTCAAGTATATAAATGTCAAATTATCTCTAACTTGACACAAGCTGAATAAACCATGATGAAGTATAAAGGGCATCACCTGGATTGATTTACTGTTTAGGCCGTTTCATTGGAAAGGATCTAAATGACCACCCAACTGAGCAGACTATTAATAATACAACTATTTTCTACAACATAAACAAAGGGATATATACACACATAGCCCTTTTTTTCTAACACCTTACTCAAATTTATTATGAATCTGTTTTCCTCAAGTTTTATCTGGTTAGTACATTTTGCAAGTTTAATAAAAGAAACAGTACTCTGACTCTAACACCAAACGTTAGTTCTCTAAGAAGTATTAGAATAAACACATTCTGACAAAGTCATTAAAATTCTGCCTTAAATGAATCTCGTATAATACTCCAAGTGTAACAACAACAGGTTTGACTTGTTTCCTGAAAAATTTCCTCTTATTCTCAGAATTAATGGCTGCCCTGAACAGGTTTAAGATCATCCTTAACACCCACTGCACAGTCAAGGAGTGCAATCCGACCTGGATCTGAGTGCTAGCTCTCCTACAATCTAACCACATTTGAATAAGGTCACAATTATTCAGGCTACTCACGTTCAACGGCATCAAATGCAACATTCACCATGATACTGTCAACGAAGAAATTTTAGCAGGACCCACTTTTTCGGTCAATCAACAGATATTTATGAGCAAGGAATTGCATTACAGAGTGAAGTCACAACTTCCATGAACATTCAGTTCCAAAGTTGACAGACAAGGTGAAAATCAACATATCAAATTACCCTAGACTATCCCTTTTACCACCCAGAGTACATATGTATTGCATATGGAATATACTCAGTTTTCCATATGCAACTTGAGGAGTTCGAAGTTAGATAAAAGGAAGGAAGAAAGGCAAAATCAATATGCACGTCTTAGGACAACTCATCCTTTAAGAATTCATTAAATTCTTCGCAAATAGGACACGTGTAAAGTCTTCTAATGGAATTCTGATTGCCTATAGAGTTTACTACATTGTTTTAATATTAAGAATCTATCATCTTAATACAAATTCATGAATTTGTTTAACACAAGATGGGGTAGAAGGGAAGTAGCAACTTGGAAAGGGCTGAGTGTGTTAGATACATCCAGTCTGCAGAATGGGAATTTACTGTATAGCATTAACATGTAAAATGTTAACTTTAAGAATGAATATAGTTGCATTTCACTGCTTCAGATATCTACAGAGCATTTATTATGTGCCAACCATGAAAAAAATTCAGCTGCTGCTCTCAAGGAGTTTATAGTCTAGTGATGAGAGACAATCACCAAGTAACACAGCAGAATGATGTACACGAAGTCCGGTGGTCCAGAAAGGAAGAATTTCCCGAGTCGGCCTGAAGGAGGCAGAAAAGGCTTCAAAACGGAAACAGTTCAGAAGAAAAAGCAATGAAGGAGAAGATATCCTAGGCAGAGGGAAAATGTGTATACAATTTAAAAATCAAGAAGATACGAGAATATGGTATGTTTAACTGGTCTTCATGGGCTGGAAGTAATGGTAAATGTTTCCTAATATTTCATCCGTAAGAAAAAAATTAAGCTGCTGGGATTCCAGTGAGATTTTATAGTAACTAATAGGAGATGCACAATAATCTGTATCTGCCTGCGGTTCTGTTCTATTTCTTAATGTTCTGTTTCCTAATGTAGCCACTTGTAAAAGAGAACTAATTGTGGATAAGGAGAGCAATTTCAGGAGAAGAAATATTTACTTGCAACTTCTGCTTCAGCTTTTAAGACTCTCGAATGCGAATATTCTTGACTACCTCGGAAATGACCTATGGCCCTAATGCTTCAGAGTCAAGGCTTCAGAGTCATATAAAGCAGATTTGTATCCCGGCTCTGCCATTTCCTAGCTGGATATTCTTGGGAAAGTTACTTCAACTTCCTAAGCTTCAATTTCCTCATCTACAAAATAAAAGGTAAAACATGAGTGACCTCAGCCCTGTTTACAAGGAGATAGCCAACTGTAAGCCAGAAAGCCTGCCCTCAGCCGAGAAGCACTGTGATGAGCGATAGGAATACAAAGGAAAATAAGAGCCAGAGCCAGAGCCAAAGACAGAGAGAAGTGCAACCACATCAGCGCTGTAATTATTGGAGGTGCTCTACACAGGGGACCATGGGAGTAGTTCCAAAAGCAGGAGCCCGTAGGATGTGAGAGAGTCAGAAAAACCTTCATGAAAGGGGTAACCTTTTACACATGCTGACAAGAGGCCCAGAAAGATAAATGGCATGTCCCCAGCCACCCAGAAACTGTAAGACATAGCCTGCTTTTTAGACCTCAGCACAGAGTTCTTTCCTTACTAAAGGTATTTGCTATTAGTAATTTTCTACGACTAGTTGTTAGATCATGGATCATGGATGACATTTGTTTTTGCATAGAAAAAGAAAAAAAAAGCAACATACAGAAAGAGCATAGGACAATAAACAACAACAGGGAATGAAGATTCAGGAGACCTGAGGGCATATACCAGTTCTGCCACCAAAGAAGCTGTGACATCAGGCAAGTCATTCACTTGCTTTCAGCCCTTATTTGGGTACTTTAAAAGTATTAGCTATGTATGTATACATTTAAGGAAAACAGTATTTCAAACAAAATCTTCCCTGGAAGCTCAAAATGTAAAGAGGAAAATAAAGTTGAGCTGGTCTGGATGAGGACTAAATGGAACCCTAGAGTCCTGCCCGAATAACTCTCTCACGCGGGGGTGGTGGGGGGTGGAGAGGAGAGTCCATAGGTAACTCAATATAATACTGAAAACCATTGGAGTAGATCAGTGGCTGCCACACTCGCTCTTCAATTTCATGGATCAGAAAAAGCTCAAAAAAGATTTTAAAGGGGTGAAATGGGTTTTTACTTTGCCAAATAATAAGACTTTTTAAAAATTATCAGTATTATTTCATAAATGAAAGGATATTTTAACACCAAAAAAGTAGAAAGAACAAAATATCAAACGAATAAAGTTAGCTTTGCTTTATGAAACTACTGTTCGGTCAGAGAAAAAGTCATTGAAGACCAGTAGATTAGAGAGTCAATCCAGGGCATCTCTCAAGTCTATTAGAGTTTTTCAAGTTTTGTTTTTGGTTTTTTTTTTGGTTTTTTTTTTTTTTTTTTTTTGAGACAGAGTCTCACTTTGTTACCCAGGCTGGACTGCAGTGGCATGATCTCGGCTCACTGCAGCCTCCACCTCCCAGGTTAAAGTGATTCTCCCACCTCAGCCTCCCAAGTATGCTGGGATTACAGACGCATATCACCACGCCCGGCTAATCTCTGTATTTTTAGTAGAGATAGGGTTTTGCCATGATGGCCAGGCTGGTCTTGAACCCCTCACCTCAGGTGATCCACCCGTCTCGGCCTCCCAAAGTGCTGGGATTACAGGCATGAGCCACCACGCCCAGCCTAGAGTTTTAAAATTAAATAACTACTACTTCTTCAGACCTCCTATTCTGAGAGCTCTAACTTCAACACTACTTTTCTGTTAGTACAGAGATTACTTTAGGTATTCAAGAAACTGTTACCTAAAACCACTATTTGTTAAGTATAAATAAAAACACAATACAAACCAGAAAATAAAAACAAGTGAAAATGTACAACGTCTATAAAACTTCAACCTCGAAATGTATGGCATCATATTAATTTTCCCCACACCTAAAAACTACGAACTATAATCATCATTTTTAATACAGTCAAAGCAACTTTTAACTATTTTAAGTATTTGAGCTCTTTCCTACTCTTTGCTCCTTCATAGTCAGTGTTCAATTTCATCAGACTCAGACTTTTGTTTAATAAATCACACTTCTGGCCAGGTGCGGTGGCTCATGTCTGTAATCCCGGCACTTTGGGAGGCCGAGGCGGGTGGATCACGGGGTCAGGTGATCAAGACCATCCTGGCTAACACGGTGAAACTCTGTCTCTACTAAAAATACAAAAAATTAGCTGGGCGTGGTGACAGGCGCCTGTAGTCCCAGCTACTCGGGAGGCTGAGGCAGGAGAATCGCTTGAACCTGGGAGGCGGAGGTTGCAGTGAGCCAAGATGGCACCACTGCACTCCAGCCTGGGTGACAGAGCGAGACTCCATCTTAATAAATAAATAAATAAATAAACAAACCAACAAACTAAAAATCACACTTTCTTTTCAAAAGTAGCACAGTACTGAGATATTTCTGAGGATCTATTTCCCCAAGTTTTGGCACTGTTGTTCCTTTTCCTTACATTTCTACAAAATCATTCCAGCGACCAAGGACTCCTACTGGCACTTGCGACCCTCAAAGCAAAAGGAAATTTAGCTAGATAATGAGGTAAAGCTGTATTCCAGGATTATGTAACCTCCCTGAACCCAAAAAGCAATGTGGTCTATTGATCACTGCTACAAGTATTTTTCTGGATCTTAGTTTAAAATCTCTAGGTCATAAGAATATACGACATCTTGTTAGCTAAAGTAAAAACAATTCTGTTGTGCAGTTCAAAGATTTCTCTGCTAAAGAAAGTTTTGATACCCAAAAGACCTATATTTCCCAAACCACTATTAGGTACCCAGCAAACCTTTGTAACAGTTTCAGCTCCGTATTTATCTTCCATTTCCAATTCTGCACATAACATAATCTAGGCAGAACTTAGGTCTATCTTTTAACAAAAAGTCGTATCAGAATCCTGAGAGGTCCATTCCAACTTTAGTTTATCCTACTCACTCTTTAAAGCAATTTTTCTTAGAAATACTTTCAATATGCCAGAGAAGAGATTACCAGTAATCATCATTTCTAAAATTGAAAATTCACATTATCATTAAGTTTTCTCTTTTCTGGGAAATAAAGATAATTCCATTAAACTTCACTCAAACACTCCCCCCCACCACACACACACACATACACACACAAAAATACTGTGTCCTTTATATCCTTCCTTGTATAATAAAATGATGTTTGCTGCACAAAACACAAAACAAGGTAGAAAGACAGCTATGTGAGTCCTCCCTTTCTTACACTTTCAGTTTCTACGCAGTGATTGCTTAAAATAGCTATAAACAGCTATGACTACATTTCCTGGTAACTTAAGTCTGCAAGTACCACCTTCTTTGACCATTAAAATACCTTCTGGATATCTTGTAGGTTCAGGGATCAAAGGGATGCTCTAGCTGGAATCTGACTGAAGTGATTCAGAAGGCAACATCCTAAGTAACACAATGATTAGGTTTACATAAGAGGATCAACGAGAAGACAAAGTTTACCCAAAAACTAAGTCACATCTGTCATTTGAAGCACACACACTGAGAGAAACCTGATAATTTACATCATATTTCTCCTTACATATCACAGAAATTTGTGCCATCGTCCCTTTACCAAGTGTTTCCAAATAATATCTTCTGGGTCTGCTTCCAAAAGGCACCTCAAAAGCCATGAGAGCCTTCATCCCCTGTCACTTTCATTTGAAAGGAAGCTAAGTGCAAAAGGTTGGTTTGAGCTCATTCCTTGGGCTCTGTCAGTCAGCCTGAACCTGTCATTGCTGGCAGTCCTCAGTGTCTTAAGGAATGTTTGAGTCCTGGCTGCAAACCAGCCACTGATCCCTCTGGTAATATCACTCTTACAAAAGGGCTGCCATCTCTGAGCACTCAGACAAGGGCTGTGAAATGGAGGTAGCTAAACTATTCAGAGCAATAATAAAACACAGCCTCTGTCTATTTAAAGCTCCTGGCTGAGTTGCAAAGCCATGTCAGCTCTTCCTTCTGTTCTTAGTCCGATCCTTAGTGGTTATACAGAAATGAGACCTTCTCTTGACAAGAAAAATCTTCTTCCTTTTTCAGATGTCAGGAAATAAACACCCAGGACAAACACAGAAGGGGAGTGGGAAATGGAAGGGAGAGTCTGGCGTAAGGAGTTCACTTCAGAGATCAGTCCCCAGTGAAAATGCCTGATTCTCACGACTTTACCATTTTTTCATTTCCCCAGCAGACACAGTATTAAAACCAAATATACACATCAATTTATGGGGGAATAAAAGAAGAGGTTTCCAGGAGGATAGCTCAAGGGTGAGAGCAATTTCTTACAGCTTAAACCACCATGGAAAAAAAAAAAAATTGAGCATACACCATCAGTAAGTATAAAAAATAAACCATATTTAGTGATATATACAAATATGCATGAATAAAAACAAAGGAAATACAGTAACAGGGCTTTCTTTAGCTCTAGATTATATCTTTCATCGTACATTTATACATGCAGAAATGAGAGCTTCTTAGTGAAATAAAGTAGGTTTATTTTTATGCTGAACATGCAATATTCATAGATATCAAATGCTTTTATTAGATTTAAGATTTTCTTCTTAAATTTCAATCCTTCCCACTACAGCCTCTGAGATCTAGTGTCCCTGCCATGGTGGTTCATGCCTGCACTTTAAAGCATATGCAGAAGCCACCACCTTATTTAGCAGTCAGGCTGCACACACTGGAGCTCTCGTTTTCGGGCACCTTTGAAGACAGAGTGATATTTAATACTGAATATAAGCAGTCTTTTCATCTTACACTGTAGAATAATTGCTTCCCACTTCAGAACTATAGCATGAGTTATCATCTCTGACTTGCTCTCTAAGTGCTATGGCCAGCATGGAAAAAAAAATGACAAAGAATATTAAGGGCCTCCTCAAGGGAGTTGGAGCTTTGCTAACTGCCAAGAGGAAATCATGGCTAGTCAGAAACTGCACAATGAGATACAGCATGAGAAATGACATACGTTTTTGGGCCCTAGTTCTAGGAAATCATTTCTACTAAATGTCCTCAGAATGCAGAAGCTGAACACTTCTCAGTGACAAACACATTATATAAAAATCATAGCTGCATGTGGACGGTGTTTATAATTATACATACATACTTGAGGAAAACTGTACATATGTATTTGCTGAAAAGTATCAGCTACAGACTATAGTAAAAGTGGGAGATACAGAATGCTCTTCTCCTAGATTCTAAGAGCTGAACTGATGCTTTCAGAGTTACCTGTTATCAGGTTGGGTTCACACGGGCTGTCTACCTGAACATGATACAGATGAAAATTCTATCAGGCCTGGCCCACAGAGTCAACTGCCTTTTGTATTTAATAGACACAAAATATAATGGGAAAAAGTGGTGGAGTAAACGAGGCAAACTCAGTAACAAATTATTCTAGGTATTTTTCAGCCTGCACCAGAGAGGAAACAGATGAATACAAGAAAGTGAATAGAAGGCTGCATGGGCTTGACTACAACCAGAATATCATGATATACAAATGATACATAAAATCCATATTGAAAAGAAGAGGATTTAAATTCCATTTTAACATTACAAGCATTGTTCTTCCCAAAATATAAAATGCTTTTATCAATTCTACCTTAATAGAGCTTGGAAAAACAAATGTATACAAACCCTTACCTTTGCTTGCCTCTTGTTGGCTTCTCTTCTGGCTTCCCTTTCTTTCAGTCTTTTCTCCTGGAGACAAGGAAGAGGAGAAAAATTAGCAGCATATAACTGGGTATAAAACAGAGTACATATTCATTACAGTTTTATTCCCTAAAGCTAACTAATATGTGACATTCATTTTTCAACAAATATTTACTGACTATGGGATTGGCACAGGTATTCATGAATCATTAAGAATGTGTCAGACAGATCCGAAATCAAATCCCAGTTCTATCACTTACTCTGGCTATGCAATGGTTAGTACTGACTTTCAAATAAAACACACACTAACAGGACAGGTAAAACATAATGTACGATTATACAAGAGACACATCCTAGTGATTACTTGGAGGTTCTAGAAACCAAGTTCAGTGGAAGGAAATGCAAAGGAGAAAAAATAAAAACTCAGAAAGCTTTCGGCTTGCTTATTATCAAAGAGCTTCTTTAGAAAATGACCGATCTCAAACCTGGGTCTTCATGTGCCAAATCTAGTGCTTTTTTGCGATACATTCTAATAAAAATAAAAATGTTAATATTTGGGGGTTAAACATTAACAGATGTGACTTTAAAAACAGAAGAAAATAATAACTAGTATTATTTTAGCAAGCAGCCAATTAATGCAATAGTGATTATCAAACTTTATCCCTGAATTGGTTCTCTAATGAGATTATAAGAGATGTTCTGCCACTAAATTAGAATAATCTCAATGCTTCCCCAAGTTGTGGGGAAAAATGATGGCAGTTTCTAAACAATTTGTTCCTAAATTAAGTTGGCACCAATCACAGGCTTTCTTTGAGCATTAGTAGACTACAAAATACATGAAAGAAGCAAAACAAGATTAAAGAAAAAATGTGATATAACTGATCATAATTAACACTTCATTTGAGCTGGCTTTAGCTTGCGGATACACGTATTTGTAACTTTATCTCCCTTCTCTTCCCACCCCACCCTCCATGCAGAGTTTTCCTGTGTTAGACATTCATGTTATTCTACGAAGACTGCACAGTGACTTGAGTGTTTTGCTGCTTACACTAATGTTAAGACTATAGCTATATAAAATATCAAGTAACTGCAGAGAGGAATAAAATTGTACTTTCATAAAAATTTATTTGTCCATTAGCACATTACTATGCTATTTTCTTACCAACAGAAATAGCTCAGAATTATTAAGTATCAACAATGTGCTAGGCATTTCATGTAACAATTTGGTTTTTTTATCTTTTTAAACCTATGTAACAGAACTTATAAGGTATTACTATTCCCATTCTGTAGATGAAAAATGGAAGATCAAAGTAACTAAGTAACTTGACTGATGTCACACATAGTAAGTGATGGACTTGGGATTAAACTGGGCCTGCGGAGCCAAAGTTCTCACTCCCTCAAATCTAGCACATCACTACACTTCATACTCCTCCACTGGAATACTGACTTCACTTTGTAGGTTCGTACGTAGTATTTGTATCCGTATCAGTATGTTTTAGACAAATGTTGCCACTTCCTTTATCATTATAAATAGTCCGCTACCATACAGGTCTTTTCATCCTGATAGCATTTTTTATTTTCCTGACAGCATTTTATAGACATTAATTAATTTTTGTCAGTCTTCTGTGCAGAAGAAACAGGTAACTGATCACATTTAAAAGCCATACAAATTTTTGTTATAATTATTCAACAACTAGTCTTCTTTCAACACATCAGTGTCTGAAAATGGCACTTCAAAGTTGTAAAGAATAAATTCGATATATTCACATCAGAAAAATCCTTTCTACTCAAGCAAACATAACCATGCTGAGGTTTTCCATTTAGTCATTTTAATCATAGCAGGAAAAAATGGACAATTTTCTACTTTTACTGAATTCCAATATTAATTCATTATAGTCACTAAAAGATATTTTAAATGTCAGCTTTAAATTGGCTATCAGAATTTATATGTGCATGCAAATAAGATAATTTTCCCTTTTAAATTTTCTACCAAAATTTTCAGATAGACAAGAGATATCCAAAGACTTTTACAACATGAAGCAAGTGTTACCAAGATATGAAACAAATGCACTAATGACAAATTTTTAATACTGAGTAAAACTAAAAGAAAATAATTTGAAGTGAATCATTAGAAAATGTTTCTTTCTTATCTGAAAAAACTTTATTAGTACCCTGTCTGAAAAGAGCCAAGAGTAAACATCGAGAGAGAAGCAAAAGAACTGAAAGTAGATATATCATAATTCAAAACTTAGAAAATGAATATATTCTTTGTGGGGGTAAGAAAAAAATATTTTAAAGACGGTTTATGACATATGACAAAACATAAAGATAAAAGGCTGGAATACAGTCACTTCAAGAGAAAAGTATAAGTGAATTTCATTAGATTCAGTAACTGAAGTCCTCCTCCCCTTTTCATTAGGTGTGGCTCAAATGCTTTAAATCCTTTATTTTTCCTATTTTGTCTTTGAGGACACCCTGGTACCAAAAACTATTTTATGCTACAAAAAAGAAGGCAAAATGTTATCTTTAGTTCTGCCATGCTACAAATGATTAAGTATAAGGGGAGCATGAAATTCAATAATGAAAATCAAATTCACAAGGGACAGAAAAACAGAAAATCAAATTTCAAGGTATAAAATACTCCCTTTATAGATATTATATTTCTTTTGGATTCTCACACACTATAGGCCCTTAGCTTCCAGAAAAGAAAGTACCATGAAATATGAATTTCATGAGCAGTCAGGACTACGAATTTAAACTTTTTCATTCTAGGGTGATACTTGAAAATTTGTAATTTGAAAGTAAGACTCATTTTTGGAGGTTATGGAAGTATAATCCATTTGCACGACTCTCGGGCAACTGTCAGTTTGGTAAGGAACTGAGTTCCCAACTACCACATAAGGAAGAAGGGGACATGTATCTTTACTTCAGTATTATAATAACCTATTTTTCAAAAAAGAAAACTGGCTTAACAAAAGTGAACAAAAGAAAGATCATGAGAATTGTTAAGTCTCAAAGATATCCCCTGCCTCTAAGAACAAAATTCCAGTAAACCTAAATCCTTGCCAGGAACTTAACACAACAAGGTTCTCTGATCTGTTACCTATTTTACAGAGTTTTGCTTGAACGACATTAAAAAGTGGACTTCTATGAATAAATCTGTAACAACTATAACAAGGATATGAAGACAGAATGAGAAAAACAAATTGATGTGGAAACACTGAATTCACTAGTTAAATCCTTTGAATATTTACCCAACCCCATGGTAGGCTCTGGATACATATAATGGGCAAAACAGATATAGATCATTGCCCTTTGCAGTTTATAACTTAATCCTATCAGACTCCCTGATTCCACTGGCAGCAAACTGCTCCCTGCTCCTCAACCCCAATCTCTAACTACTCACCATCAACCTAATACCCAACCCACCTCTCCAACACCATATGGTTAAAATAAAAAAAAAACAAAGACAGCATGAAAATAGATCAGATTTATCTAATTCTGAATATTTGTCTCATTTTTGATGCTGGATACAGAGCCCAAACACCAAGATACTGAGCTAAATGTCACTAGAGGGTATAAGCTTGTGAGAGTAAGAACAGAAACCTCCCCAGGCAGACATCTCCAAATGGCAGGCAAAGATTCTGTAGTAACAGGTTGGCTTCCATTTTAATAATAAACCTGGTTGTGACAGTAGAAGGGCTGAAACTAGAAGAAAAAAGGGTTGTAATGAAAAGGATCTTGTATTCTCTTCTATAAATAAGCTTCATTCACAACATCCATTTTAGAATGAGGCACCAGATGCTGAGTCCCTTGTCCTCAAGATGACACTTCTGATCTTAGTAAAATTTCGTAGGGACCATGTGAGCCAGACCTGTCTCTGGTTCTCTTTCTTTAGACTCTTAAATGGCCATAGCTATGGAAAAATGGATTCGGGCACTAGTGTATGTACACATACAGCTATACAATGAACATTCAGGAAAAAGTGGTATTAGTATAGAGTCTTAAACTATACTACTAACCACAACATTAATTTATTCTTTTTTTTTTTTTTTTTTTTTTTTTGATGGAGTCTTGCTCTGTTTCCCAGGTTGGAGTGCAGTGGCAGGATCTCGACTCACTGCAAGCTCCGCCTCCTGGGTTTATGCCATTCTCCTGCCTCAGCCTCCTGAGTAGCTAGGATTACAGGTGCCCGCCACCATGCCCAGCTAATTTTTGTGTTTTTAGTAGAGACAGGGTTTCACCTTGTTAGCCAGGACGGTCCCAATCTCCTGACCTCGTGATCCACCCGCCTCGGCCTCCCAAAGTGCTGGGATTACAGGCGTGAGCCACCACGCTCGGCCTTAATTTATTTTTAATTTATTAGAGATCAATGACCTTGTTCTGGAAACATGAAAAATTTCCATTATTTGTCATTTCTTCTTCAATACCCTCTACTCTTATGATCATCCTCCACCTTTTACCTCATTGCTTCAGAGTTACTCTGCTATAAAAGAATGTCTGATGGCTTGACATAGGTAGCAACACAGCTGAATAGTTAAAAAGCATAAAGTCTGAACAGTAACAAAGACTTTGGTAAGAGTCCCAGGACTGCTGTTTGCAAGCTGCAGGGTTCTGGACACATTACCTGACCCTTCTAAGTCTTAGTTTTATAATCTGTAAAATGCTAGCTCACTGATTTCAGAAGTTAATTATTAGCATATAATATGATGGTACATGTAAACTTACTGCAGGGTCCAGTTAAGTAAGTGTTACTTGTTACTGTTAATATTCTTGTGGCTACTATTCCTCAGATGCCTGATTACAGTTTCCCTCTTTCTTGACTATCACACAAATTTATGGTTGAGTCAACTGGATTCCATGCCAACTTAATTATGTGTCAACAACAATAAAACAAGATAGATTTTCTAAAGTCTTCCTTTAATACTTTCCTAACTTTCTAACATTCAAGCTGGTAGTAAATGGAACATAGAGTAATGCTGTACCATCTCGGGAAGCAGTCCAGAGCCACATCTTGACATGTTTATGTTATCTAAATTCATAATCCGATATAGATAAAGCACTAGAATTTCAAGGGAATGAAAGAGCTTCATAATGAATTGTTTTTCTCTATTCTCAGCTGTGATAGCAAATATTATCACCTTAACTACAAGTCATCTTTCAGAACTAAGAATGATGACACAACACAGAGCAGGTTTTCACTCCATTAAAGTAAAAATCATTCAAAAATAGGATCCATGGCCTATCTTTCAACAGTTCAGACTCAATTATTAAAAAACATATTGGCCGGGCACGGTGGCTCACGCCTGTAATCCCAGCACTTTGAAAGGCCGAGTTGGGCGGATCACGAGGTCAGGAAATCGAGACCAGCCTGACTAACACAGTAAAACCCCGTCTCTACTAAAACTACAAAAAATTAGCCGGGCATGGTGGCGGGTGCCTGTAGTCCCAGCTACTCGGGAGGCTAAGGCAGGAGAATGGCATGAACGTGGGAGGCTGAGCTTGCAGTGAGCCAAGATCGTGCCACTGCACTCCTGCCTGGGTGACAGAGCTAGACTCTGTCTCAAAAAAAAAAAAGAAAAAGAAAAAAAAAAAAAAAAACATTGCTTTCATGTGAGAGTAGCATTTTGTCTTTACAGTTTACTAGTTTACTAATGGTTTCATATGCAAAAGTTACAGCTTTTGCTATTTTTATTTCCAATGATTGGTTTCAAGAGGTTCTAAAGAGAAAATAAAAATAACAGACATATTTAAGCACAGCTACCTATAAGTGCCAGACAAAGCTGAATGGCGGGGTGATCTCAGAAGAAAGCAGTGCTTAAAGGCTAAAACGACAACTCACGAAGAGCAACTAAAACTGCTAAATGACCCAAGGCAGTTACAGAAGGGTCCCTGAAGTCCAGAGTAGCCGCTGTGCATTTTGGCAAGCAGGCAGCTTGAATTCTACTCCCAGTGATGCCATGAAACTATATAGTTTGGTTTGATTTGTTTTGTACTTTAAACCAGTTAGGATCTTTAGACCTCTTATATACAAGGGAATTGAAATTCGTATGTCAAATAGATGTCTACACTCTCACGTTTATTGCAACATTATTCATAATAGTCAAGGTATGGAAAAACTGAAGTGGCCATCAACAAACAATGGATTAAGTAAATGTGCTGTACAGATGTACAATGGAATACTATTCAGCCTTAAGGAAAACACAGAATCTGTCATTTGCAACAAGAAGACGTTTAGAAAAGGGAAATAAGCCAGGCAGAGAGGTAAATACCGCACCATCTCACTTATCTGTGGAATCTAACTCATAGAAGTAGACTTCATAAGAGCTCACAGAAGTAGAGCGTAGAGTGGTGGTTACCAAAGGACTGGGTGGAAGGAGTGCAGGGGAGATGAGCAAAGGGAAGATGTTGGTTATAGTGTACAAAGTTTCCATCCGACAGGAGGAATAAGTTCTGGTGATCTATTGCACAGCTTAGTGACCAAGTTAATAATAATGTATTGTGTATTTCAAAATAGCTAAAATAGTGGATTTTAAATGTTGTCACCACAAAGTAATGATAAATATTTGAAGTGATGGTTATGTTAATTAGCCTAATTTGATTATTGCACAATATATACCTGTAATGAAACATCTCATTGTACCCCATACATACAATTATGTGTCAATTAAAAATAACATAAAACTTTAAAATAAAAAATAGATGTAAAAAATCTTTATAACTCAGTTTTCTAAATCTTTAAAACAAAGATTTACTTGAATCACATTAGAAATTATATAGCTTTCAGAATCTGGTAGATGAAAATATGATTCAAAGACAGGTGTAATAGTATGAGGGAAAAACAAGTAGGACAAAATGAGTAGCTGAGTCCTACTATACTAACACTGAGTGCATATGCAAAGCTATGATTCAAGGCTGTTAACTTTTAAATACAAGAGCAAACAACTACTTCCAAACAGAATCATTAAGACTAAATTCACTTACATATTAAATATCCTATACTTTAAACCAAAAATATAACATTTTGAACACACTGAAAAAAAATGCCAAGGCTTACAAAATCTTCTACAACTGATACACATTAAAAGAAATGTATTAAATACAGAAGCATGTGATAGGTTTTGTGAAGTTTTTTTCACATGCAAAATTCATTCAGGTACAACCCTTATTCGTAACTTTGGGTCAAAAGTTTCTTCACCTTCTTCTATCTTCCTGAAGTAAAGCTTCCCCTAGACCCTGTTGTTAGTATTTTCAATATTCTTTAGGGACATATAGTTCTTCTCAATATACTTTCATAAAAGTAAAAATTATGAGTGACAGCCTCAAAGGGAAATAGAATTATATTTGCCCAAGGCAAAATTCTACACTAAAAGAACTAAGAAGCGTTATTATAGTAGTAGTATACTCAGGAAAAAAATGTGACTTCAAAAACCAACAATGTGTTCAAGTAAAGCAATTAATTAAAGCACAGTAATTTGTGCAGGATTAATAATATATTTAGTTTTTAAAGTTTTAATGGTTACTGGAAATATGTAAAGAAGAAAGTCTTTTTTTTTTTTTTGAGACGGAGTCTCGTTCTGTCACCCAGGCGGGAGTGCAGTGGCGTGATCTTGGCTCACTGTGAGCTCCACCTACCAGGTTCACGCCATTCTCCTGCCTCAGCCTCCCGACTAGCTGGGACTACAGGTGCCCGCCACCACGCCTGGCTTTTTTTTTTTTCCTGTATTTTTTAGTAGAGATGGTGTTTCACCGTGTTAGCCAGGATGGTCTAGATTCCTGACCTCATGATCCACCCGCCTCAGCCTCCCAAAAACACTGGGATTACAGGCATGAGCCACCACGTCCGGCATGAAGAAAGTCTTCATAAAGTAAAGCAAGCAACCTGACTTGTCAGGGAGAAAAAAATTACAAATTAAAATTCTATTTTCCAAACAGTAAAGGATGATTTTATTCCCACGTCTTAACTAGATCTACGGAGCCAGAGATGTCACTGACATCTGGCATTAAGTCCCACTCCTACTCCCTGATTTTTCAGATTAGGAAAGCAAAGTCCCAATCAGTGACTAGTAATCCAAGCTGGACTGGGTATAAACTGTAATTACTGCACCAACGTAGTCATTCCACACTCAAGTACAGGTTATTCCGCAATACAGCACAGTATTCTTCCCAAACATCACTGCTTCACTATCCCAAATGTGAAGATGTGCCACTTAAGAAAACATTCCGTATTTCCCGGGTAGAAATCTACTCCATAACAGCTTGGTGCATAAATGATGGGAGTACCTATATTGTGCCTTATGTATGCTATTGCAGTAAACATGCTAATGCTACAGTACTCACAAATGCAAAGTTTTCTCTACTTTAATACACACAAATACATGTGTGTGTTTGCCAATGAAAATACTACAAAATAAATCATGTGAGCATCAGGTAACATTTATATTAAAGTTGAAGAGAGAGAACTATTCTAGTTATTTCTTTGTGCTTTTTTTTCCAGGTAAGATTTTCAAAATCCTATTTGGAAGGCATGTCTTGTACAGAATACACATATTTTACATAAAATAGAACGTTGTCACTTTTTAAAAAAAATACTGTGACTCTTGTAGTCACAGAAGTATTGACTTCAAAACCAGTTGTATGTAAAGTTCAGGTGATTTCTCTCACAACTTTGTCAGCTCAAAACCGTTCTGTTCAGCCTTGCTATGAGATAGTCATGGAGACAGTCTAAAAAATCACATGCTATGTTCTAATAATGATGCAAAGACAATGATTTATAAGCTCAAAACTAATTGAAAATGGAAAAGTGTATGATACACCTTTCACATAAGAAAAGAAGAAAAAAATACGTATTCCTACTTATTTCTATTTGCATAAGGAAAGTGAAAGGACAAGTTTAAAATTAAAAGTAGTTAGCTATAAGGGTGTAGGTATGAATAAGATACACAGACATAGGCAGAAGCATGAATTCTCAATGTGTGTGTGTGTGTGTGTGTGTGTGTGTATATATATATATATATATTTTTTTTTTGGAGATGAGTCTCACTCCTGTTGCCCAGGCTGAAATGCAGTGGCACGACCTTGGCTCACTGCAACCTCCACCTCCCAGGTTCAAGCGATTCTCCTGCCTCAGCCTCCTGAGTAGCTGGGATTACAGGTGTGTGCCACCATGCCCAGCTAATTTTTGTATTTTTAGTAGACGGGGTTTCATTATCTTGGTCAGGCTGGTCTTGAACTCCCGACCTCATGATCCACCCACCTCGGCCTCCCAAAGTGCTGGGATTACAGGCGTGAGCCACCACGCCCAGCAATGTGCAATTTTTTATCTTGATTTTTGAGTCATGTGATTATTCATGCCAAAACATTTTATGTAAAAAAAAAAAAAAAAAGGATGTGCAAGCAGCTTTTGTGAAGTAACAGCATGTCCACAGTTAACTAAGACTTAATTATAATCTTCCTGAAGATGGAGGGACCCATGTACATATGTTAGTTTTTTCTTATTTTTCTTTTTTAAAGAGACAGAGTCTTGCTATATTGCCTTTTATTAATGAGTGGCTATTCACAGGTGCAGTTATAGCACACTGCACACAGGTGCAGTTATAGCACACAGCCTCAGGTTCCTGGGCTCAAGTTATCCTTCTGCCTCAGCCTCTTAAGTAGCCAGAACTACAGGTGTGAACCACTGCACCCACTCAGCAGCACCCGGATATTTTAAATATTCTATGTTCACAGCCTATGGCAGAGCCTAGCAAACAAACACTGTATAAAACAAGTACAATCTGCCAATTTGAAATTAACTTTCTAAAGGTTTCCAGAACAATATTCAGTGATCTGGTATAGTAATAACTTCCACATGGGAGAAAAGAGATGGCAAGGAAGGGGAAGGGGGTGAACTTTATTTTATGTAAATCCTTCATATTTCTTTTACTGCTGGCTACAACTTAGAAGTACAGTACATTCTTGCTCAGTTGTCCCCTGGATAAATAAGTAGACTGCAAGCTGAAACATGACAAGCTCCTGATACTCTTAATAGTAAAGATTTTAACAAATTGCTAATAATGTCAAATTTCAATTTAAGTACTGCACTAAGAGTAGCAATGCAAGAAATGTTTAGTTCTCTCATTAACATAAATATCCAACAATTGTAACCAGTATATTTCAGGTTCATTTGTTCTCCATATTTTTGGAATGTTTTTCTCAACATTCATTTTCCATCCCTAAAGCTATCTCCAATATCTACTTTTTCATCAAATGCTACTCTGAAGCTACATCAAATATTAAAATAAAGAAATGAGAACTGCTGTTCTATTTTTATAAAAAAGTGTGTACTGGTCCATGAAAGGTCAAATAGGAGTGAAAAGCTCTCAGAATCCTTCTCAGAATGTACTTAACAATGTCCACATCCAAAGGTATTTTGTTCTTAATACAAAATTTAATATTATAGCAGTGCTTCTCAGGTGTTTCTCACTGCATTACCTTGAAATCACTGTGTCAAAAGGGTGCTAAAGAAAGTTCTTTAAAAATGTAAATCTACTTTATTTCGTTAATTCATTTTTTATCTAGTGAAATGTTCACTTCCAGGGAATGAAGTAGTATAATGGCATAACAATATCATGTGTGACCAGTACATCAAGGATGACAGAAAACTGCCAAGTTCAAGGCCACAAGGGCACATGCTAATTTTTATAGAAGTGTTACAAAGTCTCCAGTTTTAATACAATAAATTTAACATATTATCAAGTAATTGATATGGAAAGAAATTTATCAAGTTGAATCTGGAAACACCATCAGTCTTTTCCAATGGTTGAATGGTGAAACAAACCTCAGTACATCCATACCATGGGACACTACTTAGTAATAAAAGGAAGAAAGCATTGATGCACACGACTTGGCTGGATCTCCATAGAATAATGCTGAGTGAAAAAAGCCAATTCCAAAAAGCTACATACTGCATAGTTTTATATAAAACATTCTGGTAATGACAAAATTATTGAAATGGAGAGCTTGGGATATCTCTATCAACTACAAGTGAAACTACAATTATCTCAAAATAAAAACTGTAATAACAACAACAAATCCACTAATACTATTTAGATCACCTCAGACCAAAGACAGATTTAAGCGGCATTCTCAGAAACCAGTCAATATACAGACTCCCCCAGCAGAGGAACAAATGAACAGAAAAAAGAAGAGAGTAGCCACAGAAAAAGAAGTGTCAGAGAAAATAATATACTTATTAATGAATAGCTAATGAATATTTAGATATACTTAGGGACATTAAATTTCACTCAGTATGAATTCAAGATGGAAAGCTTACCCGATGCTTTGCCTTAATCTTCTTTCTATATTCTTCTTTGTCAAATTTGTCCTCTTCCTCAAGTCTTTCCTTTGCTTTATCTAAGTTGATACCACCGGTGTCATCATCTTCCTCAGCATCCTTGATGGCAGATTTCTGCATCTGTGGCCACTGCTGAACCAACTACAGGCAGAAAAAAGGTCAGTGTCAGCAAGAAGTAGGGAACACTCCAGAAAAGCACTTCATTTTGTCTGATGATTCCGAAAAGGTGCAGATACCCACTTTCTGCCTTACAATCTGTATTCTTAAATCTTTTAACCAACTTCAAGTCACGGAAGAGACCACCCTAGTCAGAATAAAGCAACACTGCCAAACCCAATGAGAACAGGATTAAAAGAAAATTTCACCAAATAATTTGGAGAAGACAGTCACAGAATAGTGATGCTCCAGCATCTTCCCAAACAGCATTCTTAGTATCCTATTCTCCACACAACTCAGCTCAAAATTATCTGCACACAGCAGGAGTCGGGCTGAGTAGGACTCAGGCTGTACCTCCTTTGGGCTTCCATGGCACCCAGTGTGTTACTCTCACACAAAGTTCATTGCACCGCATTGTTTTACGATCCTGTTTCTCTCACTAGCATTAATCTCCTTGAGGGCAGTTGTATGTGTTGTTTATTTATCCTTGGAGCCCAACATAGTATCTGGCACGTATTAAACAGGTGCTCAAAATGGATCAATGAATCACATATCAACTGACAATACATATAATGACTGAAATAACTAACTGAAAAGGAGAAAAACAGTTTGGGTTTCACAGGCTTGCTCAAATCCACATGATTTTACATATACAGTTTAGGGTAAGGAACAAGGTGACCTAGAAGACAGGGCACTGATCTGGGAATGAGGGGACCTGGCTAAATGTCCTGGCTTTTTCATTACTACATAATGCTAAATAAATTAATCTCCAGATATCTATGTCCCTTCCGGAAAAATAGAGGTTTATTTAACTCAGTAATTTCTAAGTCTAACACCACAAAACTCTATAGACAATTCAGACAAAAATAACTCTTATTTTATCTAATAATTAGTTGCCCGAAAGATTTAAATAACCGCCATTGTTTTGAAAGACTGCTAATTAACCTGCCAACAAATGGAAACTGCAAGCACACACATCGCAGGTTTTATTGTCTCCTCTCTCCTCTGTGGCCACCATAACCATTCTTCAAGATGAGATTCCTATGGAGTCTCAACCTTTAGCAATCAATGGGATTGATAAATATCACTGAGCAGCCATGCTAGCAGTCACTGACCCTAAAGAGGCAATGTGAGGGATCAGTTGTAATAGTATGAATATCATGATACTTGGCTCCTCATCCCCACTGCAATCAGAGGGCAAAAAGTTTATCCTTCTATGAGCTAGAAAAAAAAAAAAAAACAGTGGCATTTCTTTCAGAGCATTAAGTCAGAAGTTTCAGTATGGCTCACTTCCACAAACATCTCCTATTAGCACTAAGCACACACTGAAACATTTTATAGTTGAGGATTTACATTCGTTTTGGAGCTAAGTGGCATAATTTGTGCAGTTAAACTTAGTAGCATACTAAGGAACCTCATTACGCCAACAGCACTCATCTCATTTTACAGTGAACATCAGATGTCATATGACTATTCTAGTTTAGTCTGTTTCTCAGGTGCTGACCTCTTTTTCGTAATTTCATAAAGACTCATTATCTGTCATTTAGATAAGCTTTCTCTTCAACTTTCACCACCTTTGAATGACACACTATTTTGTTACTTTTCATGTGATTTATATGCCCCAAAATAACATCCAAAACTTTAACTTCAAAATTAAAAGGAAACATATTCCATTGGGGAGAGGCTGCTTAAGCAGTCTTTATGTTAGTGACGATGAATATATAATGTGCTATATTAGTTAATATGAAAAGCTGTTCTTTTATTGAAATAGATGTTTCATTCAATCAATAAATTTTTCTGAGGGTTTATTACATTAGGTATCTTTCTAGGTGCTGGGGATAGACTAGTGAACAAAATCAACAAAATACCTTCCTCGCAAGAAGAAATGGAGTGGAAACTGACAACAGTCAAATATAGATTGAAGTCATAAAGTAAGTGCTGTGAAGAAAAGTGAGGCAAGGTGAGAGAAATGAGGTTATGATGGAGGTAGGGTGCTCTGTGCTACATGAGGATAGTCAGGAAAACCTGGGCTGGTGAGAATGAGGCCATGAGATGATATTCAAAAGACCCTACCTACTATAACCACTCCTCAGGTAAGTCACTTGACATACTGGCTCTATTTCATCATTTTAAAATGAAGACAACAGTTATGTAATAGCATGAACTTTCATGAGTAATCTGTGAGTGGTAGCCCCTTCCCTATACTATGGGTATGTATTTACAATATGGCTTAGGGAAAGTTGAGATTAAACAAGGCACCTCTGTGTCTTAGGTTACTTTATAAAGCAGAGAATTCCCTCCCATAGCCAGCCCAGCAAGATATATACAAGTACAGCATTTAAAATTGAGGACGTGCAAAGCAGAGGCCTGAGTGAAGCAAAAGAAGCTGTGGTACGTAGCTGTATTAGTATTCTCATGTCCGTTCCATAGAACATAATGTTCAATACCATGAAGAGAAAACCTTATCTTTAATAAAAACATAATTTAGAAAGTTCAAAATCAACTCTGTGTCAGTATTACCAAGAAGTATCTCGGTTCATTGCCAGTAAGGCATCCTTGTTCACAGCAGTAGAGCTGATGTACAGCCTACAGTAACAGTGAAAGGAACAGCCCGGCATGCTGTAGAGAAACATTTACTCTACCATTAATGAGTGGTAAGTAAGCAAGAGAGCCAATCTCTCCTATTACTCCAAATGTACCTCAGAAATGAAATACTTCTAAAATCTTACCTCCCCTTCATCAGTAAATGTTATCTTCTTATTCACTTTAAAATTTCTCTTCATTACTTTTTTTGCTTCTGCAACTTTGGTCACTTTTTTCTTGATGCTGGATTTAGAAGGTTCTTTCTTCTGTGTAAGAACATACAAAAAACACAGATGATTAGGGAAATGGTTGCTTTACATTAACAATCCAACTCTGGCAATATACTTTTCAAAACTGGGTGCATTTATTACTCATTGGCTAATGAGAAGCGTTAAAAACACTGTCCAGGAATAACATTATTTGGCTTATTAACTAAGAACTCCTCCTAAAACCTAAAAGTTTAAACACGAATAGGAGGGCTAGTAGACGAATAACATTTACATTTTCTCTATTACTAGAACTGTGCTATTTGATAATATTTAAGGACTAAAAATTACATAAAGTAATACATGAGCATAAGATAAATAAAGCTATCTTCCAGTCAAAATTTCATACATATCTTAAAACGTGAAGTTGCAAACTTAAGTTCTTAGAGTAGGAAAATGTATACTTGGAAAGCAAAATGATTGCAATACATTGTTTGCAACCAACATTCCTCCTCCAATTATAGTAATTTACCATAGGAACACAGTAAAGTATCTGATGACAATTAAACTGTGTCCAGGCCAAGCATGGTGGCTCATGCCTGTAATCCCAGCATTTTGGGAGGTCGAGGCGAGTGGATCACCTGAGGTCATGAGTTCGAGACCAGCCTGGCCAACATGGTGAAACCCCCACCTCTACTAAAAATACAAAAATTAGCTGGACATAGTGGCGGGTACCTGTAATCCCAGCTACTCAGGAGGCTGAGGCAGGGGAATCACTTGAACCCAGGAGGCAGAGGCTGCAGTGAGCTAAGATCACACCATCGCATTCCAGCCTGGGGACAGAGCGAGACTTTGTCTCAAAGGAAAAAAAAAAAAAAAAGCTGTGTCCAAAGGTGAGATGGAGGAAACACTTAACAGGATGTACTGATTAGGACCTAGCTTACAACCTAAAACCACTATAGCAAGATACTAAAAATTCAAAGCCACTGCTTACTTATGCTAAGTGAATGGTGAGCGGACCCTCTGAGATAGGGGTTGGAGAGGTCATAGCATAAACTGCTTTGATGAGAAAGTGACAAGACACAACCCGTGTCTAAGGATTTGGATTATCCTCCTCAAATTAGAGCTAGTATTACTATTGGTGGTACTTAACCCAATGCAGCTTCCATTAGACAGAATAAGAAGTCTTTGGTGCAGTAGTTAAGAACGAAAATGTATTTGAGCTCAAGCTCTATCACTGATACGCTATATGAGAGTAAGTTACCATTACCCAACCTCTGGGTTTAGATGTAAGTTGAAGACAACAATAGCATCTATCTCATACGGTTATTGGGAGGATTGAAAAGTAAATGTAAAACATATGAAAAAGTATTCAATAAATCTCAAATACAACTTTTACATGTTGATTTTGTGCTACACAGAGAGATCACGCCAAGTGCATAAAGGCTTACTTTGCAAAATACCAGACTTGCAGTCTCCCTAGTTGATTGATTTTTAACTCTGTACTATAGGGAATCACACAAGGAAAAAAGAGGAGGGACCAATCTAGAACATTATCTATAATTACCAGAAGTTTTGGGAAGCAGTGCATTGGTTACAACTGCTACATTATGGTAATAAGTACACACAAAAAAGGCAAATCTTTTAGTAGGAGATACTAACAATGATGAATACATAAATGCTTAAAAATAAACCACCAAGGCCGGGTGCAGTGAATCACACCTATAATCCCAGCACTTTGGCAGGCAGAGGTGGACAGATCACTTGAGGTCAGGAGTTCAAGACCAGCCCAGCCAACACAGCCAAACCCTGAGTCTACTAAAAATACAAAAAAATTAGTTGGGCATGGTGGCACACCCCTGAAATCCCAGCTACTCAGGAGGCCGAAGCATGAGAATCACTTAAACCTGAGAGGTGGAGGTTGAAGCGAGCCGAGATTGTGCCAGTGCACTCCAGCCTAGGCAACAGAACAAGACTCTGTCTCAATAAATAAAAAAAAAAAAAAAAAAAAAACCATGCAATTAAAAATAACAAATCTACCAAAATAAAGACCTGTGCCAAGTTATCAACGTATTATATTTTTAGATAAAGGTCATAGTTATGAAAATCTGCTAGTGCATCTGCAAAAATATTACGATTTAACTACAAGAAAGTTGTTTTGACAATGATGGTTCTACTACATGGGTATTACTAAAACACTGACTTTGTATTTCCGGTTCAACATGAAAGTCATAGTATCTAGTTACATTTATTTCTCAGACTACAAATTACATCATTTTATAAGTTACCGCCATCTTCAACCCATATAAAGCTAATGAAAAGATCAATTGCCTCTGAGGTAGCTTTTATTATATCAGAGACACTTCGTATGCTATAATTGAGGCAGGAGAATAGGGTCTGGAGGCAGGAAACTTAAGGCTAATTCCTGCTGAATCAAGAAAAACACCAAGGTCTGGAGGCAGGGAACCTGAGGCCGGTTCTCCTACTTCCCATAGCTGGATCAAAAGGAAAACACCTGGGTCTGGGGGCAGGGACTGTAAGGCCAATTAACACAAACTTCCTAAAGCTAAACCAAAAGGAAAACCCCCATCTCCCAACATGGAGTAACAAAGGATCAAAGGCTACGCTCCCTACAATCCCCCCACCCCCATCACACCTCAGATGGAAAGGAAAATACCCTGGATCGGCCAAGCAGGGACCATCCCTTCACCTGCACATGGTGCCAATTCACCTCAGCCTTTAATTATGCTTGGACCAAATCCTTCATCCAGATAAGCAGTAACTGATAGGAACCTCAAAAGAAGTACTTAAAACTCAGAAAACTTTATAACAGGACTTTGAGCCACTTGCTCAGGCCCACTTCCACCCCGTAGAGCGCTTTCTCGCCTTAATAAATTCCTGCTTTTGCTGCTTCTTTCCTGTGTTTCACTCCTTTGTTATTTTGTGCATTTTGTCCAATTTGTTCTTCCCGGACAACTTACTCAAGGCCCTCCTTCCGGTAATATAATCACTATATACACATCACAAGACTTCTATGAAAACAGATTAAGTTTTAGATTTCTTCTTTCCACTGGATATTCTCCACTTCCTCCACCTCCCAGGGGTCCGTGACTCCACAAATATCACCAACTGGTGACAAAAGGCTCTAAATTGCTGTGCCTATCCTCTCTCCACCACTATGCTTATTCTAAGATGTGTGACTATTGTTCTTCCTCAGTTAATATAATCTTCATTTCCTTATCTCACTTCAGAGAGTAACTGAGTAAGTTGTGCGGTAGTAAAACATCTAATAAGCTTGTTCACCTAAAAAATAACCTGTAGGACCCCTGTGAACACAAGGGATTAATAAGACCCCCACTTCTGTCAGCCTAGTCAGTATTCCTACACCTCCTTTTCCTCACAAAGGCTTAGAGACCACCATCAACACAACCACCAGGGCTGGTGACTTTGTTACTGACTCCTACTGCATCTTCTTTGTTTTAGGGCTGGGACAATTCTTAAGGACCTTGGATCTCTCATCAGACCTCATCTAAAGACAGAGGCAATGCTGATCAAACAGTATAAACTTAAGGGATCATTGCAATATAAACATAACATAGTAAATTATAATCACATAAACCAGTAAACAAAAAGTACTAGGAAAGAACCTGAGTAAACTTTATGGGGTGATGGCAATGGTCTAGATCTTGGTAAGTTTGAGTTACACAGGTGTATATATTTGTCAAAATTCATCAAATGTTACATGTAAGATTTGTGTATTTTATTGTATATACATTTCTATCTCAAAAAAGAGTCCTGTAAACAATATTGAACTGTAGTTAATGCCATACAAGCTGAAGTATATGGAGGAAAGTGTAATGATGTTGGCAACTTACTCAAATGCACTAAATAAAAAAGGATGGATAGATAGATGGATAGTTACGTGATAAAGAAAATATGGTAGATAGGTGCCTAATGCCTGTAACCAGCATTTGGGGAGGCCAAGGCAGGAGAATCTCTTGAGCCCAGGAGTTCAGGACCAGTCTGGGCAACTTGGTAGCACTCTGTCTTTACTAAAAATTTAAGAAAAAAAAAAAAAAAAAAATTTAGCCAGGGTTAGTGGCACAGGCCTGTAGTCTTAGCTACTCAAGAGGCTGAGGTAGGAGGATCACTTGAGCCCAGGAGGTCAAGACTACAGTGAGCTGTGATCACCCCACTGCAATCTAGCTTGGATCAAAGAGCAAGGTACTATTTCAAAAAAGCAAAGGAAGAGAGAAGTATGATAAAAGGCTAACTGTAGAATATGAACGGTGGAATGCTGGGCGTTTGGATGTCCAAAAGTATTACTTCTTACAACTTTTCTGTACGTTTGAAAATGTTCATAAAACACAATAGCCCAGTCTAGAAACAACGGGGGGAAAATCAGAAAAATGTTACCAAAAATTGTCAATGGAATAAGGGTCAGAAAAAACAATTCTGCAGAGTGGATCCTTAAGTGAGGTGGGTCAAGTTGAAGAGCTTTAGGGAATCCATGAAACCACTAAAATTACATGACAAAATGTAGAAGCATTTGCATCTCTGCCTTCTATGGTTTACATTGGTTTCTGAAAGAGTTCTGTGTCCTGCCCCCCTGAAAAAGTAAAACTTTTAATTTGTTTTAGGGAAATCACTGGAAGAAGGAACAGAAATGCCCACGTGGGTGAGAAGAGGCTTGTTTATCATATTTTCCTGTTAGGCTCTGGCTTTGCTCTGATACTCTAGAATTATTCTTCACCCATTCAAAGATGCTGTGAATGTCAATACCATCCAAGGCATCATAGTACATAGTGAGGATGCAGCAGTGCAAGAGGGGTGGACTCCCAGCCTTCACAGAGCCCAACTCTCTCTACGGAAAAAGATACTAAACAGCTAGAAAAAAACATTAATTACAAATATAAGATCTTAGAAAAAATATATGGAATAAATCAATATGACCACCCTAGGTAGTCATGGGTGACGAAAGCAGGTCAAGGAACTTCCTTTCAAAGAAGAGATGTTTGAATTGAGTGGCAAATACTAACACACTGTGGCACTGCCAGCACATCAGTGATGTGCTAAACACCTGTGCTGTCCACTGATGGTGTATTTTACACGTGGCTGACAAGACAGTCTTAGTTCCACGGCATTCTTTTTAATATTAACTTTAGCAGGTAATACATGCACATGTATTCTGTAAATTGTACTTAAGTTAAAAGGTTGTTTTTCATGTCCTCTTCAGCAACCTCAGTTTCTCTCCTAAGGATCAAGTGCTGTTAGCAGCTTCTGTATCCTTCCAGAGAGATTCCACTCACATTCAAGTACAAAGGAAAAACATGAAGTTACTAAAAGAATTACCTCCCGCAATTAAAAGCCTTGATTTTATCTATTCTTACACGTGCTTTTATATATCCAGATTAAGTTTCTAAAAGTGAAAGTGCTCAAAGAGTATGTATAGTTAAATTCTGAAATACATTTCCAAATAACCCTCCCAAAGTTATACAAACTTACAATCCCACCAAAAATTTATAAGGAATTCATTTACCGCATCTGCAGCTAAGTATATTATTACGCTTTATGTTGCCAGTCAACTAGGTGAAACAGAGTACCTCGGGGAAGTTTTAAGTTGCAGTTGTATTATTTTACGTATGACAGAACATCTTTTCAAAGGCATTATTTTTCTGTGCACCATTTGTATTATCTGCCAGTATTTCTAATGAATTCCTGGCATTTAATTTATCAAGTTGTGAAATCTCTTCATTCGTTAACAATGCTTCAGTAGTTTTCCACATCTCATCATTTATATTTAGACTTTTGCCATACAAGGTAATCTTGTTATTTTGCTATGATTTGGTTTTTGTGAAGGTGACGTGTTTAATTTTTTACATAATCAATTTTAATAAATGTTTTCTGGGTGTGTACTAAACTTTATAGTTTTCCAACTAGAAGAATTTTTAAAAATAAATTTAACTTCTTAACATGCAGATTTTACTTTTTTAGAATTTAAAAAAATGGCTCTTGGACAAGAAATAAAGTGTTAATACTTTTTATACTTCTATTCATTAAGAAAAATATAAAATATATATACTGTTAGTTAGGAGTTATATTTTTTGACAAGATTTTGTATTATCGGTACAAGAACAAAATTTATAGCAGCCCTAAGAAATACAGTGAAACATTAGCTGACAATATGTAAAACATCAAAATATGACTTTCATTTATATTTGCACCTCTTCTACAACATGTATGCTAGACTTTAAACAACTAAAAGGAAAGTATCATAAAATACAAAATTGATAGTTACTCTCAATGTCCTGTGATAGGTGTAGAAAGTTACTAGAAATAATCTGGAAGATAAAAGAACTACTGCCACCACCACCAGTCACAAAACCAATAATGGTTCTTATCATAAAGACCATGTTAGCTAACACTGGCTACAAGAAAATTCAAAATATAATCAATGAAAAAAAAGCTACTTTAATACAAGCATTACTACTACATATCCTACAAAAGAAAATAAAACTATTGTTAAAAAATGGTATTTTAAATGAAAAGCAAAAATCACAGGAAAATAAAAGTTAGAATTAAAGACAGTCCAAAGAAATGCAATTTTTATGTTTTCTTAAAGTTGCTCCCATTTGGGCCAACTAATAATTTATAATGAAAACCATTATATCTAAAAGTGAAGTAAACCAACAAAATAAAAAACAGTCAACACTGGAGGAGACCTTTAAGATTACCTATTATAGCTGAAGCCACTCCTATGAAAGATAAGAGCATTTCTTTTTCTTTTTTCTTTTTCTTTTTTGAGACAGAGTCTCACTCTGACGCCAGGCTGGGGTGCAGTGGGGTGATCTCAGCTCACTGCAACCCCCACTTCCCGGGTTCAAGCGATTCTCCTGCCACAGCCTCACGAGTAGCTGGGACTACAGGCGCGTGCCACCACGCCCGGCTAATTTTTTATTTTTTGTAGAGATCGGGTTTCACCATGTTGGCCAGGATGGCCTCAATCTCTTGACCTCGTGATTCGCCCACCTCGGCATCCCAAAGTGCTGGGATTACAGGCCTGAGCCACCACGCCCGGCCCAATAAGAGCTTTTCTTAAGATTGATAAACACTGTTTCCCAAAAGTCCAAACATATTTAAGTATACACATTTCTATTGGCTAAATAACCAAACTCTAATAGAACTTGTTTATGATTTAAAAAAGAAAAAGCAAGCCCACCTGCTATCAAAGCATAATGCCTCAGTCATCCTAAATCAAATGAATTATAGTAATTCAAATATTCTCTAACTTTATGGTATAAATTAAGAACATACTATTTGATATTTTGTTTTAAAGCCATCTACAAAATCTTTTCTTAATAAACTATAAACAGAACCAAAAACAAAAATCACATGATTATCTCAATAGATGCAGAAAAAGCATTTGACAAAATCCATCATCCCTTTATGATTAAAACCCTCAGCAAAGCCAGCATAGAAGGGACATACCTTAACATAATAAAAGCCGTCTACAACAAATCCACAGCCAACATTATACTAAACAGAGAAAGTTGAAAGCATTCCCCCTGAGAACTGGAACAAGACAAGGATGACCACTTTCACCACTTCTATTCAACATAGTACTGGAAGTCTTAGCCAGAGCAATGAGACGAGAGAAAGAAATAAAGGGCATTCAAATCAGTAAAGAGTAAATCAAACTGTTGCTGTTTGCCGATGATATGATTGTATACCTAGAAAACCCCCTAAAGACTCATCCAAAAAGTTCCCAGAACTGGTAAATGAATTCAGCAAATTTTCAGGATACAAAATTAAAGTCCACATATCAGTACCACTGCTATACACCAACAGCGACCAAGCCAAGAATCAAATCAAAAACTCAACCTCTTTCATAATAGCTGCAAAAACATAAAATAAAATACTTAGAAATATACCTAACCAAGGATGTGAAAAACCACAAGGAAAACTACAAAACACTGCTGCTGAAAGAAATCACAGATGACACAAACAAATGGAAATATATCCCATGCTCATAAATGGGTAGAATCAATATTTTGAAAACGACTATCCTGTCAAAAGCAATCTACAAATTTAATGCAATTCCCATCAAAATACCACCATAATTATTCATGGAGCTAGAAAAAAAAAATCCTAAAATTAATCCAAAAAAGAGCCTGTGTGGCCAGAGCAAGACTAAGCAAAAAGAACAGGTCTGGAGGCATCACATTATTCAACTTCAAACTATATTATAAGGCCATATTCACCAAAACAGCATGGCACTAGTATAAAAATAGGCACACAGACCAATTAAACAGAATAGAGAACCCAGAAATAAAGCCAAGTACTTACAAAGATAACAAACATAAAGTGAGGAAAGCACACCCTATTCAACAAATGGTGCTGGTAAAACTGGCAAGCCACATGTAGAAGAATGAAACTGGATCCTCATATGTCACCTTATACAAAAATCAACTCAAGATGGATCAAAGACTTTAACCTAAGACCTGAAACCATAAAGATTCTAGAACATCAGAAAAACCCTTCTAGACTTGGCTTAGGCAAAGACTTTATGACCAACAAAAGCAAATGCAACAAAAACAAAGATAAGTAGATGGGACTTAATTACACTAAAAAGCTTCTGCGCAGCAAAAGAAATCAGCAGAGTTAAGAGACAACCCACAGAGTGGAAGAAAATCTTCACAATCTATATATCTGATAAAGACTAATACCCAGAATCTACAAAGAACTCAAACGAATCAGCGAGAGAAAAAAAAATCCCATCAAAAAGTTAAGGACATGAATAGCTAATTCTCAAAAGAAGATACACAAATGTCCAACAAGCATGTGGAAAAATGCTCAGCATCACTAACTATCAGAGAAATCCAAATCAAAACCACAATGCAATACCACCTCACTCCTGCAACAATGGTCATAATCAAAAAATAAAAAATAATAGATGTTGGCATGGATGCAGTGAAAACGGAACACTTTTACAGGGCTGGTGGGAATGTAAACTAGTACAACCACTACAGAAAACAGTGTGGAGATTCCTTAAAGAACTAAAAGTAGATCCATTTGATGTACTTTTTATCCAGACGATTTGATCCAGCAATCCCACTACTAGGTATCTACCCAGAGGAAAAGAAGTCATTACACGAAAAAGATACTTGCACACGCATGCTTATAGCAGCACAATTTGCAACTGCAACAACATGGAACCAACCCAAACGCTCACCAATCAATGAGTGGACAAAGAAGCCACTGAGCCAGGCACAGTGGCTCACGCCTGTAATCCCAGCACTTTGGGAGGCCAAGGCAGGTGGATCACCTGACATCGGGAGTTCAAGACCAGCCTGACCAACAACGTGAAACTTCGTCTCTACCAAAAATACAAAACTTAGCCAGGCATGGTGACAGGCACCTGTAGTCCCAGCTACTCAGGAGGCTGAGACAACAGAATTGCTTAAACCCAGCGGCAGAGGTTGCAGCGAGACAGGATCACACCACTGCACTCCAGCCTGGGTGACAGAGCTATAGTCTTAAAATTAAACTGTAGTCTTAAAATTAAGACCCACCTAACAGGTACAGAGTTTCAGATCTGAAAAATGAAAAACATTTTTTCCGTCTCAAAAAATCACAACAAAAAAAAAAGGAAATATGGATAAAGCAATGCAATACTATTCAACCATAAAAAGGAATGAAATAATCGTATTCACAGCAACCTGGATGGAATTGGAGACTGTTAGTAAGTAAAGTAACTCTGTAATGGAAAACCAAACATCAAATGTTCTCACTTATATATGGGAGCTAAGTTATAAGGACACAAAAGCCTAAGAATGATATACTGGACTTTGGACACTCGAGGGAAAGGGCTGGGGGTGGCAAGGGACAACACTACACATCGGTTCCAGTGTACACTGCTCAGTGATGGGTATACCAAATTCTCAGAGAGCACCACTGAAGAACCTATTCATGTAAACAAACACCACCTATTCGTCAAAAACCTATTGAAATTTTAAAAAATTAAAAACAAATAATAACACCACCACCAGCAAGTAGCAAATGTATTATGTTTGTGAAATTTTTGCAAGAACTGCAGTCTTAAAATTAAGACCCACCTAACAGGTACAGAGTTTCGGATCTGAAAAATGAAAAGTTCTGGAGATTGGTTGTACATCAATGTGAATATACTTAACACAACTGAACTGTACATTTTAAAATGGTTAAAATAGTAAATTTTATGTTATGTGTCTTCTACCACAAATAAAAATGAAATTTTAAAATTTAAGAGCCAATGAAAATAGGGCAACTTAAAATGTTATTACAGAAACAAAGTTTGTCTTTCCAGAATTCCTACACAAATATTAATTTGCTAAGACAAACATACCTTCTATAGCAACAGTCCTAAAATTACACAACACTTAAGGAGAAGAAGTTTCGGCTGGAGGATGGGGAGCAGGGTGGGCAATGAAAGGAAAAGGTAGCAAAGGAAGTTGAAACCACTCCCCATGAGGATTGGAACAAGATAAGGATGTCCACTTTCACCACTTCTATTCAACATAGTACTGGAAGTCTTAGCCAGAGCAATGAGACAAGAGAAAGAAATAAAGGGCATCCAGATCAGTAAAGAGTAAATCAAACTGTCGCTCCTTGCTAGACACAAGGAGGATTAAAGGCCCACAACAGAAATCAACTAAAATTATATGAAACAAGAATACTTATAAATTATGAATTGTGGAAATAATTTATAATGGTTTAAGAAATCTCATAGGATTTTTCTTCTAAAAAAAATCCATATTTACCAATCTTATGTTTTCAGATTTAATAGAAGGCACACTATAGTAAACCTTGACTATATGCATAAGTTTGAGAATGTGGAAATTAAGAGAAAAATGAAAATCAGATCTGCCTCCACCACCCAACTGTTACTGTAATTTCTTGAGTCAACGGCTACTGCATTAGCCTGTCACACAGACTCTCTGCGTTCACTCTCACCCCCATTATAGTAAGCCCTGTGGTAATCACTTGTTTACTTCTGTGCTTTTTCCTAACAGATTGTAATTCCCAAGAGGGTTAAGACCATTTTTATTCTATTTGTATCCCCAATGTATCACAGATAGGCCAGCATATAGGAAATATTCAATAACGATTGAAATAAGAATTAGTGAATAAACTACATATGGACTACTTCATTTACCGTTCAGAAAAACTGAGAGTCACATCTTGTTCCTACAAATTTTTAATTAGAAAACTAAAGCTTAATTCAGCAATTTGTTCAAGGTTATATAACTTCAAAGTATTTGACTCTGTTCATATTCTACAATGCATAGTTTCATTTCTGTTCAAACTGCCTTAGAAGACTGTAGCATCATAATTTGACTCAATATTTGCCTTTCAAATTTCTGTCAATTTAAGGATGTTTGAGAATTGCTAATTTGAGAAACTCCCATAGCTTTTTTCAACTTTAAATCCATGACCCACTATGAAAGATTTTCAGAGAGCAGAGCATGGCAGCTGAAAGCCAATGAGTTAGAACTTGAGTGTTCCGGATCAAGGGCCTCTCAATGACGTTGGACCCGGAGGACACAAAATGGAAGATGCGTGTGGATGTGATCTCCTCCTTACAGAGCTTCCTCATCTATGCGGCCCTGCTGCAAGTCATCGCTTTTATCTTAAAGAAATTGGGCAGCATACGAAAATTGGGCATCACATGTGACTGCCAGATATGAAGAACTTGGTTAGAGTTTCTACTCCCACCTGCAAATAAAGAGGCCCAGAAAGGTGTAAGAGACTCTTCGACTGAATGGACATAAAAATTCTACTTGTTAAGAACAAGTTTGGCTCTGGTAACTGAGGTCCATAGCTAAAATATAAAACTATTTGGGAAGTACGAAAAGATGTCTCATGGTCATAGTGTGCCCTTAGGCCTGTGATATTCAGCCTTTTGTGAATGTTAGTATAATAGTAAACAACGTCAAGCTCCATTTTCTGGCAAGTATTAATTATAAGGGAATTATGTCCCTATGACAGCTATGTCTGTTTACCCTTATACTTCTATCTACAGTGTATTTGTGAACAGTCCCTTAGTTACACTGTATGAAAGTCAGCACACAACCACAATGACATTTAAGCACAGGATCATTCATCTATGTTTTTAATAAATGTACCAATTAAAAAAAAAGATTTTCAGACTTTATACATAGCTTGATTAGTTTTAAAAATAATTGTTTTCACATCCAAAAACCTTTTTAAATACTAAATACACTATTTCAAACTATAAGACCCCAATCCTCATTCTCTTCTGATAAGAATCACAGCTATTATGAAATTAATTTATATGAAACACTTGACTCTTTATCTTGACACTTCATGAATTATATCTAGAAAATCATTTAGAAACGCTTCCAAATGTGTATATCCTATAGATAATTCATATTTACTCCAAACAAAGTCCTACAGATGACTGCCTATATTTCCTATCAAAGTTACTCATTTGTCAAGGCTTGATTGGTCCTGATTATATTAAGACAAACTACCAGTAAATGTTAATCTTTTTTCTGCATGATTAATAAGGCCATGCACTACTATTTTCCTTGTGGTTTATAAATTGCAATTCTAATCTACAATGTGATGAAAGAATACAATGATATATTGAGCAACAATGACAACTATTTACTACTAAATATCCATGATTCATTTTTAAGTGATCTTAACAGGTGAACATGAATGAGAACAGATGATTATGTCTTGCTTGTTTCCTCCCCACCCCAGACCAATACTACATAGATATGCAGTGATCTCGGTTTTGTTCAAACTTCCTTCTGGTTAAGGAGGACCATAAGGCAAAACCTCTATTGATACTACCAATATGAACATTCTATACAATGTTTTTTGATTGCTACATTCCTCCTTCAGGATTTCTGGTGCCTCCTTCAGGTTTAACTTGGAATACTTTTCCAGAAACTGCTTTTTAACCTAACAAACTCTTCCCGAGCATGTGTACCTGTCACCTTAACTAATATCTTGAGGAAAAAAACTTTCAAATATATCCCCTATACAGTTTCTTTCCCCTCCACTGTTTCTCTCATTTTCCAGATATACATTCCCCAAAACCCCCATTCCAATGCCTACAACATACCTGTCTTCCTTTCCTCAATTTCTTGTTAGAATTAACATGTTTCTTAATTTTAAAACACCGCTTTATAGCATTTTGGCCTAATAATTATTTAAATTTTTCACTGTGCCTGCAATTAGTCTAAATAACATGTAAATTTCTGTTCTTGACCCAAGCCCTATCTGACTTTCCTTTCATGCCATTTTCCTTACTTAAGCCTCATTCCCAACTAAGTCTCATTCTCAGTCAAGTTTTATGATCATGTTCATTTATTTACTGTCTTAAATGATTCCTTCTACCTCTTTGAACATTTACAGTGTTACAATATTTAAGGGAAAATCCCATAATTTCCTATTTACTACCTTAGGACATTTTCTTTGGTTTGTTTAAATTGTTCAGGCCATTTACTGTTCTGTTTTGCTGGCTGGGAAATATGTATTTGCTCTACACCATGACCCTTGAAGAAAAACAAAGCCACTATAGTGACAAAAATCTCAGATATTTCCTGCTGTTTAACAAAATTATGAAACCACTCGTATTTTGCTGTAGGAATCCAATTTTTAACCTGCCACTTTTAATAAATATTTCCATATTAGGAAGCAAGCAGCTGGAAGCAATTTAGAGAAACGGTGCCTGATACATTTTTCCCCTCTCTTTTTAGATTTCAAGAACGACAGTATTGATTTCATTTTTAACTTGTGTCCAAATTGGTTATATAAATTTCTCATCTCTCACAGCTTTTGGAATTCTTCTAGAACTCAGAAATTTTATAAGCTACATAGCAAAAAATAAAAATAAAAAATAAAAAGCAGTAACATTAAAAGGAAAGGTAACTTGTGTCACATGGTCATTTAGCTAACAGGGTTAAGGGAAACTGACCACATAGGGGAGGCAACAAGGCGATAATGAACTAAGTTAAAAGTCCCAGGACAGGACAGGTGCGGTGGCTCACGCCTGTAATCCCAGCACTTTGCAAGGCCAAGGCGGGTGGATCACTTGAGGTCAGGAGTTCGAGACCAGCCTGGCCAACACAGTGAAACCTCATTTCTACTAAAAACACAAAAATTAGCCATGCATGGTGGTGAGCACCTGCAATCCCAGCTACTGGGAAGGCTGAGGCAAGAGAATCACTTGAACCTGGCAGGCAGAGGTTGCAGTGAACCTAGTTGCACCATTGCACTCCAGCCTGGGACACTGAGAAGACCCTGTTTCAAAAAAGAGTCCTGGGACAGAAATCATGAAACTATTTCAAACAATATGACACTATGATATACTTCTCTTTTACGGGAGTGTCTCAGCTATCTACACTTCTACCACCTTCCTTCCAAGTGATACCAGAGACTCAGCAAGAATGTGCCAGTAGCTAATTTAATCAGAATTTGTTTGAACAAAATGGGAGAGCATCAAAATAACATTCAAGATGTTTCACTGTACATTTGACTGAGAATTCCACAATTGGCTCCAACACCTATAAGAAAAGCGTATTACTTGACAGTCTGGCTAGTGTGGCTTAAAGCAGAGTTTCTGTAAATTCATTCATCATTAAAATCTAAACAAACAAATGCCATATAACACTAGCTATTCAGTGAACCACCAATTTTTACAAGTATACAAAAACACACACATGCATGTGCATCTATACTATCTATAACCCTGTTAGCCAAATCATAGAGAATCTCTCTATGATTTAAAGCCTTCACAAAGAACTACAATAATGGAAGAAAGATATATGCTAAATTCAAACTGGGTTTGCTACCTGGTTGCCATTTGTTGGTACCATTTTTAACACAGTATTTTAAGACATTTAAGAGATGTTAAAGCTGTCCTCTTGGCCGCCCAAAAGGAGATCATCACTGTTACGTCTGACATTTTTCTATAATGACTTATGTTATTAAATCCCAATACACACATGGGCTGTATGTTAACAGCAAGTGAAACAAGCATCACTGCCACAGCCAAGCTATGTTCACAACTACCATGTGCAGTAAAGTTTCCAAGTTCTACTTTGTATTGTATACAAATATTAGCTAAGCAGAAAGTACCAAGTGAAAAGTCAAAGGCTAGCCTATGTGTACTATGTTTCAACAAAAAAGTGCCCGGATGATGTCCAATATTATTCAAAATTGGATATTCTTACACATACCATTTGTAAAACTGTGGTGTGCAAAGCTACATAGTGGTGATTAAAAAAAAAAAAATACTGGAATCATTACAGAACTTGGAAGGATAAAAGGACCCTCCAGGATCACCTAGAGAAACACCATCTACCCACTCCCAATCCCTGGAAAGTCAAGAGAGAATTTCAAGATCACATAGACAGTATCAGCAAAGTCAGGGCTAGAACCCCAAACCCTCCAAAAACCTAGTCTGTGCTCCTACTCTGACACTGTATGTAAGAGTATCTTAGATTTCATCTTAGCCAAATGGCCGAGAAGCAATATATAACAGTATCTCCAACGGAAACACCTTAGAGCTAGACCTTCCTCTGTGAATCACAGTTTTCCTAAGCAATACTGAGAGACCTCATAAAAGAAGAAGAGTAGATTGACAGCAAATGTTCTCTTTAAAATGAAAAGAATCCTTGAAGGAATTCATTTTTAAAAGTGTAATTTTCAAGACAGCAGGACATTCCGCTTCACAGAGGGAACCTTCATAGTGCTAGTGATGGAAGAGAATTAAATACAGGTGATGTTGAGAAAGGCAAGAAGATTTTTGTTCAGAAGTGTGCCCAGGGCCACACGGTGGAAAAGAGAGGCCAGCACAAAACTGGGCCTAATCTCCATAGTCTCTTCAGGTGGAAGACAGGTGAAGCTGTTGGATTCTCTTACACAGACACCAATAAGAACAAAGGCATCACCTGGGGAAAGGATACACTGATGCACTATTTGGAGACTCCCAAGAACAACATCCCGGGAACAAAAATTATCTTTGCCGGCATTAAGAAGAAGGCAGAAAGGGCAGACTTGATAACTAATCTCAAAAACGCTACTAATGAGTAATAATTGGCCACTGCCTTATTTATTACAAAACAGAAATGTCTCATGACTTTTTTATGTGTACCATAATTTAATAGATCTCACATACCAGAATTGAGATAATCATTGACAGAATATTTTGTTCGGCAGTCCTGATTTAAAACTAAGACTGGCTTGTGGTTAAATGAATATGTCTGGTTTTTTGAATTTTAATAGTAATTCCAATTCAGTAAATGCTAACACTATTTACCCGTTCTAAAGATATGATTCGATTTCGTTAGTAATGTTCAACTTTTCACAAAGATGAATGCCATCTTAAAACTTAATAGAGATTGGTTTTATATTTAGATTTATATAATGGTTATGTGAATATATTGAAATACTGGGGAAATTCCTTCACACTGTCTCAGAACCAAGCAAGATTCATCTGTGTTTCATGTTCATTTGCCTCTTAAAGGCAAGAGTTGAAGATAAGGTAGCAATGTCTACTTTATATTTTTGGCCTTAACTATGCCAATCTAAATTAGATTCCTTGTATCTAAAATGATTCTTTTTACTTACTGAAAGGCATTTTAGTGTGGTTTATGTGTAATATCAAATAAAGATAACTTAACACTTCTCACATTTTTTAAAAAGCGTTTTCTTTTGTTCATAAAAGGACCATAGAAATGACTAAACCTGACCTCTAATTTCTTCTCTCTCAAAAGTAGAGCATATGACAGAAAGAAAAAATACTCTATCCCTCAATGCTCTGCACTACTTTACAATTTCCATCTGTCCCCATTAGCAATTAATCATTAAAAAAAGTTTGACAGCCATTTAAAGTTGTTAGCAGATTTTTGCTTATTAGTTTTTTTCTATCTCCTACCTTAGAATGAGTCCCCGCTTGTTCGTTAGTAAATCATCACACTAAAATGCAGTATTTTCAGAAATACAACCTCCAATAAAAACAAGTGTAAATCAATTCGCAAATAAAAATTTTAATAAAATTTTTACTAGTCCCCAAACTCCATGCTGCATAATCTGCGTTTTAAAAATCATTCTCCTTCCTACCATCCCACAGAGATTAGAAAATTGAAGACCTATCGGCCAGGCACGGTGGCTCACGCCTGTAATCCCAGCACTCTGGGAGGCCGAGGCAAGCAGATCACGAATTCAAGAGATCAAGACCATCTTGGCTAATACGGTGAAACCCCGTCTCTACTAAAAATACAAAAAATTATCCGGGCGAGGTGGCGGGCGCCTGTAATCCCAGCTACACAGGAGGCTGAGGCAGGAGAATGGCGTGAACCCGGGAGGCGGAGCTTGCAGTGAGCCGAGATGGCGCCCCTGCACTCCAGCCTGGGCAACAGAGCAAAATTCTGTCTCAGAAAAAAAAAAAGAAAAGAAAGAAAAATAAAGAAAAGAAAAGAAAATTTAAGACCTATCAATATGCTTGAAATTATTCCCCTAACAGCAAATTTATGTGAAGATTCACCACTGAATATCTTGAGATATTTGAGACTTCTTATCACCTTCTATCCTCAGCCCTTTGTTGATGTTTCTCATGATATTTCTTACACTCTACTTGTGTTTTTAAAAGCTTCTTTTACTTCATCCCTCTGAAACACCCAACTCCCTGAGGGAATGAGCTTTGTCATACTCATCTTGTAATGCCTTGAGCAAGCACACACACCACGCTTAAACAAATCAATAATTATTTCTGGAACTGAGTTGAGCTTGGGCTAATTAATATCAATTTTCTTTGAGAATAACACTCAAAGACTCTGAAATGCATTCTACTGTTACCTACTCTGATACCAGTTTGCTTAAATAGCATAGAAATAAGCATATTTCACATTTAACTTGACATTTATTTGTTGAGAAAACGGATTAACAGGCTCTAGGCAATCAAGTCTGATGTGAGAAGCAGACCTGTCTGAAAACACCGGGAGTCACTGTGGGCAGCCTAGACCATGAGCTGGAATCACTCCATCCTCCTCTTTCCCAGCAAGAGAGGCTGCAACCACGCTCGACTTCTGACAGGACCATGGCTTCCTCCCTCAGCAAGGCAGACCCAACTTCCCATGAACCTCAAAGTCTCCACAAGCCTGACAGCTTAATTTCTCAGATGACTGCAGTCATCCACAACAATAGTGTCTGGTTTGTAGGATTACACACTGATATGTTTGATCGGCCACTTATTCTAAAAGAAGGGAGAACAATAAGGGAAGGGATATCTCAAGTGGAACGAAAATCTATGCTGTGTCTAGCAGATTGGCAAAACTCTGGGAACCTGCTATGTGGAATAAGAGGGAAACAGGGAAACCACCTCCTTGCCCTACTTCATCCTGGCTTTGTAAACATTCCCTTTTCCCAACAAAGTGTATTCCTTAATCCATGCCATATGCCATTGTGGAATTTCTCCAGATCTCTGATGACAAGTGCCAATCCAGATGGACCTACCTGACAAATCTAAACCTTTCAGAGTTTAGTGAACAGTGGTTAATAACAGATGCCACGTGCCAAACACCATGCTAGAAGTTTCATATTTCATTTACTCAGCACAACCACCCTTTTGAGGAACTGCCTGCATTTTACAGATGATGAAATAATTATTCAGCTAAAAAGACAGAAGCATGCTCTAAACTCAGGTTTATCAAACTTCAAAATTTATCTTCTTGAGCTTTGAAGCTGTACTCTTCTCAGGCCTCCACAATACCACTGATGGAAATAAACTTTAGGAACACTGCTTGTAGGAAGATTAAGTCTACTCCCAAAATGTTGAACTCTACAATCTCCCTCAGAAATAGGCGTACAGTTTCTACTTGAACAAACCCTTTGACAGAAAATTCACTAAATAAAACATGTTGTACTGGGACACCAATTCCTATTCTTCTTGTATATTTTTTAAAATAATTGTATCAACGGAAAACTACTGTTTTTACTTTTTTGAAAAAATGTGTCATTTCCAAATGAAACAGGCAATTTATATTGGTCAAAATGCCAATCTAAATGTTTTCTTCAAGTTCTAATATTACCCTCAAGAGGGCTATGCTGGTACTGAAAGCAAAGACTAATTGCATTTTCTTCTGTTACTCTAGGAATAAGACAATAGTAATTACAGGTAGAGGTAAAATAAAGCTGGGGGAAAAAAACAGGAAAGGTAATACAAGTTCTGTGACAAGCTTCAGTGATAACTATGGGCCAAAAGATAGCATGTATAGAACAAAACAGATATGGAAAAGGACAGCTGTACAGAGCTAAGACAGTTATAGTGATTAAAAAGAGACAATGTGAAAACAAAGTCACAAGAAAGGAAGGAACAAGGAAGAGCCAAAACTCTATGAAAACAATCTCCTCTCATGTGTTGCAAAAACATCGCACCATACTGCCAAGTCACTCTCCCCACCAACAGAACCCCAAACCATCAACTTTAAATTGGGAAAATAGAATAATTACACCAACAATGGTAAACTTTGAGAATTTCTTAAACAGATACTAACAAGATGCAAAATAATTGCCATCCATCTCCCAAATATATTCTCTTGTACACCAAAAGAATGTCTGAGATACAAAACTACAAGTGATAAGTCCCCCAAAAAGGGGCATACTGGAACATAAAATCAATCTTTGGCATTCACTGTGGTCATTTCCAAGTTAGTATGTTATTCCTAACCAGTACCGTTCACAGCATATTCTACACTGTTTCTTCTCCAAGCACTTTGGTTATTTGCACCATACAATAGTTTAAAGGATTCAGTTGACTCACTAATAAATGAAACATTAAATAACTTAATGATGATCCTAATAAACGATTTTCCTCAACGAATTTTGAATACATTCAACTTCAATCAAATGAAGTAAACAGGTTGACTAAAATTTTCTATTAAAATGCAATTAATACTCTACTATTCTATTAAGATTCCTGGAGTTACATTACGAAACTCACTCATAATTTGCCTCATTCCAAACCTAAGAGGTTAAATGTCAAAACTTCCTAATAAAGACCACAAACTACCAAATAAGAGCTTGGTCACAATAGTTACTGTGGTCAGCTATTTGAGAACCTCCAGGAAGCCTCATTTGACTAAAGCACGCTATATAGTTAATTTTCAACTTGCTTTGGAATGAGCCTCATATTTTAGGAATAATTAATAAACTGCCTCTCACTGTTCTGTCACTAGAAAAAGACCTTCACTTGATAATGGTGTTGAAATAAACTCTACCTTACTCAGAAGCATGCATGTCCATTGGTGAGGGTAGGGGACACTGACAGGAGGAAATAGGAATGTGTGTGAATATCTAACCAGTTTCCAGAGTTGCTTTTCCCTGAGCTACATCGTGGCGTCCTCCTTCAGTTTACTTTAAAGACAGGTATTAAAACACTGCTGTATAAAATTCACTATTTTGCGTTTCACAGGACAGTTGTTGAAATAAGAAAAGCTATGCTTCTCCAAAGTAGCAGAATGTTGTCTCCTTATAGACAAGATGTTCTTTTTGTTTTCACAGTCAAGACTTCAGAGGCAAATGCCTGATCCACATTTAAGAACTATGTAAAATCTTGTATGAGCTGCACATTAAGTTTCCCACCAGTCATTCCTATTCTATCTGTACTTTACATGCCCTGCTGTTTTCTATTTTAATACATTTTAAAGCACTTTATAAGCTACTTCAAATTCCTTGTAGGATTAGGAGGGATAAAATACGAACTACAAAGAATAAAGGAAGCTCGGTCATTTATTCAACGAACACTGGCTATCTACTCTACTCTAAGTACCATTCTAGGCACCTGGGGTACAGTAGAGTTTGCATTCTAGTGAGAAGACAGACAAATATGCACATATGTCAAGGAGTTTTTAAGTGTTAGAGACAACGGTAAGGCGCTAGGGAGTGACTGGGCAGAAGGTAACAATTTTAGAAATATAGGGAAGGCCTTTCTAAAGAAGGTGCAAAGATCTAAAAGAAATGAAAGATGAACTCATGCAATGATCTAGATAAGGAGTTCTAGGTGGAGAAAACAGTAATGCAAAGGCCCATAAATGGAAATTAGTTTGTTGTTTTCAAGAAACAAAAAATTCAGGATGACTGGACTAGAGTGAGCAGGGTGGAAGGCGATAAGAGAAAAAGACACACAGGAAGATTCTGTATTATATAAGGCCTCATAAGACAGAGTCAGGAGGTAGATTTCACCCTGAATATGAAAGAAAGAATACAGCAAGTCCTCACTTGACACTGTTTATGTTGATAAGTTCTTGGAAACTGCAAATTTAAGTGAAACTACTACTGTATAACAAAACCAATTTTGCCATAGGCTTATTGATACAAACCAGAGTTCATTTCCTAAGACATAAAGAATACCATTTTTCTTAAAGTCAGAGTTTCCAGTAACCCATTTATGACGTTAAGTGACGACTTTACTGTGTGCATTTTGATTGAGATACATGATATAATCTTGTTTATTTTGGAAGGTGGGGGTTGCCTGCTATGAAGATTTCATAGGACCAAGGAAAGTGAAAAAGAAAACCAATTAGAAGGTTATTTTATTGGCCAGACGTGGTGGCTCACGCCTGTAATCCCAGCACTTTAGGAGGCTGAGACGGGTGGATGACCTGAGGTCAGGAGTACGAGACCAGCCTGGCCAACATGGTAAAAACTTGTCTCTACTAAAAAATACAAAAATTAGCTGAGCCTGGTGGTGGGCGCCTGTAATCTCAGCTACCTGGGAGGCTAAGGCACGACAATCACTTGAACCTAGGAGGCAGAGGTTGCAGTGAGCCAAGATTGTGCCACTGTACTCTAGCCTGGGTGACAGAGTGAGACGAAAGGAAAGAAAGAAAAGAAAGAAAGAAAGGAAGAAAGGAAGAAAGGAAGAAAGGAAAGAAGGAAAGAAGGAAGGAAAGATGGAAAGAAAGAAGGAAGAAAGGAAAGAAGGAAGGAAAGATGGAAAGAAGGAAGGAAGGAAGGAAGGAAGGAAGGAAGGAAGGAAGGAAGGAAGGAAG